>NC_135781.1:20909673-21239086 GCF_028453695.1 Augochlora pura
CTGCAGTACTTTGTACGTACATTGGCCACTATGCTGCCAAGTGATCATAAAAAATTGTGTGGACTTGTAGAACTCGACTTAATTTTAACCTTGGAACTGCAAATTATAAATACGCTTTTTTCCCAGATATCAATGCATCCGTACATACTGGAAAGACAGTGATAACGACGAAAGCGCGTCATGAACTGACAACTTTAACGGACAGTAACACTAACGATCCTTCCATTGGAGGTACTACAACAGCAACATTAGTCTTATCCCTTGTTACAGCAGCAGTCATTTTTATTGCCCTCTGTGTAGCAATTGCTGCAGTTGTAGCAAGATGTCAGAAAAGAGGTAGATCGTTTCAGTATGATGAATCTGCTGTCGAATTCTCAAAACTAGTCGAATAAGAGTATTCATTTGACTAATTTTGAGTTGTTAACTAATAGTTGTGCACGCATGTCGATTAGCTTAGTCGAAACCCAACGTTTTTCGGTAGTGATCTCGGAAGTAGTCGATTTTCTTGGTCTTTCGTGTGTTATTTTAGTAAATCATAATTTCTTCTATGGCTGCTACAGGATGGAAGGACGAGCGACATTTACAGGCCGTTTGAAAAATTTCCTTCGAGACTGTCGATTTTTACGTTGTAAAATCATTGACAGGCTTTTGTACTGGCTTTGCATGTGTTTCATGCACCCCCATTGCTATTTTTATCATTTCAGTAAGTAATTATTTATTTTCCAACAGACTGATCTTTTGAATGTTTATGCAAGGACTATATTTAGGGCAGTGCCAGTACAACAAGATTTTATTTCTTGTTGCGATTGCATTTATGAGTTCTCGATACTGATATTAAATAGATATATTTATTCTTTGAATTTATGCGAAGGTGTCCCTCTTGTTACAGCTACATATCAACTGACAATCCATCTATTTCGCTTGACTCCCATTTAAAGAAGTAGAATACTTGGCAATACATGTACTTACTGTGTAAATATTATTTACAACTCCCAGTGACTGCGCAAGAGTAAACGTATACATTATTTATAATTTTGTTATCGTACTTCGTACTTTATGCTAAAGAAAAGTATATCGCGGATCGCGTCTTCCTAGAAATTATTTCAGACCATTTCTCGCGAGTACTTGGTTCGCAGAACATTGCATCCTTCCGCTCTACCTCTTGTTCGTGATTTTTTATTTATTTACATGTGCATCTCTTGTAAAAGCAAATATATACGTGTTCTCATTGCAACGATGCATACGGTTATTGTCCTGCGTATTATCCTGTTTACATAGCTATGAACGAGTCATGTAAGTATTCAATTCCAAGAGATATATTGCACGCCGCTTAGAATTCTACCAAGCCATAGACTCTGCCACGTTTAAAGCTAGTGTTGACGCAACTGCTACTTCGTGCGAATATACCGATACACAAACTCGTCCTGGCACGGTACGAATTTTCTAATTTCGTTTATTTTCGCAAACAGGATGTTTGTTGATAATGCGGAAAAGAATGCACTGGGAAACGGAGAGGCGGGAAATCTTTAAACTGTCGAGCCTCTTGGAAGGCAGAAGAGGCAAGGGTTTCAAGATATTCGAGAAACGACCAAATCCGCGAGACTTTAGTAAATTGAACACGGAACCGGAAACTTCAGAGGATGAACATCCGGAAAACAGCCTCATGAGGGTCATTTAATACAAACGAACGTTCAGCTATAAAATTTGAAACGTTACCCGTTCAGTTTACTTACCGTTTCACTTGCCTCCTGTGCGTGCAGATTCAAATTCGGAACGTCGGTGCGCTGCACGACCATACTTTTCGATCGCGAGGTTCACATGTACAGGGCCTATAAAAATTATGCGTAGAAGTCAACATAGACTTTGCGTTCGACCGAAGACGAAGGTTCCGCGTCGTTTTTTAAGTGAAAGGTTTGACTTCTGCACATATTTGTTTGCACTTTTCTTCCTCGTGGTAAATAGAATATATTCCAGTAGAATAAAAATTTCTACAAACGTTTATCGATGCAATGGTCTTTACACATAATTTTGTGTATCCTGTGCAATGAACGTCTCGCAACTTGTTGCCTTCTAATGCTTAAGCGTCGCTTGTTCAGTTTAGGTATATGCAGTTACTTCAATAGAATAAAAAAATATATTTGTACCGTTCAGGCGACTTTATAATGATCGAACGAAAAGCACTGACGTTGCCGGTTCCGTTAAGAATCTGCTAATTCTCTCATTCAACTTGGTTCACTTCGATTATAGAGAAAATATTCTTGTCGTACGTTTGAAGTATTTCAATCTGAAGAAGTATTAACACGTTTTCCTCGCCCTTAAGAGATGATATACGTGAATTATATTAAAAATATGTACATATACATGTATGTATGTACTTATGTATGTATGTATATGTTTATGTGTATTTTAAAATAATATTTGAGGTTGAGAGGCTCTTGCGAATAGTATTTTTAAGAAACTGCCGTTATTTTTGTGTTGTAGTTTTTTTTCAGACGATTTTATCGAAAATAATATTTTATTCTTAGCAAGACTCGATTACTTAAATTTTAATGTTTTCGAATTACGAGGGATCATTTTTGTTCCAATGATAAAACATAAGAGAGACTATCTTATTTGTTATATTACCTAAGAATATAAGATAAATGTAACGACATTTCGTTCAACATTTGCAAGATACATCTCGAGAAATATTATAACTTACCTGATAATAATGGCCTTGCAAAGCGATATTTGGAAAGTGACAAAACTTGTGGTATATACGATGATATCTGTCAATATCCGATTATAAATTCTATTATTCAATTATATATTGTAAAACCGTGACATATCCTCTTAAAGATATAAGAAGAAACCTTATTGAATCTACGTTTCATCCGGAACAAAATAATGTAACTGTCGTTATATTATATACTCGTTAATGTTCTAAGCTTTAAGGGACTGGCGTACTTCGAATGTGTTCCACGAAGACAGTATTTTAAATAGTACCTGAAGACAAACTTCCAAGCGTCCTGTTTCAGTTCCTCTATTAAGTTCTGTGATTTGATTCAACATTTCGACGATGTAATCTAGTCCATAAATGAAAATACTTAAGTTAATCGTTCGAATATGTTCTGTATGTTGCTATAAATATGATACTTGTATCAGTGTATATGAAAATGTATATATTCAAATAAAATACTATGTGTTTGTACCATCGTCGGCATTCAGTCGAGTCGAGCAACGGTCGGCGAGACGTTTGGCTTTTTGATAATGATTTATTTTACACACTTAGTTGTCCTCTATACACAACTATACAACGATAAAAATTAAAATTCTTCTATTTATCACTAAGTAAGGTCATCGACAATAATGATCTGTGTTAGAGATGCGATAAAAGTCAGTCCATTCTTTCACGACACATTCTGCCAATTACATTCACCTGATATCGTAAACATGCTGGCCTAAACGGAACGTCCGCACTGAAAAATGCGTAGATGGGGGAAAGAAAAATTCGCGCAATTATATAATTCGTCTGACAGCTACCGCGACAATACGACAGAGGTTCGGTTGAAGGGAATATTGTTCATCCACGCATGGAGATGATAAATAAATATTATTATCCTTCGCGCATTCGACGGGAATATGCCGCAATTTCGGCTGACACCTCATCGTTGCTCGCACTGTCCGATCGTACGGTAAATATTGTAGTGCTTCATTGCTTATAAATATTGTAAATAGCTAGGTGAAAGTAAACTGATAAGACCACGCGTGGAGGACCTGCGATTATTGGTGTAATCAAGCTTGTTATTGCCGCTGATATTTCGATACTTCATGATAATATTAAAACGACGAATTTTGTCAATAGACTTTAAGTATTTACTGACAAAATCAAAAGTGAATTCGTGTCATACAAACAGATCATGGGTCATGAACCTTTGTTGAGGATAATATATTAACACGAATTGTACAGAGTGCTAAAAAAATTGATTGCCCCATTAAAGGTACAAAATTAAGTTTGTTTAGAATCTTGCATTTTTTATATCAACATGTGTTCTATTGAATAAATTTATTTAATGACATCTGGTGAAACTATCTTCGTAATTTCAATAACTGTAGAACCGGTTATTTAACTGGTTATGGTACGATTACTGTTAACCATCGCATGAACAACCATAAATAGATTTGATACAATTAATGTGCACTTTTGGCAAACAGTGTTTAATCAAATTAGTCAAATGTCCACTCTTATTTTTGTTCGTATATCTGATCGGGAAAATATTTTACAAACAACGTATTTATCTATATATGAATAGAATACTATATAAAAACGAATGTGTACGCGAAGGAAGGTTCAATTTCCTATTCTACTTGTCAGAAGCATCAAAAAATGTTCTAATGCTCTGTTAGGCTATTTAAATGCCTTTATAGTCTGTTGATAATGATAGACAATATGCTATTTATTAATATTTTGCCGCAACATAGTTGACTCTTTTATCATGTTATATAAAATATATGCAATAATAATTCTCGATTTCAATGTACAACGAAATAATTCTTTCAAAAATGATATTTACGACTTCGATCAATTGGTTTCGGTCATGAATAGTATTAGTACAAAAATTAATCTTTAAATGCAGACAGTTAATTGTATGTCGCAAGGCCTTCGAAAACGTGTAATTTTTATTCGCAATTATAGACTCTTGTTCCTGAAAAAAATTATAAGGAACTACTGTATCCCGAATCAAGAAATTAGATGTTTTAACTTGTTAATTGCTGAGCATTAACCCATTAAGAGTCCTTAAAGGCATAATAATTCACTTATCGAAACCGAAATTGAAAAGTTAAAGTTTACCGTAGTGATTGCTACATTCATTCTTTTAGTTCCCACAAAATTGTATTCAATTCGTTGATTAGTATCACCGGATATCGCCAGGCTCCTCCTTGCGTATTGAACGTAAACGTGTAGAGAACGTAATGCGCGAGAAAAACGAGCAGATAGTGCGAGAAAAGAACGATAAACGAGGAGAATGGGGTTCGAGTCAGTCCAAGTACAAATCGTTTCATCCCGAACACAAGTCGCACCAGCAGGATGAAGTTCTGTGAAACATATCGTCTCCCCACGACGTCTACACCATACTTTTCGTTTGTACATTAAAAATCGTATACGTTTCGTAATAATACACTGACAACTGCATATCATTAATCCCATGGTTTTATCACTAACTTTTACCTAAGACTATCATCGTAAATTCGTAACTAGAATAATCGATCGTCGCGGATCACTGCTACCGGTACCGCTCATGGTTCCTTTGCAATATCATGCGCGCGGCTCGACGCTGTTCATAGACACAAAAACTGTGCGGCAGCGGGGCCCAAAATATCACAATGTCCAAGTATACTTCGCGTTAGTTCGTTCATGTTCGTCCGTAATTGAGGGATAGTCGCTTACGATATTCAATTTCTTCGTTAATATTAGACGTGTATCTCTATTTACAAAATGTTACGCCTCGGTGTACAACAACGGAACAATCTATATTTATAGCATCCTATACGGGAGTTATTTAGGAATATACGGAGGTGCTAACTTGCGCATTAATTACACAAAGTACTGGTTTTCTTTCATGCAAGACTCGACGGCGCACGCACTGCCTTCCTCGAGGCGAGCGAAACTTCCTTAACACTAGAATCACCAGAGATATCGAAACGAATTGTTGCAAATCTTTTGTATTCATAATTATTAAAGACACGAACGTGTTTCTGTAGATAAATTAATTCCATTAATTACATAGACGCGGTGAAGGATGCGAGGTTATCTCATGCCAAATAGATTCTACATATAAAAAAGTGGAAATTTGAATGTGTATTCTTTTATTAACAAAAATTTTCAGTTTAGCGGTTCACCGATGTTTATACAACTAAGTAATAATTAGCATTTTTGCATTCACGCTCTACTTGCAAATAACATCTCTGTTAATTGAAGTTTCGTTAGGTTTTTTTTTATAATATATAGGTTAAAATCAAATTCAGTCACTTCGACCGCTCGGTTCTTCTAGCGTTAACCTTCAACACCGGTCAATACCGGGTCATTATTGACCAATTGCACACGTTTTTCGATACAAAATATTATCTAACGACGCCCATGATACGCAGAAGAAAGGAACGTTTTAAAAAAAGCTTTTAAAAATCGACCCTCTTCGCTACAATCAAACCATGGGTCACAATTGACCCGGGATCGGCTGGATGAGGATTAACGCGCTATCAGCCCTATCAGGAGGCTTCCGTTTCGTTTCGCGAGAGTCGAGCCAGTTCGTGCTCGAAGTACAAAGCCGAACAAAGAAAGACTAGCTTCTTTTCCTTGAAAGAGACTCTACCGAACCAATATCCGCAGATTTCGATGAAACATTGACGAAAAACAGTACCACGATAAATATTTACCGTATAATCAGAAGGCATATTTGCTTTAGTTTGGAAACTTCTGGAGAAGAAAGAACACTGTTCAGGGAAAAACTGTGTATATTTAAATAAGGAATCAAACCGTGTAAGCAGATTCTTACTTTCCAATGCTTACCACTAAAATATAAATAAATAAATAGTAATTATATTAACTATGACAGTCTCCAAGTTATTGCAAGAGATGTTTTCACTCGTTTCGACGTAAACTATTTCCGGTACAAAATAATTTTCCAAGAGCTGCTTTTCGGCAAAGTGTCAGAGAAGTTTGCGGATGCCGCATCGGCGTGTTCCCTCGTCAGTGATTTAACTTATACAACTTGTCGTTTATAGTTATTAAAGCTTAATGCGATCGTTGAACAGTGATTAGTCCGCCTGAACGAGGATCAAATACAGTTAAAATCGGCGCGCGGGAAATCGTCGGGACGCGGTTTCCTTTGGCTCTCGTATAAATAAGGTCGCGGAAGAAATGAAAAACTGAATCGAGGTTCTCCGAAAGCGGTCGGTTACGGGTCGTGTGCATACGTTTACGCGCACGTTATTAAATTGGCCGAGATAAAAGTAATCGGCCGTTTCGTATGCAAAACTTAATAATATTAATCGTAATCTATAATGTATCTGTGTACGCCAATTTTTCCCTATATTTACATACGTAATACTATAATAACTTGTCGTATACTTTTCGTTACATCGTACGCGATGCGTGAATCTTACTGAAGTAAAGTCGTCGATCGTCGTCTGCTTACGGTTGCGATGAGAAAAACGAAACAATCGTGAAATCGCAAAGTATCTCCAAAATTCAAGTAATCGTTCCGAAGCGTGGCCAAAGCAACGTTACTCCTACGAATGAAAAATCTTCGGTTAAAACGTCGCAAGTACACGAGTGGCGGGAAACTGTTCGATCGGTATCGATGTTAGATTGTTGCGTGGTCGTATGAAGTAACCATCACACCCTTCCAACGTTATACAGCATACGGCGACAAGAATTCTTCGTTCTTCCCGTAGGCTCGTCTTCTTCTAATCAAACATCCACTCTGCATAGCATGTCGTCGTCAGAACTGCGTCCTCGCTATCGAATTCAAGAAGTTGAAATCTTTTGTAATAATCGTAAAAGAAACAAGAAAATTTCGTTGTCGCCACAGCTGCCTGCAATCCTGAGTTACTAACGACATGCTACAGTTGCGGTTTCCACGAGTTACCAGATCTATTTATCCTCTAAATAGAAACCGGACTGTCTTCGTATGCACAGTTGGTCGGTGTAACGGTAAAATCTTCGGCGATTCCTCTTCTCCCACGCGAGATTCCGACCTTGGTATCGGTACCAACGAACAGGTAGACAGAATTCTATATCGCGATGCTGTCGACGGTTGAAATCGCCGAGGAATCGGCTTGTTCCGAATGAGCACTGTTACCATCCCCTTCGTCACTTGCATTCGCTGGCCTGCATATTGACCACTCAGAACCCCCGTCCACGGGAGGACCATTCTCCCGGTGTGCGTCACGACGAAACTTATCGCAGAGTTAATTTACCGGCGTAAATCGAAGCACCTTAGTAAACGGAATTGTACTCTAGATCGTGGCCGTATTGCGGTGGTCCTGCGGGCGGCGGCGGCTGTGGACTGTACTGTTGCGACGCGTCCGAGGCGCGACGCCTCAACGCCGCGATACTATGGGCGCCTCTCCAATCCGACGCCTCCGTCGCGTTCACGTCGGCGGCCACGCAGGAAACTCCGCCGCCACCTCCGCTACCGGAAGTCGTCCCTGGCGAACCCTGGCCGCAGTTCAAGGACGAGCCGAGCCCACCACCCTGACCGCCGCCCACGCTCGAGCCTTCCGGAGGGGAGCCTCGGGACGCTGACACGTGAACACCCCCTGCAAACACGAAAGTTCACGGAATTTCATACATCATTTTGCGCTATCGTTTGTCTACGATTCTCTACCGATAAAGAAAGAAGCACAGTGGAATCTTGAACAAGAAAGATATGTGTCCGAGCGATTTCGTTCACACTCATTATTTACAAAAGTATGGCTGTGGAGCCGGTTGGTGTGAAGTGACTAGTCTCTATGCGTTTGATTTGTTTTTGATTTTATATTAAAAAATAAACCAAATAAAAAAATGTTCTTCGATAAATATAAACTGCTGTTGTTCGCAAACAACAGCTGTTTCCAATTACCTTATTAAATATTTTCATTTTTTGTCTTTTTGATAAATTTATAACTTTGCACAAGTACGCAACTTGCACTTTTACATAAGTGTCTACAAATCGCAAACAACAAATACTATCCAGAAGTAGTATCTATGAAAGTTGAACCGTATTTTCGAGCCAATTTACGCGAAAAGTTTTTTGAAAAAATCATATTTTATAATACTGAGGAAAACATGATTTTCTGACAAAGGTCTCAAAGATACTTATGAACCCAAAAATACGATATTTATTTATTTATACAAATGGCAAATGTGGCTAAATTCTTAAGTAAATTTAATGAACACATGTGTGAAGTTTCATCAAAATTACGCAATAGTATATTGTGCGTTTACAAGAGCGTTTCGGAAGATGATTCGTTGTTAGACAACTCGGTCCTGACTATTTTAGTTATCTGGTGCAAGAGACATACCCTTCCCTCAAAACGTTTTTATTTATTTACGGACAACTGACAGAAAATATAAGTTAACATTGATTAGCTTAATGAAGGGAGTGTTTAACGAAGCTTAAAATTAATGATGAACAAAAGAAGTTAATTGTTGAAGACTATGAAGTAATTCGTACATCTAATATGCGAGCGTTCAAATTTTGTGAAATGCCAGATGGGATAAGGAGTAAAGTTTTGATCATGGCAAAGTTTTCTAAAATTTACAAGAGAATTGAGAAGCGCGGCAGAGCTAATTCAATTGTGTACAAGAAAACACGGAAGGCAAACATCGCTGAGCGAACTGTTTGGAAGTCATCGACATCTACGAAAAAATGGTCGAAGAAGGACGAGAACAATAATTAAATCCTGAACCACCAGTTACAGGTTAGAGGGTTGTTTATTTGCAAACGTTACGCTGTGTAAACGCTGGACCGGCGGCACAGGCTCGAACAGTGGATTCTGAAGACGTTCGAGGCTATCGTCGATCTAACACTGTTCATGCTATGCGTCGAATAGTCAGGCATGAATCCCTTCAGCGGAACAGGTAGCGAAAGGGCAATTTACAGCCGCGATACTGCAGGTGCGCCTCCGACCGTTTCCTTTCTTCACTGGAGATATTAATACGGTAGGCTCACAAAGTGCGTGGGGTGCGCGCTACCGGGTGTCGTAAAGTCGTTTCCGCTTCTCCGTGCGCCACGTTGGTGGTCCTGCCGAGAAACAACGGGGAAAAGGGATCTTTTTATGGCGGCAACGCGGCGAAAGCACAAGTTTGCGGAGGACTACGACCGCCCCTTTTAGCGGGCTACACGGAACAATGGAATAGATAATGGCGTCGACGAGCGTGATCCCGCAACGTTTCCTTCGCTGATCCTTGCCGGTTAATTTCACCCGAAAACCCCGCGATTTATAGTCTGTTTACCAAATCCTCTTAGTACTTATAATAAAAAATTTCGAAAAAAGTTGTACATCTGCAATTTTACTTGTGCAGAAACGATTTTACATAGTGTCTGGTACGGGGGTTAATAAATTTTGGTGCCGCATACATTTTTATGGACACAATTGAATCCTCAAAATTGAAAATGAAATTGTAGCCACTGCTTTATAAACTACTGGCGGAAACTCTGAGTTTGCATAGAGAGACACAGATTAAAAAATTAAATGTTTGATTGCAATCGGATTTGGTAACGTTCATTATGGGGATAATGTGTTGAAAGAAGTGTTGAACGTCAGAGACTGTGGAAAGGGGTTACCAGTCAAAAAAGTTTGAGAGATAGTATTCTATGCTCTATAGTGTCCTATGATTCGAGTAGACGTATAGTGAATTGAAAGGCCATAAAATGCGGATTAAGCTGTATTAAATATGTAATAAACTGAGATTCTTACAAGAAGAAAATAACGTTTCTTTTGTGCACATAGCATCTACAAAAATTGTTAAGTTTTTATCACTTAAATTGTGTTGTATATTAATCGTCGTTGATTTCCACAAAAAACTTGTAGAATGTTAATAGTACATGGGGACTAAAAATTTAAAAAATTAAATAGGTTAACCTCTTTATAAATAGTGCATTTGAAGATTAATTTGATCATCAACATTATCTACAATAAAATCTCACTTTGTGTCTAAATTAATTTATATTTAAAAAGATGGATTGAACTCGCTGGAGCATTACTACCAAACACATACACCCCGTGAGAGCCTACTCAAATCATAAAGTAATACATTCGTCAAAGTCAAAGTGACGCTGGAAGACTTAATGATGATATTGTCTAAAATTTAAACTCCAAATTGACGCAACTTATACCCAAATTGAAATTCGTAAAATTCGAGTACTGTATACAGATTTTAAATTGATAGAACATAATTCGTGACAATATATCTGGTCAATATCGAGATTACCGTTCATAGAAAATCTTAATAACATTCACGAGGTTCGAATTAACCCCGTAGAGTATAACGAGACAGGCTCATGACGCAGATTTCATGCATGATCTGCAAAATATGAATGTTATACATTTCTTCTGAATTGATACATGATCATTCTGTTATTGAAATCTAGAAACAAAAGTAAATTAAGATATCGAATGTAACTGTGGAACTAATGAAACAATAACGATGTAACTGGGAACGATGTAACTTGTAAAATAATTTTGTCCGCGTTCCTCGCGTTTTAACTGAGTGTGAACGGTCTAGAGAGCAAATTTAATTTCCAAAACTAGGCGTATCCCCGTTTTGAGGGCGTATCGTCGCGCGCGACCCGAAAATCGGGCATTTTTCGGACCCTGGTTAATTCACACCTCATAGAAATCTGTTTGCGAACGTTGGCGAACGAGGATAAACAAAATAGAATTCCGTAATCGACTTGAAGACCGGCAAACCACGGTCGCGCTACTGGTCGATGCTAATCATCATCGAAAACCGAAAAATAAGGCGCTGCTCTAAAAGGTGTTTGTCGTAGGCATTACCGGACAAGTAAAAGCGGATAACTGACTACGGTGTCAGGCTGGACTGGGTATTGGCGTCTGCCTTAAACCGAGTCCACACGAACCGTGCGGTCGGTAAATCGCGGCTGCGGAACGGCGATTTTTTCTTTTCGGCTGACGCTACCTGCCCCGCGGCGATAATACGTGATAATTGACACCTTGTACGTGTTACGTGTGTAAACATGTAAGTGTTCGCGTTTCAGACACGTCCGTGTTCGCGCGCGGACATTGTGAAACTGTGCTACACCCAATGGCGGTTTCGCCATTAACCTGAACCCCTAACACCATCGACTTCGGCTGGACAGGGCATTCGATCGATCCGATCAGTTTAGGAGCGATTGTTCTAACAGCTAGATTTTTACGCTGTTAACCGCAGTTAATTGTCATAGCTTTCAGAGATATTCGATACTTACAAACGTAAATATCACGCTCAACCAGTTAGCAGTTGCAATCTCTTTGAAAAGTGTACGCGTAGCTATTGTGATATAGAATTAAGTAGTAATGAAATTGCTGTTTTATTCTTCAATTTTATTATCAACATTTATTTATATACTTCATTTAACCTGTTAAATGTTATTGACGAGTATACGCATAATACAAAATCTTGCCATTTCTTCATAACGAGTATACTCGCTAGAAATAGTTAACTGGTTAATAGACGTGGTTCGCTAAAATTCATAGAATAAGTAGACGGTTACGAAGACTGCGAATGTTCATTGTGCAGAAAGAAAATGTAGTATTTGCAATTATATCGTGACGCGGTAGCGAAAATCGATATGCAGAATATAAAATTCAAAACGAGGCCTTTTCACTTACGGATTTTAAAGATATTTTCAAACAATCATTACTCGCTCGATGTAATTCAATGAGGTCCGATACTTTGATGACGAAACTATCCATAACACTTTTTAATATATTCTAGATTTTCTGAATTTTGAAACTTCAGTTGAACGAAACATCGTCATTAGGTTTCTCTATCGTACTGAAAATAAGTCCGCACGTTTGCTTTAAAAAATTGCAATAACAAAATTATCATAGTATTCTCATTAAAGAAATTTGAGATTAGTTATGGGGATATTCTAGTGTGAACTTTTGAAAAAATCAACCTGTTTGCACATTCTTAAAAGATATAGTTGCAAAAATACATTTGTGGTACCTTACGCGCAAACTCTTAAAATTAACGAAATTAATATTAATTATATCATTATCGATATACAAATTTTAAAAGCATTTTTCTTAATGCTATGTTTTTTAGTACGGTGTTCGCGCTATTTCGCAATCTAGTTGACCAATTTACTCGAAACTTTTAAATACCTGTCTAGAATTAACCAAAATTGTTATTCTTTGTATTTTACGTTTTTCGAAGTTTAACAGTAATCAAATTTCAAAGTATATACTTCAGACAGACCAGAATGTCCGAAGTTATGGATATCGTGAGACAACCTTTTATAAAATGACTATGTTTGAAAGCATGCAGTGTCACTAATTTTAACATTCTTCTGTTCCAAAAAATTTTAAAACATCGTTGAGATACAGCCAATAAAATTTGTCAATTTAACTGCAAAAAAGGTGTCGTAGTATTTTTGCAAAAACCACACGCACTTTGCACTAGAATTTCCCCTGAAGAAGTGTCCGGATCGCGTTTTTCGAAGAAAATCTCGTCGTATCATCTTCCCGTCGCCAATTTAGCATCTATTTAGACCGCAGTTCCTTTCGTCACCGATATCGCTTTTTCCATTATCCGTCAGACGCTCCAAAAAAACTCCATTATAAATAAGCGTTCGGACATGCGGCCATGATGCTAAAATTCCAGAACGAATGGGAAAAAAAGAGTTGTTGACCTCGGAAAATGACGGTGCCGGATTAATCCATTTCTACGTGTCAATATGCATTTATCGGTATCCGTTACGATGTTTTTAGGTCATGCATAATGTCGATCGCGTCGAAGCTCGGTTTTTAAGAACTTTATCAAGTTTGGCCGATCAAAATGGATATTTCTCTAATCAATTATCGAACGTTCGATTACGAGTTTTCTTCGGGAGACGCGGTTTTTCTTCTGGGGCTCGGATCAACGAACTCCGACGTTTCTGAAACTAAACGTCTCTTTTTTCGTACGGTTCTTCTTCTTCTGGTGATTTCACGCTAATACACGAAAAGCCGATGGACGTCTCTCTCATGTTTCTTATTCTCTCCCGGCGGGTTCGCGACTGTGTTTCTCGGAGAAGGTTTCCACTGTAACCATTCATGGCTTTGAGGTCGAAACAGCCTAAGCGAGCGAACGGCGAACAGAATTTCGTGAGACAAAGAATTTCACACACGCCTCATCGTCGGACACCGTCGAAGGTACAAGGTCCCCCCGGATAAGGTGAAGCGTAACTCAACCAAGACAGGTTGCATCGGGATGTTATGGTAAACATACAGCGAAAGATCTCGCACCTAGGTGCGAGACCAGGCTCGGTGTTTGCCTGCGTAAACAGACGAGAGGACGGAGTTTATGTTTCTGTCTCAAATTCCTTGCATGCAGGCGCATAACCCCTTCGAGCGATAATGCACCGTAACGTTTAACGACTTCGTCAAAGAGGCACCGGGTTCCTCGATACTGTTTGCACACCGTCTTCTTCAGGGGGGCCACGGTCCAAAAGTTTGGCAAGACGATTATCGAACCGACTATAAGCGTCTGCGTTTCTGCGCCGCGTTAATACCTCGTCTCCGTCGGACATAGAAAATCTTCCTCTCCTAAAGGTCCGTTTCCCAGCTGACACCCGACCGATCCAAACCACGATTTATCTCTTCATAGTTTTCTTATCATTATGCAAACTATCGCCTTACGCGGAAAATTTTATACAGTATTCTCTTCCAATAGTTCGCTACTCGATAGTTTGTACTCTCCTTTGATGAATTCGAACGCTCTCTTACTACTCAGTAAGAAGCAAAGTAGGAAGATCGACGTTGATCTTGAGATAATGACGCCACGTGCCTAATTGCAACGTATGAGAAATACACGTGTAACGACAGGAATGGTTAGTTCTTGATAAAATTTTCGATTCTAAAGCAATGAAGCTGTGCGAATAATATGGATATAATATATGTACATTGCTTGCCCGTAATTCATCTATTCTGTTATCCATTTATCCTGCTACCAACAGTTTTTCAGTAGAGATGCTACATGTTTTAATAGTGCTTGTATACATGTATTTGATATATAGTTTCTATTTCTTTGCAGACTTTTATTTATTACGTTCTGCCATTTAATCATAAAAAAATATATACTCGAACAACATTCACAAATTCTTCAAATTTATTATTAGAGATATCGTGACATGTCATACAACGACTAAAACAATCAATTTACTGAAGCGAAAGTTCGCAAAATGATTGTTTCAAAAAATGATGTTGTCAGTTGGCCGTCTTAATCGCGTAATTTAAAGTTCTCAGACTTTTTTGCTGAGGTTAAATCTTTAACAATAATCCATGAAATTTAATTAACTTAAGAGACAACATTTAAGCCATCATTCATGATATTCGAGCTGGCTTGCGTGAAAAAAATCCTAGAAAATAGAGTTCAATGGATTCACTGCTACAAACGTGTGACATTTCAATGGCACTACGTGCTATTATTGATCACACTAATTAAACTTGAAACTGATGTAAGTAACTCATGGATATCTCACATACTTTTGTTCTATTTAAAAACATTTTTGTATTGTTTTTCATGAAAACTCCTTTATTTAAAAAACGATTGTTCTAATAGTTATATTTTATTATAGCTTGTTTCGCTTTTCACATATCAAGAGACATTGGTGGAGCTAGCTCATTTCGTACGAGAAAACATCTTATTGTATTCAAATTCAATTAAAACTAATGGACTATGCTCAAACTTTCTAAAGCGCGAATGTTTATCGATGAAGAATGTGAGTCTAATTATTGTATTCATTTGACACGAAATGTATAACAGAAGGGTATTATCGTTTGGAGGTGCGTAGTTTTTATCTTTCAGTATACGATATCTTGTTTGCATTATAGAATTTGATTTTTGCAAATAATGACTTAAGCCTAATTCGCGTGATGGCAAAATATGTCCTGCACACATCTATCAATTTCGACAGGCATTTCATATTCATCTTTGTCAGTGTAGTAAATATTATTTCAAGAAAGAACAATACATTTAGGGAGACCTTTATACTTTTGAATACAACAGCAGCATTTTGGAAACGTGGAAAGTTTATATTTCAGAAAATGTGGAAAAGAAGATAGTTTTAGTTAAAAATAGCTTTATAAAATGAGTTATGGGATTTAAAAGATATTATTCACTGTAATTCTTTGATTAAAGCAGTGTATAATGTCAAAATTAACTGCCATCGTTCGCTAATTGTACAAACAAAAATTATTGTTTCATTTTTTTCCATAAATAACCTAATTTTGTTTTCGTTTACGTATTCGCTACGATATAATTGATGTGTTTCGTACAAGATTGAGATTAATTAAGAAGCAATCGGCGAGCAAGACAATTGAGGAAAACCGATGCTGATAATCTCGCCTCGTCACAGAACTTGAGTATCAAGATCACATGGCTGCTGTGACCGAAGACACAGTAAATAAAGTCTCATCAATGATTTCACTCTAGCAACTGTATCGTCCTAGTAAAATTGTATAAATATCAGCTATTTCCTCACCGCAGCTAAAAATCGAGATATCTACTTATTAGCGCACATTTACCTCTAATTTGCGGATAATCAATGATCAATCGTACTCTTCGGAGACGACGAGTTTATACGGGATCGAGCAATGGTTTAATTAATCTATCAGACTGTCGAATTATATTCGCACATTTCTAAGAAGGACTCGATAAAAATGCCGCACTCGATAGAGACGATGTGAATAATCGAGAGCTCGGAGAATAGTGATCGTTCGTGTGTTGAGCAACGTTAATCTATGTTCAGGATAGACTTACCAAGGGAATTTAGCCCATAACTAGCTTGATAGACGGTCTGCGATGGACTGCTGATCGGGAGGCCAGAATTACCGAGACCCATGCCGGAGCCGAAGCTCCCCGCGCTTTGCTGACCAAGTTGCCCGAAACCGCTCATTCCCATGCCTCCCTGCCCCAGTTGTCCAAGACCTGTAAAACAAGCGGTTTCGATTAAACCAGCATGGTCGGCCGTGTCGATATACCAGACCGGTCCAGAGCTACGGAAAAGAGGGCAGCGGAAATGATGATACGAGCGGTTTAATTGAAATTGCCCCGATTGCCGTCGTCGCGCGGAATTAAATTAGATTCGGACCGTTGTCGAAACTTTCTCTACGACATGTTTAAAGACACCATTGCCCCGTCCGACGGGCGGAACCGACGCGTCGCGTCGCGTCGCGTCGCGCTGCACCGCGCCGTAATGAAGTCGCGGGGATGACGGCTGGAATTGAATCTAATTAAAGTAAAATCGAGCAATTTGTTGTTTTCAAATGATCCTGTTGTTCCTCGGAGAGCGGACCGGAACGCGGCTCTGAATTTTATGAAGGGCAATTAATAGTCACGTCTCCCGGGACACAACGAAAGTGATTGAAGTTCCGCCGCAGGTGATATCCCTGGCGATGCCGTGCCGTTTCGGGATCATTGACATATGTAAATCACGGGAATCGTCGACGCCTGCCACCCTGCCAGCCTGCCTGCCTGCCTGCCTGCCTGCCTGACCTGTTCCCATTGCCCATCTCTCGGCAGGTCCGTGGAACATCCCGGCGCTGCACAGATCGGGGGTCATCGTGCCGAATGGCGGCAAACTATGGGAGGGCAGCAATGGACCCGAGCTCCGGAACACTTGGGTTGTCTTCTTCCGCTTCTTCCACTTCGCCCGTCGATTTTGAAACCATACCTGCAATGTGTCAATTTACCAATTCAGAATTCACCTAGCCAGGACCCTGTCGCACGGATGTTGGCTCGAAATGTTTGTCAGAACGAAATTTCCGAAGTGCATAGCAGCGAAACACTGTTGTAGTACGTACAGCGGTAACAGTATACTTAAAACCACTTGGAAAACGGTATTAACTACCAAAATCTAAATTGGATTTTTTTAAATGACAGAGAAGCCAAATGTTTTCCAAAATTTTGCTATTGCTTGGTGCTGCGAATATGTTTATACCTTTCGCGGTGTATTTTACAAAACCCGGAATAATAAGAGAGCAAAGAAACGATTATTCTACAGAAGGCATATCAGAGAAAAAATTAGTGAACATGCTGCACAAGTATCACGAAAGAAATACAGCAACAATTGCCGCAAACAATATTTGTGCCATGTACGGACAAAGTGTTTTATCGTCCTATATGCGCAGATAATGGATTCATTGATTTCGTAGAGGAAAGTTTGATCTCGCAGATCTACCAGATTCTGCACTGTTCGGTAGATATCTAACAGATATTTAACACTTTGGCTGCATGACATGAAAACTTTTATGAAGCTAAAGTGTTTTATTTAATCGAATTAAGATTTTTCAATTTTTATTTGACTGAATAAACTTTTCAATTAAGTTCACCATAGAGTAGCTATCAGAGGGTGACGGTATTGAGTACTCTGAAGTGACCAATTACTGTGCCGTTGGTTTGCTTTCGGACATGATCACCTTTACGTTAATCGAATGAGATATATTAAATGTTTTTATTCTTTCATTTCGTTTATTTTTGAATACAGAAATTGAATGAAAAATGAATCGTGTCCGAAGACAAACCAAAGGCACGGCGATTGGTTCTCTACAATAATTGGCTTCGCAGCCTTGTAATAGTAAAAGATCCTTTCCATATAATAGATTGCCGTAAAAATTAATTTACAAATCTCATCAAGTAATTCTGTCACTCATACATGGCTGACACTGCAGTTACAGTGTTAAAGAATAATAAGCATCGCGAATGTATGGGACTGCCTAATAGATATTTGAAAGTCACGGCGTTTCGTTGCAACTATGCCGCTTCCACGGCATGCAATGAAGACAGAAGGTCACCGAGATTCCGATGCATTGGAGCATCAAAGAAGAGGGCGAAGCCATTGGACCGAAAGCAGTCGGACTTTTCCGCGCGAGAAATTCGGCGCTCGGATGTTAAGATGTCCCTGGGCGTTACGACAATATCTTCGACCCCACGGCGAGTAGCTATTAGCCAACGTTATGAGCTGTTGATTCTGGCCACGTAGTGGCCCCCTAAGCTGCCGGGGTCCCGGGGACTTGATTTATTGATATCGCATGCAAAGCCCACCCCTGTGTTCTCCGATATACCCTCGCTCTACACCCCCACCACTTCCCGTCGCCCTGTTCCACCAGCTACAGTCCCTTTCCTGGCGCGGTAAAGCACGCTATAGCCATCTCATATGTGCCCATAAATTAGTACTTTAGCATTAGAGCGCGATGCGCGCTTGCGCCTCCGACGCACACGTAGCAACGCGTTACCTGCGAGAGAAACGGCAGCAGAAGCGAGACAGCCGGCCACCGTGGAGTAGGGGGTGGAGACACCCTCTGCTAACATGCAGGGATTATACGAATCTAATTGGATATATGGGATTTACAGGCTCCAGTGTACTCCAGGTATTGCCAGAAAGCGATCGTCGGATTTCTACGGCGAAAGGCGGTTTGTTATGAGCCACCAACTTGCAAGGGCTATGGAAAACCTTTGCTCATGCTATAATAATGTTTTTTTTTTATAATCGTTACTCCGATCGATGAGCATCAGCTGCATTTCAAAATTCTGTCTTCAATGTACAGAAGAAATTATATGAAGCTCATTAATGACAATAGAAATGCGCATAGAAGCTGAGCTGATGCAACCCGGAGGTGGTTTATTATTTTTCCCAAATTGAGAGGGATCAGTTAAATTTGATTCATCAGCTATTAGAACCCTTGATACGCCATGCCTGTACGAAATATTTTCCCGTGGGACAACTAATCTACAAACAAATGAAAGTGGTAAAACCTATGTGAATCATTTAATCTACCGAGTATTGATACCGTCAGATCAATTCTACATTTGGATATAGAAAAAAGGTGTTCTGGAATCAATATCGTATCCATGCAATGAAAATCTTAATGCAAACCATCTTCAGGGCACGGAGGGGCATGATTAATCTTTATCCGTATATCAGCTGCTAAGTAATACTTGATTGTTCTTGCGTGTAGCATTCGTTTGAATAGCAGACGGCAATTCGTCATTCATGAGACAGTGTTACAATTGGGAAAACGAACACACGATTCTACGCGCGGATATCTAAGCGCACAGGAATATCGTCTCGTCCTGCCAGGATTTTGGCTATCGTTGGATGAGGCTTTAGGCACATCTGGCACGTCCGTTGTCTCTCAAGGATGGACGGTCGTGACGAGAGAATGGCATTAGAGCTGGGTGGTGTTAAGTGCACGGCGATCGAATAGGTGTGCGTGGAACTCCCATTGGCGCAGCGGCCGTCGGTGAGGTTGCCCAACACACCCACGCAAGATGGAATCGAAGCTGGCTCGCGCGAGACGGGAAAGATACTACTTTGCTACCCCCCCTTGATCTTTAGAATATGCAGCGATCTCGCGCCCCTTTGTCCCGCCGCGATGTCAATGTTTCTTGCGGCATCCGTGGGTGTGGTTGTGTCGATTTCACGGTACATCTACGCCAGAACTACGGCTAAAAGCCCGTGGATAATTTGCAGTTACACGCCGCGTGAGCATCGACGATGCAAGCCAGAAGAGGGAAAAAGCACAAGGGACTCTGCAGAGGCATATATCGCGCATTATCACGTGCCCACCCTCTCTCTCGCGCCGTAGCCGATGCAGCCCGCGGTACACGTACCGTAGAACTTCCGTTAATTAACGCAGGTGAATGCTAATGACTCCTGTTATGAAATAACTGCACGTAAAACGAGAGCTTTCGTCGACCGGCCCCGATATCGTAGCCTCCTCAAACGATCAGTCGTCTCTTGGATGAGTTAATGGCTTTGCTGTTCCTAGACAAGATTGTTCATTTGTCGACGGATACTTATTTGACGGCACTCCCGTTGTCGTTGAGATTACGTTGGTCATTTGAAACGATTGAAAATTTGAAAAAATCTTACCTAAATTGAAAGCGAAGTTAATAGTATGAGATATTCATTTAGAATCATAGTGATTTTACTTCTGTTACTCCGATGTTTCTTCATTTTACAATTTAAAAAATAATCACAGCAGCTTCTTTAATCATGTATTCTAAGGAGAATAGATTATTAGAAAAGATGAATAGAATAATTTACCGAGAGTTTATTAGTAGTAATAGCATTTCGGTAATGTGATTGTAGATAAAAGTCTGTTACCAACTGTGGAATTTGGAGTTTAAAGCAATTATGGTTTGTGTAAATTTTCGGTAAACATTATTTTCATCACAAAGAAGCGGTTAGTTAATGAACGAAATTTTTCCACTCTTTTCATTGCCGTACAGTTAAATGTGTCAATGCGAAGTGGTACAAAAATCCGCAGTTTAATGGTCAGTTTTCTGTTTTATCTGGAACGAATATTCACAAAAGTTTAATGAGGCAGTAGTTGTATAATTGCATCGTCCTCTGAATCGTTATTTTCGTCTTAAACATTATATATTTATTTTACCCTCAATGTAGGTTTTTGAAACAAAGTTAGCAAATTGTATTGAACCAAAGCGAAGTGAAACGAAGCTATTGGAAGTTTAGTTAGTTCCGTGTAAAATTGACAATAATCCTTTGGTTCTTTCAAGTTATGAGTGAGTTATAAGTTTAAGTTATGAGTAAGTTATAAGTTTAAGTTATGAGTCTGGTTCATTTAAGTGACGTAAGTCACATTTTCGAACATGTTTATTTACGTCTTGAAATGTAATCTTATACAAGCGAAATAAATCATAAAGTTAGTATAAATGAACTTAAATTTTAATTATCTTAACATTAAATTTGCTCAGTAAACGACAGATGCATAGTAAACTACAACGCTTTTTGTTTCTCACAAGAAGGGGAACGTGACTTGAGTCATTAGTTCTTTGGCTCCGTCATTCATGATAAACCACAAGCCCACCGGTATTATTCATAAATGAATACCGACAGTCTAATGTATCCGTCTCGATCATTAGCAGTTTTAATACTTTTAAGCATTTTCCATGAAATATAATAGTACCGTGCGTCAGATAATACCGATGAAATCGCTCCACGTTTATGCACAACGTGTGTTCGCATCGATGGCTATCGACGAGCATAGATATCTATGAAATTGTGTTAATTACAAATATCACTATACGGTCCCTGCTATGACGGGAATGAAACTATCGTACCCTATGTCACGCGGACAAAGCTGATTCGTACGAACTGTTCCCGGACTAATTGCATACCAGGCATGATCGATAGATTCTCGTCCATTAAATTCATACATAGATTAAAAATCGCGCACTATCGTCATCGAAAGGTCCCAAATTGATGACTCTGCTATCGGCCTATCTGTCGAATAATACCGTACGAGAACGTTCGAGATTGAAAGGCGAAACTTTGAAAGAAACGCGTTAGCTCTTCAAATCCTATATGCTACTTTAAATAGAAATTTCAATCTTTTGAAGCCATGCGTCTTCATTTTTTAATAATGTAACTGCTAACTTACAGAAGCAATATTATTTCATTATAAAAACATTCTTTCCTGAGAAGATTTACGCTAGATCCATTGAACACCAAAAAGTAAGATTTTCAGAATATGTGACCAGGTATCTTTGAAAAGTATAGTTATATATGCCGTATATGTTTCATTTACTTTATAATTTTTATGACGTGCCATATTTTAATTGATTGTTATTATAATACGAATACGAGTGAACCATTACCATTTATTGCACTTGGCGGATATAAACACCCGCATTTAGAAACTTTTCCCTATGCCTTTTACGATTCGGACGGCGGTAAAATTATGTGATTGTCTACTTAAATATACTTAACTAAAATGTGCATTCGAAACATCTGAAATGGTATCGCGGCCCCTGAGAGCAAAAATAAATACGCAGATCTCAAATGATGCACTGCATAAAAGAAACATTTGATACTGTATAAAATACGTGCACTGCGATTAATGTTCCGAATGCAAGACAGCTTCGAAGTAATTTTCCAAAAATAAATTTCTCACGTTTCCGATAAGTAACGACCGCGTCGTCGGTGAACAGCAATTGATATCGATTTATTAAAAGCACCATTTAAGACAGAAGTGTTTGAATTCGAAACCCAGAAATTAAAAACAAAATCATAAAGTAGTTCAGTGTACATTAGTAATTCAAATTAAGTACAATTATAATACCGTGAAGTATGTAATATTGTGACTTCTGTGGTGATTCAAGCGTTAATACGGGGGTCTCGGTACTAGAAGGGGTTTGAATTCTCGAACAGGAGCGAATTCTAGCGTCAGGCGTTTGGATCGAACCGTGGACACACCTTTCGATGACTAAGGCGGCCTGACGGATGCCTTTCGTGGGAATAATACGTGTGTTCGAAACGGGTCGGACGTTCAATTAGGAACATTGCTTTTTAAAAATTGATCAATCACGGTATCGTTTGCTGGAGGCTCGTGCGCCACCGGCAGCTGTTCCCAGAGAGCACCTGGAAGCCCTGCGGGGGTGCTGGCGAAGGCAATCAGCATCGGTCGCGACGATGACTCGAGCCGGTATTGAATCGAAACGCCATCGAAATTCAATCGAGAACCCCACCAAAAAATTCCGCTCGATGTTTTCGCGCGCTCAAAAGAATTTCTGCTCGTTTGTACAATAAACACCGGCTCCGAGGTACTTTGTGATACCTGTACGCGATTTCCGTGACGAATTTCATTGGTACAAGTAAAAATCTCGTGTTTTTACGCCGTCGTGTATTTCTGGCTTTCGTGGCTTATTTTAAATAGAATGTTTCGTCGGTTTCCAGATACAAACCGGCATCCGCGCTTAAATACTGCAGCCTAAATTAAATGCTAGCCATAATTAGAAACTAATTCGAGAGAATCCGTGTCGGTTTTATGTACTGCACCGTCTGAAGTGTCCGTAAAGTTTCGATCAATTTCAGGCGAAAGAAACATTTATTATCGACTCACGTATTAATTGATATTGTCACATGAAAATCACAGAACCGGAAAACGTAAATAAGGTATTCCAACATATAAATCGTTTATTTGAAATAATAATAATTTATACCGTAATTCTTTGAAGGCGAGGATTTTTAAAGTATTAACAAAATTGTCTTCAGAAAAAGATTTTAGCAATGAAAGAAGTGAAGAGAATGTATTCTAATTTTTCGTTACAAACATAGTTAAATTATATTCCTGCAACTTCTGAAATGAGACGTATGATTCCGATGTCGTCTGTATGTCGACATTCGTCTTGAATGTGTTGAAGAACTATGGCCAGTGCAATGCAGCGTAAGTAAGTACAAACAAATATGATTACGGTGTGTACATTTTAAAAATATTCCTTATTCTGACTGCTAGAAACAGACTTAGAACTCGACGTTTAACAGGTAATATCTACAGACGTCAGCATCGATTACGCGGATATTACGCAATCGTTTTGTTTAGATTTACTGATTAGTTTCGTTGGACAGACTATAAACGCCCCTATTAATACAGTACTTAAAGGATTATAACATAATAAAATTAGTTACATCAATTTATCAGTATACATAGGATTGTTTTATTTTGTATTTTACTCCTCCCATGTTCTCAAATTTCACTTTCGAATTTTCTACCCTCAATTCAATCACTCCATTGACTTCAAATGGTCGAGTGTCTTCGAACTCGCAATGCACTCCTGGTATTGAGCCATTGTTATTAATAACAAGTGACAAACTTCTGGGAATTTATTTGCAATAAATTGAAGCCGATTAATGAGATTTGTGAGGCCTTTAGAGGAATTCCAAAAGAAATAATTATTTTCATATCTCTATAAGCTATAAAAAGGCGTTGAACGTTTATTTTCAACACTGAAGTATACATTAGATGAAAATAGGTATAATTGAAACTACTTAAATATAGAAAACATCTAACTTAGTATTTTCTTTCAATTAACTTCGTTTTGCCGTATTGTTAAGAATGTTATAACTTATATTCTTCTCCCCATAAGGCTATCTTTCACATTTTCTCGTCTCAGCAAAATTACATATTTACATTCAAGTTAATTGCAATTTTCATGTTATTTTTCACTAGCAGTTCCATTCATATTGCAAAACTATCTCTAGTAGATGATCTAAAATAATTTGTTTTCATGAGATAACATAACAACACTTTTATAGCGGTTCTTCACGATAGGAGTTAAAAATTCTACAGGAATAGTTGTCCTTTTGACAGATGCAAGTACTGAAGAATGTATTCGGAAACGAGAGGTGCCTGTATATTTCGATTCCTGCTTGTAAATGCTACGAAAACACCGACTGCCGCGAGCGTTATTAAAAAGTGATGTAAAGTGAAATTTTTACATCTGTCGTACGTGTTGTGGCTTCTCAGAAAAACGTGAACCGGATCTTTTCATTTTATTTTCATGTGTGAATCGAGCAGGCTTAGTCTAACGCGGGCGAAGAGTTTCTCGAGTCGAGAGGAGGGCCCGAAGAGGGCAAGAGGCAAGGTTCGTCGAGGTTGGGGGTGGCCCGAAGGTTAGGGCGAGGTTTAGGGGATGGAGGAGGCGGCGAGACCTCGTAAAGGGGGTTTCAACGGGCGCTGATATAAATTGAGCTTGCCATCAAGGCAAGCGGCGGGATCTGGCCAAGACCCCAAGATATATAGAAGTAGCTTTCAGCCCGCCATTGAAGAATAGTTCGACTCACTTCGCGGAAAAATGCCCGGAATCGCCGCAAAGCGGGATAACGTTTTTCTTCGGAGAATTACCCCATGCGAGCCGAAGGGGCGAGAACTTTTCACCGGATGAAAACTTAATTCATCGCTCATGGTTCCCGCGTCCCTCACGGACGAATTCCCAGCTCGATCGGCGCAGCGCCGCCGAGCGTATGGATCTTCTTCTTCTTCCGGTTACGATCCCGCGACGGGTCAAGTGGAACTAGACGGCCACTGATCGGACAACTTTCGACGAGAGCCGAGAGCGGAATATACGCTCGCGGAACGATCGAGCCGTCGAAACGGCGCCGCAATTAATAAACAATCGACCCTACGGTATTTTAAACGGTATCATAATTAATCGAATTCATGCGAGCCGGAATGGTAACGATTATAAAATGGTTCATTACGGAGTAATGAATCACGTCAAACTAATAACTGTAAATTTTCAATTTGCGCGACTTTGTCGAAATTCGTTGTAAAATTTCAACTTCGAAATTACAATGGATATTGCGGTTATCATAATTCGAGTACGCAGCATCACGTCCGAACGATTCCGTGCGAATTATATGAAACGGTCGATGATTTTTCTTCTTTCGCGTCGAGTAGAGAGAAATCTGATTCGATGCCGGGAGAGGGGCTAATATTTAATGAAAATAAATACTACATAAGTTTAGGCGATGCGGCCTTGATTGATGACGGTGGTTGGGCTCCTGTCCGAGGGTGGCAAGACGCATTACCCGGACCGCCCAGTGTTTCATGCTGCGTTACGTCGTCAGGAGGGACATTTTCGTCGGGCCATTAGTGGGTCGTCGTGATCTAACCGCCGCGCAGAATTAAAAATCGGGGATAGCTCCTGAAATTCTTTCACTGTTACGCTACACTGCGCTGATAAAATCTACAATAATCCGTCGGTGCAATTCTTTAGGTGTTCATCGTTCTCGCAAGTCTATAAATGCAATAGATTGATCAGAAACTTCTCTCATTAATATTCGATGAGGATGCTTACTTATTTACGAAGACGGAAGAAAATTGTCGACCAAAGCGATACGATGTACGGATTCACGATGATTAATTTAACAAAGTGGAAATGTTCAGACTCTCTCGACGAAAAACCAGCAGTACCGTTTGGGCAATTAGATAATTGTTAATTACGAACTGCGAATTATTTCGGTTCGTCGCTATGACAAATGGTTCACAAGTTAGTACGTTTCGGTTGAACTTCTATCAAAGCGTTTACTATCGGCAGCGGTACAACAAATTGCACATTTCGCTCTGTAGCACAGGAAACTTCATAAAGGGCGCAGAACAGCCGATAAAATGCATACTTGCAGCTCTGGCATGCACGACGGACCGTAAACTTGATCCATTTATACTTTATTATTATTTCACGGAGGCAATATCGTTGGCTTCGGATGTTCGTCGTCAAATTAGCACGAATTGCCCCTGGAACTGGATTTATCCCCCAGAGTAAGTGCGATCGCAAAAATCTGTGCTCTCCTGTTCGTATATAGGGGAACTTTCCAGTGGATCATTTCACCGAACGTTCTCCTTTTGTTTAGTCAATAATTTCCGACATTAATTACAATGCTACCTGCGATCATTAGTATCAATCAAGATTATTCCACTTAATTTTATCAATGCAGTTTCTTTCGTTTTTGCCAATAACTGTGTAAAGTTATGTAACTAGCGGATCTTTATATAAAATAAAAGTTATTTACATTAACGTAAGAAGTGGATATTGCACAGAATTCTTCCGTTCCCGGTGGACTTTAATATGGTTCCAAATAATATGATAGTATCTTTACACAGTCTAGTTATAACGCAACTGCGGTTGTTCATACATGTCTTCGTTTCTGCGGATCATTTTATAAATCCTCAAAAAGGAAGATTTCTAATGAAATGGAAGAACAAATTTTTGCTCCATAAATGTAACAGTGTCGTGATCGTCTAAACATCTGCTGTATTTCCTTCGACGATCGAATACATTACCTTCATTGAAAGATAAACTTTCAGAAATGAACAAAATACTTTATTACCATTATTGTTATTATTTTCTAAATAAATCAGGTAAATTACCTTACTGATTACAAAACATAATACGAATTTAATTAGAGCGTACACAGTGTCAAATGCATCAAAGATATGACTAGCGCAGAAAAAATTAATGTTGTCGCTACAAATTTTATACTTTTAATAATTCTATCGATACAGTTATTAGGTTTGTGCATAAGAAATGTCGGATTTTCAGATGCATAGCAGTAACTCCATATCTCTTTTTGAATGGTGTTTATTTCATCGAAATATGACTGATTTGCTTGGATATACTTTCCTTTACAAGTTTTTAATATATAAAAAAGTTTTTATATATTTTTAAAAAAGTTTTGGTCTTTTGAATAAACTCAACTTGTAAAAAGGTCACATCGAAACACAGAAGTGTATAAAAATTCTTTACTTTCATAATGCAGACAGGTGCGCCATATTTAAGCGTGATAACAATCCTACATTTCATATGCATCATTCGAATATATTGACCATAAAGCGTGTAACGGGCTTCTTCTTTCACAGATAAAAGAAATGTTTGATCTTCGTGATGATGCGTGATCTACTTGCGCGGCGGATTCCACAATTTTCTGAACGCCCGAAATTGTCTTCTTCGTGAATCGTTGACGGCGCTGTCACCGGCGGGAATCATCGGCGAATATCGAGACCCAGCTCGTCGCGCATCGCGGCTGTGAAATTATTCAGGGCCGGTAGTCGTCATAACAAAATGGGCGTTAGATGATGCTCCCTAGGGTGATCGCGGCGACATAGTTTATCCATTGAGGGCCCCGCATTCTCCTCCACGTCTATCCGTGGCCCGTGTACACGGGGATGCTTTTCTCCCGACGCGACGTGTTACGCGCGCGTCCCGCGCGCTGGTGTGCGGGGGCTCGTACGTGTACGAGCGGAGCCCAGCGTGATATTTTTCGGCTGGCGACACGTAAGAGCTAATATCGCGGTCTATGCATATTTATACGGCATTAAAAATCACCCCTCCCTTAAAATGCATAGGCTGTTGCATAGCAGACGCGCTGAATCTTCGTCGGCCAGCCTAGGCTAAAGCGTTTGTCATGCCGAGGCTGTTGCCGCCGCCTCGTTCCCTTTGAACTTTTACTGTTTCATTGAGACTTTACCATTCCGTCCACAATTCCCGGCATTTCCGCAAATCTCTGTAGCCCTTAACCGGTTGTCGTTACATTTGTTCCAAGTTACGAACATCCGAATTTTCATTTTTCGATTGCAATCATTTCTCGGACGAATCAGCAAAATACTTATTCCGTAAATATGTTGAATGCTCACATATTCAGAACGAGAGAATAGAATTGTATGCCGACTTAAAGTTGCATTCTTTCGTTAATAATTTCAGCTGGTCGAAAATAATGTATTGACGTTACTAAATGTTTTTAACTTTTTTGCTGCTTGACGCTACAAATACTCATTTTTCTCACCAGTGAAGTGATTTGTGTATCAGGCTACTTTTTCAAAGTAACTAAAGCAGATTAATCACAATTTATAATTTGACAACAATTGATTAGCACAATTACCTTGAAATTAACGATATGGAAAAAATATTGCTTGTTCTAAGATCTATATGAATGTATAATTACGGATAGTTATAATATCAAATACTATTTCTCTGTGCATTGACGCATTAACAAATCGCTCTTTCAAATCACGTAATTGTAGAGTAATCTTTACCTTTGTTCTTTCGAATTCCATTTCTTCTGTTCTTTTAAATAACATGATTACGTAAAACTTGATGGAATTAATATAAAATTGCTACTTTTTTAAGAACCCGATAACATTGTAAGCAGATTGGAAGTTTTCACGGGAACTCCCATTCTCAGAAACAATTATACACATGATAGGACGATAGAACTATTTTCTGTCGTCAAGCAGAAAATTCCTTGCGGTAGAAATAAATTAGAAGCGCCATTAATATTCGTTAATACAAATGTTTCTTTGCATCCGGGAGCGTACGCAAAGAGCGTAGACGATACATCAAGTCACATTTCACGCGTAATGTCAGACTACTGTCTGCTCCGACCGTGCATTCTTATTCTCGTCCCAGCTGGACGTTGATTTATTTTTTTTTACGCCGGTTCGATACCGGTTCGATGACATTCGCGCGTGTAACAGGCTAGAAACAATGCGGCAGTGATTTAACACGGGGACAGAGACCATGATCGAGAGTGATTCGCGTTCCGGCGGAGCTTGACGCGCGCATGTTTGATGCGCCGTCGTAAAACACTCGATTGCTGCGTACACGTGTCTGGTTATACGGTGGACGCATCCGCGTAAATGATCAGTGATAGTTTACGGGATGGGCAGACATTTTGCGGATGGAAATTTCATATCGATCATAGAGACGGTTTTCGACGCCCGATTCAATGCGTGGTCGTATTTTTCAAACCTTTTTTTTTTGTTTAGCTCCGGCACCAAGTGAAATTAACCCTTTCGCGTTCGTAGATTGTTGTAACGAACAATTTTTACAACGTTACTGTTATTTACAGAATTTCAGTTCAGGTTTTTGCTCGCATTAATATTGCATTGTTGTTGAGATTTGTTTCATTTTGGTACATGATGTCGATTGGGTCTCCTAGTTGGCAAATGACGCAACTCTCGTTTTTTACTATTGTAAAAATTGGACATTTGTGTAGTACTTTCTAAAACAATAAAGTGAGAGGACAGTAATTATGAAAATATAATTCAATACAAAAACTGTATTTCGTTCAACAGTCGATGAACAACATCGTAACGAATAATGAAGTGCCATTCTCTCATTGAATTACGACATTTTTTTCTTGTAGAAAAGAGAGTCATGCTATATGACAATTAATGTAGAAGTAATTTAAATTTATTTTGAAAGTGACTGCAAGAAAAGTAGTCGACACTTTACAATAAACGCATGTATAATGAGGCTAAATTCTAAGCTCTATCTTAGGAACTAAAAAATATTAAGGGAGAGATAATTACATTGCTCATGATAAGCTAATATTGTGACAAAATTTGCAAATGTTTTATTGCGAATTTTGCGCGACGATACCTGTACAAGTGGCACCATCTTTCTGGCTCGAGTCTTTTTCCCGGGATGCAAAGTTCGAAACTGGAAGCAAAGGAGATCCAGCTTCGAACGTTGCTGGTAGAAACCAACTTTCCGAACAGACGCTGAAACCATTTCCCCCATTTCTCAGGACAAGACAATAACGAACTACATTTACCCTCGGTGCAGTCACTTGTTTGTCCCCAAGGATGGCCGAATGACACCGCCATTCGTCCAAGTCCCGTGGGATACTTTGAAAGTAATACCCAACATCCGCCACCACGGACCGTCGTCTCCCAGGACAGCATATGTGACTTTTAGCAGTCGGAACGTGCTGCCTGCGAGCACGGACACAGATTTCGACTTTGCTGTTGATCCCCGGAATTAATCGAACCGGGGTGGATTCGAGAAAGATTGCACCGCTCGCAATAAACCTGGATTACCAGCGTACTTATCAGTAGACCGCGATTTTTTATACAAAATAAAAACTGTCTGCATTCAAGACGCAGCAGCACAGTAATTTATCTTCTTAAACTTTTGTACTCGGAGAGATGCATTTTATATGTATAAAATTGATTATTCTGACTCGCGCAACAATTACACAGTTTTTAAAATAAAAACAAATTTGATAATGTTAAAATTATTTGAATAAAAAATAAAATTATATTTTTAAACGTTGTATAACAATTTTAAGTGGTGAATCGAAGTCACCATTCAATGCAAAGAATTAATAATTTTAATCGTCATACATGTCTATACTATTTTGTTTTTAAACTGTCCATTTTTCACTTTTGAAAAAGAAATGTAACATAATTTTTTAAAAACAAAATTAGTAGCGTCGTGACTATACATATTACATATTATTACAATAGCACCTCGATTATCCAAGCTTTTGATATTAAAATTTGTGATTGTAAAAATTATTGCAGTTATTCACATGTAACACTATTTACCGTGCAAATTAGTAAGAGCTTAATCGAGTACTGTATATAAGTAATTTGTTCTATTATTCAAACGTACATGTGATTCTATTCTGTTCGGATAAAAAAGTTATTACAGCACTTTACAAGGTCCAATCACAAGAAACGTAACACGTGCCGTTTGAATAATAATAATGTCATAAAATAATTTTTTAAGACCTTCTCCGTCGAGTCTGACTCGACACCGTCGTTTGCACTAATGATTGTTTATTGATTCACATCATATTCATGACTAAATTGCTTTATGCAAAAATACAAATTGTGCTTGTCGATTACAGGAAACAAGATCTGCATAAATACGTTTTCGTATTTTGAATAATTTTAATGAGCTGTAAGTGATACAATCAGAACGTTAAATTCTCAAACAAATGCATTACCGTTGTTGTCTATTCATGCATAATGTCACAATTACATGACATGTAAAGACAATTGCACAACTTCTCAATTGTTCTAATCAGATTGCAAAATTACATGCGCGATTACGTCTGAATAATCTAATTCTCAAACAAAAGCAAGTAACTTTGTAGTGCAAAGGGTTGTACTCTCTTGAGAAATATTGGATAAAATTCAAGTGTTTGAATATTTTCGCTAAGGTTTCCTTTCGTTGCAATTTGCATGCGGTCGCGGTATCAATATTTATTTCGGGAAGAGCGAGACGGATAACGAGGCGCGAACACGGGAGACTAGCGCACGTTGCAATTGGCTAATTCGGAGACAAAATTTCCGGCGTGCAGCCGCGCCCCCTCGATTTTTTTTGGCTCGCAAAGCGTTCGATGGAGGCGGCGTAGCGGTTATCGACGGAAGGTCGTATCCCATAAAATTTCCGGGCAGCAGTAATCGGAAGGACCCTTCAGCCTAGAAACGACCAGTTACCTGGAGGCAGTTAAGTTAAATGCCTGTTAGCAGACGTTAACTGCCCGCCGCTATGGGTTCTATTCCGTGGACGATTGCAATTTTAATCGCCTCTTCATTATGATTAAATTTAAATCGGCTGTGTGCAGGTCTAATAAAGCTCGTTCCGCGGCGGCGGCGGCGGCGGCGGCCACCCCCGCAAACAGAAAATGTCTCCTGGGCGGATTAAAATACGCGTAATTAAAACCGTAAAGCGCCGATACGTGTCCCCGAAAATAGACTGTCCGCTTTAGAATAAATGCCGGACTGAAAAAAGCTTTTGTCTGGTGGTCGCGCGCGCCAGCCGACCCCAGCAGATGATTGAGCTTCATTTGAAGGATCGAGAGCTGTTGATTAATATTCTAGAAATGATTGACGGTAAGGAACGATCACGTTTCTAAAATCGTGCACGTTGTCCGCTCGACAACGGAACGCCGCGCGCAGCGCCGCGCCGCGCCGGCGGAGTGCTCTCGAGCGCTCGCGCGCAAAAATGCCATTGACCCCTGGTCGCCATCAGGCTTTCGAAAAGGGGTGGGAAAAAAGACCACGGACACGCTCGCATTCGCGCTCGTGCTCGTATTCAAGCTCGTCCGGTACCATTTTTCCGCGCACATCCACAGCCTCGCGAAATTATTTATGGCCGTCGAATCACCGTTTTGCGACGAATAATTCCCGAATATCGCCGGATTTTCCAGCCGATGCCGCATTTTTACGCCGACCCTCGCCGGCGCACTAACTACCAGCGATTTTATTATTTCGAATAATACACGCCGCTAGCGGAGTTTATGCGATGCCGCTGAAATGCTTTAACATGTGCTTTGCTAACGCTCTTTATGGATAATACTATGCTAGGACGGCTAGATCGAATTAAAAACGGATTAAATATTACCGAGATCAATTAGTATCGTACCTTTGTTAATAGTTGAACGGAGAATATTGGGTTTATTCAGACCCGGAGTGTTAACATTGTTCTTTCGGTACTAGTTTCTGACAATTGATTTAAATTATTATACGTTACCTGAAGGTTGGTAAAAAGTAACGTATATAAAATGTATATCTTAGAATATATGTCAACGAAAGTTGGTAAATAAATTGATAAAGATTCAGGAAGATTCGCCGTCTAAGTGTTAACTAATTGCAAAATTTCGCACTAGATATTTCACTTTGCCTGGGTCTTTATATCATATACTGCCGTCTATAAATAAACACATTTCTATTCTTATAAAATCAATGTGAAATGGTTAATTATTTCTTCCAGACATGTTAATTTCCTTGTTGCTGTTAATGGAGCAAATATCGATTCGAGGTGTTCGCCAGAAACTGATTAGAAGCTATACAATTTATCTGTAATTAGTAGACTGTGGATTTCATGCATTCGTGGGGAAATTAAGTAGATGCAATTTAATTATAGTAAAGAAATCCATTATAATGATTGATAAAAGTAGGAACTTCCTTTTTGCTTTTTATAACTTTCAGTTGATGCAGATAATTTTTATGTTGCATAAAAATCTGCAATCTAACAATACGAATTTTTAGTTTAACCAATTGGATATCTAATTTTTGCTTATGCATTTCATACGAATTTTTATAAAGGCATAAACAAACTACTCAAAATTGTTAATTTCATTAGTAAAACTGAATAATCAAGAGAAGTACGTTTTAAAAGGTTGTAACTACATTTTTTGTTAAATTCTGCAAGCAAATTTGTAGTGGTTAAAAATCATATGTATACAATTAAACAATTTATTCTACCCGACATAAACCTTATCGCGTATATTCACCATAATCTTAATATTTTAAATACATGCTGCTCAATGTGCAATAAAAACATTCAAAGCTCTGTTGAAATAAATATTTTACCTACAATTCAATACCAATGCAATGTTTCTCGTCTCAGCATAATTCTCATAGTGTTTAACTTTATCCAGCAGAGATTCAATGCTCGATTTTATGTAAAACGACCATAAAGTAATGTTTTCAAAAAAGTTTTTCTTCGACTACGGTGTATCTTTTATGCATCGAACCCCGTTAAAAGCAACGACTGCATAACTAAACATCGACGCTATGCGTTCAAGGGTTAACTTCCATCAGCACGGATTCGCAATAAAGTATAAAATCCATGATAAACCTCGTCAAGCGTTTCAGCAACACGCGGCGCCGCGCCGTGGCATGTGAACCATGCGCGGAATCAGGGCCGAGCGACGCGGCGGCGTTGGAACGCGAGTGAAACAAATAAACGGAGTTATTCTTTATATTTCATTTGCTCCCTACCAAGCATTTTTGTTTTCGCCTAGCATTTTTGTTTTCCGAACATGCAGCGAGACAACGATTCCCTGTCTGGCAGCCGCGGGGTTAAAAGAAATAGACAGACGTAAATACAAAGGTATTTATATTTGATCCGAAATAATAAAAGTCGGTCTAATGTAAAATTCATTATGCCCATTACTACTAATTAAACGAAGTGAAAGGTCAGGAGTGGAGCCGCGTACATTTTTCAGCGATAGAAGTCGGTAGCTTTTGATTATTTTATTTCCGTCGATTGCGGGGATATTTCGCGGCGATGCCGGTGGTGCTCGTTGCTTATTAAATATCTGATTATCGCGGGTAAAAATTTCACGCTCCCCTCTCTACCTTCCCGACGGGCGAGCGGGCGGGTATCGGAGCCGCGCGTGTAATCTCAGACGGCGTGTTTCGCGGCCGACGTTAAACGAGTGACACAATTGAAAACGTTATTGCGTTAGTGAGTAATTAAATGCCTCGCATAATTTCGCCGGAATCGGTTGGATGATATGCCCCGCGGCTTCAAGCATGCAATTGTTGATTGTAAAGCAGTCTCGCGCGCGCGAGAGCCGCGTAGCCGTGCAAGCAATAGAACAGTTGTTAATTAACTGCAATTAGAGACGGGGCGGCAATTACTCTCTTTTCGAGAGCGATAATAAATTACAAGGGATCGATAAATCGTAATATTTCATTATAGTATTCCAAGTATTTTGTTGGTAATTACGAGCGTGGACCTCCCCGCTCGAGCTGCTAACGCCATCATCGCATTAAAATGGTCCACCGGTTAATTTTTCGCCTCGGGATACGAGCACCGCCCCTGCCGCCGCGCCGCGGCCGGCCGATTCGTTCCGGAAATTCGCAACGTTTCCGTTTCCGACTGTTTCGCCCGATTAAAAAGTCCCAATTGTTCGCGCGGGAAATTCCACCGATTCTATACAGCCGAGGAACTCTGCCGGTGATCATTGGCTAGCGCCAATTAACCGGTTCCGAACAGAATTTAATAGCAACCGGGTTATCAGCGGATGCTTTGATTATTTTTTTAACGGCTAGCTGCAAATCCACGCGTGTTCCTTTCACCTTTTCGCAATACAGTAAATTGCACTGCTATCGATTAACGGTGTTATTATTGTTCAATTCTTTCGGGCATAATCCTGTATTGTCCACAAGTCTTAGTCTCACGCTTTCGTTTCTTTTTTACCTTGTTTCCGTTACTTAATTAAAATGCCGGGTGCCATCTTTATCGACTTGTACAATAAATCATTCTGCATAAAATTCGCTTTTGATCGAGCCGATTACAATTGAAATATATTTGAATAACAAATGATTCTGATATTTGAAAATGGGATAATCGAGGTTCTATTGTGTAGTTTAAATTCGAATTGAGAGTATCGTTCATTATAAATGCGTGTCCTAAGGCGGGAGCTCTGTGTGCTGAATTGTGCGACATCTTCGTATAAGTACCGAACTTGTCGTAAATCTGCGTTATAGATCATTCAATTGGCTGTTAACGTCTCTTCTCTATGATCTTTGTGTTATACGTATCGCTGTATTTAGAATATCTAATGAATACTGTAATTAATTGTTAGTAAATTTTTCTGCCTAGTAATTATTTATAACAGTCGTAGAAGCGATCATCAAAGTCTACAGGCTATAGAGGAAACAAGCTAAAGAACTCCAAATTGATCGGTTGTTTTTGTGTCTATTGAAATTTTTTGAATGTGCAAAAGGGTGTGTCCGTTAGGCGATTATTGACATAATCCGTTTCGAAGATATGCAAAGATGAAAGTGTCACTGAACACCCAGTTTGCCGGCGGGGAGTTAAAGCGCGAACCAAAAATGTCTAAAAATCCGAAATCAGACGCGCAGTATTTGCCGAATTCAAACTTCAAAGTTGCATTATTCATCTGTCCAGGTAGCAACTGGAAACATCATTACCATAGAGTCGCCGTTCGAACGACATCGCTTAACATCGGGATACTAAATATAGGGGTGGTGAAGTTGCTTCCGGGCTACGGTATCGAGCCAAACAACTTCAACCATCGAATGCATTAATTCGATATTAGTCTGGCAAGATCGCTAGAGTGTAGCCGAGGATCAACGATCACCTGCACCCTCTGTGGCCGGTTCCGACCCTCTCCACTGCTAGACAGAGGGGCGGATGGAAGACACGGACGGAAGACGGGCCACGCGTGCACGTGGCACTCTGTCTGAAAGAATCGCGGAGGCGGTGTTCGGCCCTCTTGAAAATATTCAGCAACGAGGTCCGCCATGGCAAGCCAAGAAATCTTTGATAGCGACGCTCGATAGTATAGCGACGCTGGGCGCCGGCGCCTTTCCCTAGCAGCCCCATTGGTGCCTGGGTCCCTCTCCACGCGAGTGCTCGCCGCCGGGTTTCCTTGGAAACGCTTCGTTCGCTCTGATGTCTACCCTCGCCCACGGAAAACCTCTTTCAATTAGGCAGCCAGCCACCCCGAGCACCGACCGTCGGCTCTCCTCTCTTTCTCCTTTTTCTCCGCGCTCGGCCAGCCGCCGGGCCGTTCCGTTCTGCTCCGCTCCGCGCCGCTCCGCGCCGCACGCCGCTTTTCGAAACCGTCTACCTGCCTCGATGGCAGCCGACTGGCTTTCCGGAATTCCCTTTCGTATCCGCGATCTCCACCCCCGATAACTCCCTTCGTTTTCAACAATTCAGCCAGATAGTTTTAACCTTCGCACTGCCGCTGGCTGAAAATTCTTCTGCTTTATAGTTTAATTCGCTCTGCAAATTATTTAACGGCAACGTCGCACAGTGGTGTATTGTGCGAGGACAAAAGTATTTGGAAATGGAAAAAGGCTATTATTTACTACAATTTCATAAAAAACGCGGAAGATAGAAAATTTAAAACTAAAATCGTGTTAGTCTAGTTTAATTCGCTGTTGTTATTATTTAACTGCAAATTTTATTCATTTATGATAGAAATTAGTTGATCAAATTCTAAATAGTTAAAACAATTAATGAATCTAAGAAGTATATTGTTATGTTATTTTCAGCATATTAAAATTCTGAACAAACGGAACAAATATCTACGTAGCTTCTGTGTCTTGTAATCGGTTCAGAGAATTTTTATTTTGCAAAATTCATTTCATCCATTGAACTCGTCCATTTCTGAATCGTTTATCGTGTCTGTTAAGTTACTGTAGTTATACTATATTGTCTGACTTTTTCCATATTTTGTTCGAATACAACTGTAAATACACTTTTAATAAAATATAAAAATATAAAACAGCTAACTAATCAGATATGTTCAAAAATTTGTATAGGCTCGAACTCATTTGGAAGTATGATAAAATTCTGTTTCTTCTTTTAAATGTAATATACTTTATGGAATTATGTTGTTAACACTTTAACTTCGTGTTTTTGTGACGTAAGAGAATCATTAATGTAATTCAGAAGCTATTTAAAAACGCGCGAGTATCGCACAAGTCCTTTACTGTAGACAAAATATAACGTCTCGTAGGGAAATAGAATAAAAGAAGAGATACTAGAATATAGTTTTCTATTTTGCTATCTCAGAATGCAAGAACTGAATATTTTATACGAAATTTTTCAATCTATTTTTGACTGGTTTTCAAATCCAAATATATAATAATATATAATCCCTACATAGGATTGGACTAGATAATTTTGGACTAGATAGATAGAAAGAAAACACATTTATGTTTTGATTTGAAGGAAATGAGCAATATCCACATGTAATCTACAATCTTTTTGTAATTAGATATATTTGAATTGTGAAAACAGTAACAAAGTGGAAGTGAACAACGGAAGTGAATGAATATTAATCATTGTTAGGAATATCTAATGGATATCTGATGACTACCTTCCTCCAAAATTTTAGCATGGATAATCGACGAGTTTCGAAAACAAAGGTTCGCCCGTGCTATCCTTAGCAGCTGCTTTTACTAGTTTAGATAATAGGAACAGCAAACATTCAACCAACTGTGTAGGATCTGAGTAACAAAGAGAGTAGGCTGCCAATTTTGTTTATAAAAGAAACAATTATTGTATCAAAAAAACGATCTCGTTTCTTGTAAATAATATAAACAATATATCTTTTCGATAAAAATGAATATTTTTGGAAACTATTTTTAAAATGATCACTATAACAATTTGTTTAATTATAGAACAAGCTGGTTATTGTTAGGGAATCATGTGAATTTTTGTCGACAGAAAGTTTCGAAACTTGTTGATAGATGGCAACAAGTTGTAAATATTAGCTGCAACTATATTTTTAATCCGAACACAGTGTTTTGTAATCGAGACTCCGATATTCTCATTACTATTGCATACTCCCAATAATTTCTTTTTACATTGCTTTTATATTCCTATTGCTTCTTTCATTTCTTTTATATTCCTATTTCGAATAATCGTAATCGATACTCGATGACTTTCGTAGTGATTTCTAACATTCTTCGTCCTTATATCAAAGGGCCAAGAAATAATTTGCGAAAATCCGAAACGCTTCTTCTGATATTTAATTGTTTCGAAGTCCTTTCCTTCAATGGGGTCATCCATCAAGTGCCGATCACGCAGAAAGCGCAGATGCTAACTTAATCAGTGATATTTGCTAAGTGAAGATGAGTAATATTGGTCTCCGATTTGAATGGACTGAACTGTGTCAGATCTTCCGCGATGGAATATTTCTAGTGTACCTTCCAAGGATATATTTGAATGGGAATTATACATCCCATACGTCAGTCCGGGGAAAAAAGAAATGGATATGTCGGATTAACGAGCGGAGACCAGAGATTTCTTTCATAATTGTTTGAATGGACGGTATATATCGTGGTCTTCGAATAAGTGTCGTCCGTGAGGTGGAGGAACGTATGTGTTGACGCGGGAAAGGAAACGAGCGAAACTGTTTGATATGCAGCACGACGCCTGGCTTGACTGACGCTTCCAACTTGCGAATAAAATTTTCATGAATTTCTATTAGCTCTCGGTTTTCTAGACGTGTTCCGGAGACTTAAAAAAGCTCTGGCACGATGGCTGCTGCCGGGGAACGTGGAAGCTGCTCCCCCGGTGGTCAGCGGTATCGGTTTTATTAATTTTCAGGTTGAGAACCGGTTGCTCATCTGGCGAATTTTTCAAAGTAACCGTCATATAACATTGAAACCAAATGCTAACTTTCGAGAGTCAACTTTATTTCAGTCACAAAATATGACGAAAGCAGGAAGAGATCCACAACGTTAACTTTCGGCAGTTTAAGTGCCAACTAATATCTTTTTTAAACTTAAAAACTAATTTCTATTACTATTATTAAATCTATGATATTATTAAATGACAAAATTTTTTGTTACGGTAAACATACTCGTGATGCGTAAAAAATTGCTGTTTAAGTTGCAATTTTAGTAAAAATTAAAATATATTTTCAAACTTGAAGATTATTTAAATATCTTAAGGCCGAGACGAAATAAAACGAATAAATAAACAAATGTAAATAATTATTATAAAAATAAATTATAAAAATAACCGTGTACAGTGTCTGCGACATATGTTCACCTTCTTGCGACATATTTCAAATAGACACTTATCATAGAGGTTACAATAGCTAATTGATTAAGTGAGCTAAAGTTTGTTAGGATCTACGATATGCAAGAGCAAACTCTCATGATAAATCTTATCTGATCTACTGCGTGTCTTTTATGTCACTCGTGTGATTGTTCACGTCTTAATGATCAAAATAGTATTCTTACTAGACGATTATGAATTTGAAATACATAGAATTATTAATTAAGAAGTACCCCCACTTTGAGCTTACAGATAAAAATTTCTATAGTCTGACAAAATTCTTTTATAGTTTGCATAATTTTGCGCTAGGTCGAACTCTCTTTGTCTTGTTCAATGGGAAGTTAACAGCATTCCAGAATCAAGCGGCGGTTTGTCTTTGAATTTTGCGCGTTTCCAGGGGTGGGGAAAGATTCCGGAAAGTTTTGCGGTAGCCCCGTGTCAGGTTGTAGTCCGCCAAAATTCGAGACTACGTAGGGTGAACGCTTAATGCTACTCCAAGTTTCGCTTTAATCCGAAAAGCCACGGTAGGCCGGTGAAATTGATTTCGAGATACTCGTGGTTCCATCTCGTTACGGTTATTAAAGCGATCCCTTGTCCACAAAGTAACTCAGAACGAAATACAAATGCCCGGGGACTGTCTCGCGTTCATCAGTATCTATGAATCTGTCAATTTCTGGAAAGAGTCCAGATTCTTGTGACGGTTCTAACTATTTTAAACTCTTAAAACGGTTGTATTTTTCTGAGGAAAACCTCGAAGCTAGAAACCTACAATAGCGGTCAATAAAACAGCACTGCTCCTTGAAAATAAGGGTTCTTGAATATCATTACTTAACCATTGTTCGAAAAATCAAAATGTCCATAATATTCGGATCTCAGTCACTTAAAATACTTTATATAACCTTATTCTTTTCACGAAATTTTAATTCACTTAAAAATGTACAAAAATGGTCGATTTTTCGACTATTTCAACCTGTTACTTCATTCAAGAATATTTTCACATTTAAGGAAACTTTATAAGTAACTACGTACTTAAATCTATAGACATTGAATGATTAAATTGCAAAAGCTGCGCTTCATTGAAACATTAGAATGCAAACGTTCTGACAATAATGCTTTCAATTGAAGTGACAAGATTTAATAGTACCTTGCTGCACATTGAAGAATCTGCCAGGTGATGGAGATTTCGAGTAATAACTTTTTACGTATGAATGTTATTCTGTTCTTTTAAATCGGAATAATATTATGTTTCCTCGCCATAAATATTTGAGCTTCCATGTAAATGAAGGCAAACAATACATAACAATGATCTGTCGTTTTTAAGAAATAACATTGAAATAATCGTTTGGAAAAGGCTTACTGTACTCTGAATTGCTATGATTGGCACAGATAATTCCTTAGCGAGCATGATATAAGCAAATCAGGAATCACCGGCATCTTCAGAACGGTGCAGTTTTTAGTCGGCTACTGTATGTTGGAGTAGGATATCTTATCGATGATACTCACTTGAACTCGACTCTCCGTGAGGCCAATCTTCACGGCGATCTCCTCCCTAAGAAAAATGTCCGGATAGTGCGTTTTATTGAAACACCTTTCCAGCTCGTTCAGCTGGCCCGGCGTGAACCTCGTTCGATGCCGTTTCTGCTTCGCCGGCTTGTCATCGCCTTGTCCGATTCCGGCCGTGTTTCCTGCGATATTTTTCATCATCTTTAATCCCGCATACCATCGAGTTCTCTCTGAGCGTTTCCGTAAACTACATAAACAATGAAGCATATTCTCATTCAAACACTGACTTATCAATTTCTTTGATTGACCACGACTTGTTTTCAGTGTGTCGATGGTATCGCGAATGGCAGGTAATTAGATATACAGTGATTTACACTGATTTACATTTTCTTATCAAGTATCTTGTACAAATAATACCGTAGCTCTTTGTGAACAAACATGTGAGTTATTGTTTTATAGAAGGCAACAGAACTTTTTCGAGGAATGAACTTCTTATAATTTCGAAGATTTTCTAGGCAATCCAGTAATCCTAATCATGCTGCCTCGAAATGCGAAATTAAAATGAATTAATCGTCAGAACTAGATTTAGATAACAATTATTTATTTTATTTCAGGGAAAGATATTATTAATGAACTTTATTAATTATTTAGCAATGCAGTGTTCAAATAGCACTACTATTTACTTCGTTATTATATTAACTTCAAGCATAATTTCGCAACAGAAAATTGGAAGCAAGACATCGTCACGAGTTTATTGTAGAATTTAAAAACAATTAGCGCTTAATAATTAACCATTTTACTTCACAAGATAAGCCTGACGAAGCTCTACTTGGAACCGAAGTGTTCCAAGAACCAGCTAATGTTTCTGCATTGTAATGCAGCGAGTTTTCACATCAATGCAATGCAATGGAATGGAAACTATTGAAAATAGCGAAGTTAGGATAACAAAGAGATTTATAAAGCCGAACGTTTACACGGCTTTCGTGTCTTCAGTTATTTTGAGCCCGACGATATATCGTCGGAATAGCAAGCATCGCTGTCTTAAAGTGACGGGAACATCATTCCGTGAAAGCTTTGCCGGAAGTTCAAATACCCTATGAAAAATATATTACACGAAACAATATTAGTTGGTTGGACTGACATAATCTTCGAATAAACTGTACCCTACTAGTCATAAAAGTAATCTGATGAAACTAATCAAACAGTGGGGAAATGACGTCAATCAAAATAGCCAAGATATTGCTAAATTTTCAGCTCCTTAAATGCTCTTTATCAACATTTGATCTCCAGCGTGCAGCACATGTATGCATTTAGAAAATTTGGATGAGTTTCTTTCTTATTTTGAGCCTAATAGGATTGTTTAAGGAAAATCAAGTTATTAAAACGGAAACAATAATAGAATTTCACAGAAGAAAAGTTTGCACTACGTTTAAAATATGTATATTCCATGGTTTGAATGGATTGATGCTGCATTGTTTATGGAGTAAGAAGCAGCTTTCTGCTACGTTTTAATGCAACATCGTAAATTTAATGCTACTATTGGCTAAATCATGGTTTCTCCACTTTCTTGTCTCATTCGTTTCGAAACTACCTCTATTATAAATACTTCTAAAAATAGCTGCGCGTTAACTTTCAAAAACGAAGTAAAAATGTGAAAGAATTGAAACAGGACCCACCAGTTGTCTCGAGTAGCAACGTTCAAACACTGTGGCTTACAGAGGTTGGACAGAATAAAACCAGTCTAGGACCACTCTTAACAATGAATACCGTTTAAATTTTCTTAAAAAATTAACACATTGAGTACCGCATTGATCGCATAGGGGTGACATCGATTTTTTACTAGATATCAAAGTTCACTTTTATTGGAATATATTCAAGAAAGGCAAGATACCATCCACTGTGACATAGCTTAACTTTCTAGCTTTAACTTCATTAATTAAGTTTCTTTCATTTTGCAAGAATTTTTATGGTCGACTTATTTCCTGTTTAAAGGAAATTTAAGCGTCTTTTAAGCGTATAAACAGATGTTAATTTCAACTCTCATTGGCTCAATTCAGAGTAGTTGACTCTAATTTTAGCGCACTTGTAGGGTATCAGAAAATAGTCTAAACATCGACATTTTTCAGGTTTGTTTTCGGTACATAACATGTCCATTGTACAAGTACAGAAATAAAAAGTATTTCAGACACGTAAGCAACGTTTTCTTTTCTAACAATTCGTCCAATCCCTGCAGACACACAGCAATCACCGTGGCTGGCAAATCCTGAACCGTTCAAGCAGTCAAGTGAAGATACGGAAAACGGCATCATCGGACAAAATGAGAGTGACACTGTCGGAAATAATAAAGGCTGCCAAGGCAGCGGCGAGAAGAGAAAGAGGATCAACGGGTGGGGACAAAGTGATCGCTTACCCGTGCCAGCCATGATCAATTCCTGATGAAGCGTGAGGCCACCGCCGGCGGACAGGCCGGTGCCCAAATTCACTCCGAGAACGGGAGTGTCCAACTTCTCGTGCCTCTTCAGGTCCTGTGCATGAAGATCCTTCACTCCTGCGAACACGAGACGCGAAAAAATCATGGCATTACACAGACCGTTTCCTCTTCCTTTTTCTGGTTCCCCGCTACCCTGCCACGGGCCCCGCTCCGTTTCGCTGCTCTATGTAGTTTAAATTTGTGTAGGAGCAGAAGCTGACCGGCCGATGGTGAGGGGAACACGAACCACTTAGCACGAAGGTGCGAGAATCGTCACCGGCCTCCGGCTTCTAGGCGAGCAAACACACGGACTTTGGGCCCGTCGTCATGCACGCACTCACACCTCCAGGCAGTCACGCTGGTCGTTGAACACTCTTCCATCGCGCGCGAGCTGCCGCGAACCGTGACGATCCTCGTACCCTGCCCGTGCCCCTGCTTGTGCCCGTGCCCGTGATCGACCGGCGGCCATCGCGCCTCGTTCTGCTTTGTCGAAGCTGCTTACGCAATCGGCTAAACTAGTTCCCCAGATATCCCGCTCGACGCCTAGGGACTTTTCGATAAGCCGCTCTGCTACCCTCGCGCGCCGGAAGTCGAGGAATCGCGACGCCATCGCGGACTCCGACCAATTTTCAGTACAACCTCGTTACGCCGTGTCGAAGACGGAAGATAATCTGCTAATTGCTTTCTTCTTTAGATTTATTAATGAGAAAATCGCTTCTTTTTGCCTTTTATCGCTTTACACTGTGGCGTTACATGATCATCAATGGACAGCGAATTTTATGCACTTATGAGAAAAATCAACGGACGGAACAACGGAAACAGTTATAATTTTAAAAGTATTATTATATTCTGTGTATTGTTATGGTCTATCCAGCTTACTAAATTTATTAACAGTTAAAATATATTCTTACCCGAGTTTTATTTATTGTAATTTAATGATCAACTGTAGCTTTGTTGGAAAGACTCGAGTTATCAACAGATTTAGATAGATGACAATCCGCTAATTGATTTCTTGTTCAGACTTGTTAATGAGAGAATTGCTTCGCTTCATTTTGTAACCCTTTATACCACCGACATTCGTTGGCCGCTGTGCCCTGAGTAGCTATATTTCAAAGTTTTTAATAGCCAGATTTAGATACATGATAATTGATGCCTTGTTAAAACTCACTTGTAGCCGAAAATATTACATACCTTCATTTCGTAATTCTTTACGCTCCGAACTCCTAATGTTGATAATTAATTCAATCGTATAGAGAGAAGGCAATTTACTAAATGATTTCTTTCTTGGAAGCACAGATCAATCGCACGCTAATTCGCAATTTTAGCAAACATAAAAAAAGCATAAATGTATCTTGTGCATTAATAATTAACACGTTAAACACATTAATAATTTCATATATTTTCGTGTTGGCTTAATTCCTGTACAAAAGAAGAACGAATAAAAAAAGGCTGTAGTATGTATCATGAAATTTGTGCCCATCATGAATCAATTAAGCGGGAATGACGCGCAAGACGTTACCACGGCATATCGTCTCAACTCGTTCACATAAAATCTGGCGCGTGGTTAATTAAGTATCAAACGACCTGTCGAACGAATCACAAAGTTACACACGATTCGGAACGATAATATAGTAACGGGCGAGAAATTTTATTGGTTACATAAATACCACGCGCCCGGCAGTTTTGCATCGATATTTTATAATCCCGGTTGTTAATAGTGATTCATTTACAGCCGAGCAGCCCGTCCCGGCTGCATTCAAAATGTTTAATACAGCCCGGCCAGATGCATAATACCCGTTACCGGTCTGGAATTTCAATGGGTGTCGCGGTGTCACGTAAATAGTTACATAATTTCGGGTTACATGCTTCCGGCGAGGCGGTTCTCGCTAAGTTATGCAAATGCCAGTACGAAAATCCGTTTCCGTTTTTATCGGCGGCTGATATTCCGGCTAGCGTGTGCGCGTTAATGCAATTTGTGCATCCGATGAATAACGAGCGGGTACACGACGTGCAAACTGTTCGTTTCACAAGATCCTTCGCGGATTATTGCGAACGATTACGGGCGACTTTCGTTTTCGATCGACTGCCAGTCTGGACCATCAATGTACAGTGACGGGCGTAAGTGGCAGCGTCTTTGTCTTGTCAAGAATACCATCAATTTATGATAGGATAAATGTTAACTTAAATCCCTAATTGGAAAAGACTTGTTCGTGCGCAGTACTGTAAATAGTGCATCAGATTGTCGTTTCCTTTAATGATCCGTACATAGTATAAATGGAAATAAAGTGACACGTTCATTAGAATCAGCTCTTAATAATTTTATGTATTTATAATAACAATGGGCAATTAACCAGTTAGTTGTTACTGACGAGCCAACTGTTTAAGAAGGATATATACAGCGATGTTCTTTATTAAATTATGCGTGTTTTTAAAGGTTACGTACTTAAACAAGATATGAAGAAAATCAAATGTATACAGAGAGTGCGATAGATAATTGGTTAAAGTATAAAACAAAAAACTTAGAAAGATATTTACACCAGGCTTATATTACTTTTAATCTACTACAACTATTAAAAAGAGAACATAAATTATTTATATAACTTTCAGTTTTGTAATTAAAATAGAAAATGAATGTTTATCACTCGGTACGAATTTGCACTCTCCCTGACACAATCGCCGGTAGTTTACTTTTTTACTCGTCACTGCACGTCGCGTCGATCGGCTTTCCTCGAATATTCGGTCCGCAGTTTTTCAATAATTAATAGCGTTCGGCGCGAAACTATTTCGAGTTAGACAGACGCTGCCCTCGGAAATACGAAAAGCGTTCGAAAATCCGTACCCTGTAGAAGTCGCAGACAACCCGCAAAAACCGGTCGTAATCGATCGTTAAATATTTAATGGGGCAATTCCGAAATGAAAATCAATTATTTCAAATAATTAATTAGGACGATAGTTATGACTGCCGACAGTTTTTCGTCGATCGAGGAGGACCGTTAGGTGTCTCGACCACCACGCGAGCAGGTTTGCTCAATGGGTACTCCGTATGAATGAACTTTATGACTGGTCTTTATTTCCGTTTTAGTTTTACGACTCCTGATGATTTTATTTCGATTTCGCTCGGAGACCCGGTATTTATGAGCACCCTCGCTCTCGTCCGAAATTCGGTGGATCTCTTTGATCTCTTCGTCCCGTTCTCTCTCCCTCTCTCCCTCTCTCTTTCCTCCTTCGAAAGAACAGAAAGATAGAACAGGTACCAGATTTTTCCATCAATTTTACAATAATTTTTTCTTACAGCAGAACATACCGCCTCGGCGACTAAGAAACAGAAAGAATAAAAGAAGTTCGGTTCACCACGAACTACATATGAAGAACAAGTTTTCGTCGACTTTCAATTCGTAATGTAATCATCAGTAAAAATATTGTATTTATTAATAGACTGAACGTATCGGTTGTGGTCATATTAATGATTAATATGAAACCCACGGAAATATTATTGAACTCTTGTATCACATAAGAAATGTGCAAATTTTAATAGTACTTCTATAATATTTAATATAATAATAGTTACAATAATAATTTAATACCTTTAATTTCGTTATCTAATTTGCAATGGGGTAACAGAATCATTAAATAATTATTATAGCACAGAAACAGTAAAATAATTTTACGTTCATTGTAAAAAAACACACAACTCCATGGGTTCTTTACTAAAAAATACTTTTTGCTGTGTCGATATATTTAGAAGATAAATTTTGTTACGCGTTTTATCGATCGCATTGTGTGTAGTTTTTATATGTATAAATATAATATAAGCATTTTGATATAACTCGTAGGAGAAGTATATTTATTATAAGATGTAAAATTACCATTTCCTTCTGACGTGCATACACGTCGTACGCAGCTAACAGGTTAAAGTTCTCTTGATGGCTAAGAATTGTGGCTAACTACAAATAAAAATATATGGATAATAGTACATATAGCCAGAATCTGTGTACTGACCACAACCGGTACATATAATCTAACACACTGCAGATACGCACATGATTATACTCGAAATAAATTCTTAAAAAGTGCATTAGTTCTCTTGTATCGTATAAAACTACTCATTGTATTAAACAATTGTGATTTGCGACCCCATAAACAAGATTTTTACTCCTCGTAGCTTTTTTGAATCGACGGTTAAAGATTCGGCAATAGATCTACAGTCTAAACTCTTACGGACGAAAGCTTTTTAAAGCACTGTAAAGAATTCTCTGGGAGGACTCCATCATACATCAAAATCTTGAACCTTTTTGTTACCCAAGTAATGAAACTATACGGTGATAATCGCCCTCGAAGGGTTAATTTGGGATAACTAGTTCGCATAATACAGTAAAGTATCAAATACAGGTGCAGATCTGCGCGAAATTGTCCCGAATGGGTTAATTATTATTCTAGAGTTATTAGCCGAGGTTTAGAAGCGGAGGACGGCGATTGTGTGTATCAGCAACTCTTTTGTTTGCCCGACGGTGCTTTACCCTTTATTAGCTCCTAGAAAGATTATTTAATCCTATTGCACCTGATCGGATTATCGGATTTTTTAATCGAATTAAAATGATAATACCTAAGGCTGCGCAGAGGGTACGTCGCGCTCGATTATTTCCGTGTCTTCTTTTTTTCCCCGTTTTCGTTTCGTTTCGATGCGATGCGAGACCGTAAAAACTGGTTGCCCGGGGTCTGATTCAATATACCGTCGACGAAAATCATTTCAATAACGACACCGAACCGCCGGCATCGACGCACGCTTAAAAATCTCTTGATTGACAGCCGTCCGGTCGAAAGCGTCTGATTAATAAATTCATAAATCACATTACCAAGCCCAAAACGGCGTGATGGACGCACTGATGCCGAACGTCGCGATCCCGATCGACGACTCGTTGTCTGAGTCCCATCGACGATGGCACCAAATGCAATTAATCCGAGCCGTAAAATTACTTCGTCCCCATCGCAGTTCTGCCGGGAGAATTCTCAAATTTACAACAACTGTTATTCATATTTTTTTTACGAATAACTTCCAAAGTAAAACGAAGGAACCATATATAATTGTGAAAAAGTTTTCAAACAGCTTACATTTAATCAAAGTTTAAGAAGACAAAATTCGAAAATTCTTAGAACCAGGAAATCCCAGGGAAATGAGCGATATTTCGCTTTTACAAACAAAATATCCCTACTGTTTTATAGCGAGGACGACGAGGAACTGATTTCATATTAAAAAATAAAGCGGAAGTGTAAAATAATGTTTGTTCGTACAAGGCTTCGTCCCGAGGGAAATCGAGTTTCAAATTCGTCTGATCGTGACGCGCGGCTTCTACTTAACGCGAACTTTCGCCCTCGACTTTCTCGCAAACCGAGTATCATTGTAATAACATGCCTCCAGCCCTAATTTTTCACGCAAAATTGTTTCACGTAGGTAAGGTAAGCCGCAGCTCATTCGTAGGGGACGAAACCGTGGACAAGACTCGCGCGCCGCGATGAGCCCGAGTTGAACGCGTCGCACGTCGCTCGGTTTCTATCGGTAGCACCGTCCCAACTCTAAATCGTTCCTTAACTTTCCGCCTAATGTAATCAGTGTAGAGGTAATTAAGGTCATCAAACTCGAGAAGCGGTTTCCTTGAGCGGGAGGGAAGCGAACGAGGCCGGCCGCGCCGCCACGTGTTATCGGTGCAAGTTTTTCTGTTTTACGTGGAACCAAACTTTTTCCCTTTTCTTCACGGAGTATCCGACTCTCTTTGGTCCCCGACCGGCTCCAGATACCTGGACACACGTAAATCTCGAAGAATTTTAGTAAGGAAAGATACCGACGTCAAACTTTCGCGGCGTTTCAACAGTCGAACGCTTCTGCACTCGTTTTCAAACTCGCGGCTCCTTTGAATTTATTATGCAGCGATCTAAGTGAATGTATTTTTGCTAGACTACCCTTTAATTTGTAATCATTATTTAGTTATTTATTTATATACGGCGAAGCCTATTAGAACACGTAATAGAAGTTATTATTGCGGTGGTTAAAATAAATTTCTCATTTGATTTCGGCATTTAACAATAGACACCAGAAAGATGAATTAGGATGCAGTAATTCGTTAGGGTTGTAATTCTTGTTATACGATCCGAATAAAGAATACTTAAAGTGTTTCTGTTACTGTTGACGGAGCATGGAAGTTTGTACAAAAAAAGCTGATTACAATTCAATAAGTTATTCAAAACTTTAAAAAGAAGCAACAATTCTCTCAGATTCATAAAACTTTAGGTCTAAGACGCACATCATAGACGCACAGTGCTATGCAATTATGATAGGTTATCTTTATGGCTGAGAATTGTGAATAGCATGACAGCACAGTACAGTAAGCTCCAACTGCCTTGTTTGGCGTGTTTCTGTTAAAAGGATGTATTCAAAAATTCAGTATGCGTGGTTGCGGAGTCTCGGATGTACATAATTAACGCTTCGCAAATAAATATAATGCCTACTGCTTATTATACAATAATATTAATTATCATTAGCCTTTCTATACGAAGCTTTTACAAATTTAATACGCATAATAAAAAATTATAGCATGAAATTAAAAATATATTAACAAATAAACTGTACATCTTTATGCAAATTACGTGATGTTTGTATAAAATCAGGGTAAATGAGAATTTGCAGCAAAACTGTGTTAGAAATGTTGTTGATCTTTGTTAATGATTTTTAATACATATAAGCAACGATGGAGTTGATTATTTTTAATTTGAATTGAAATAATTGAATCGGAACTAGGACGGGATTTTCCGAACATTTTAACCGTAACAAATGGTGCCGCAAATGATTCATTCGAGGGTAAAATGATGTAAAAGTGAGCTTAAAATATGTATCGTGTAATGGTGGGTAATAAATGAAATCGTGCGAATTATGCGCATTTGTTATCTGGGTGAACAGCGATTTGTAGGATCTGGTTCATTTTGCTGTTGTATATTTTACGAGAGGGTATAAGCGAAGCATATGCTAACGATTAGTGTTAAAATAGAACGTGGAAGACATATTTCGAGCAGTTTCCGCCGATCTACCACCAACTAAATTTTGCGTAATCATCATGAATCGCTTTTAAATGTAATAAAAGAAATTAGGGAAATATAAACGTGGTTCTGCATGTTATCCTTTCTGAAGAAGTAATTGTTAAGTGCCAAAGTTAATTACGCCCTAATCTATGAGAAGCGATTCGAAAGTATAGTACCACACAGCGCCGACGGTCGGAGGCTTGATTCGCATGCGACTGTAAACCTCTATAATAGATAAAATTAAAGGCTGAAATCAGTAATTTACCGCCGTTTGATGTCTGTCAATGTCACATCTCAACATGATACATAATGAAGCTACATCATACCGTGATCGAAACTATTCAATAATAAACGATTATAAACTGGAGTCACAGAATTTTTGTGTCGTAGTGTAAATAATTGTGACGTAATTAGTCAAAGCTTTAATAGTTCACTAATTCTCATGTAATGCTTGTTATCATCGTTAAGATTTACGCACGATAGTAACGATCATGGGCGCGAGTGACACCCCGTATAATGTGAAGAATTGATTCTTTCCAAACCTGATTATATTTTTATTTACGCCAGATTTTGATTTTGTTGGAAGTTGGCAAGTAATTTGAACTGTAGATTCAAGGGCTCATAATAGAACATACTTCGAACGAAATTTTATTTCAGAATTAAGTGGACATCGGAGGAAGCTTCTTGATTTGTTCGTTCACTAAATGGGACACAAGTTATCTAAATTGTAAACACATTCTGCGGTTTAATGTTTGAATAACGGAGACCATGGTTCGCCGTCGCTTAGGAAGAGCCACCCACTCTCGCAGATACTTAACAACCTTGGACGATAAAAAAATTCAAACCAGCACGAATTCTGTCGACGACATTATAAATCGAACAGTTACCGAAGAGGTTTCTCTCGCTTTTCGTTTCGTCGAAGAACGATGCAATGATCGTTCTTATTCGGAGAGGTAAACACTTACGCTAGAAAAACGACCAGTCGGGTTCAATGGTAGGCAGCTAAATATTGCACAAAAATAGCGGGGAAAGAATAATGACACGGGAAAGCTGCAAAATCTGGCATCAATCTTTCGCATCCAACTCCACGGGTCAGCAATAAAAAACCATCTATCGTTCCTCCACTCTTCATAGTTCATATCCTATTCAAAATTGTTTCACAAAAAAAAAACTAGACTGCCGTTAAGAGTCAGAAACAATCTACCAATAATTTAACATGTATGTTACTGCAGACAATGCGGTAATACCGAAGGCTAACTTCTCTATGTTATTATTATCTTAGTGACTAATTATATTGATAATTAACACCGAAATAATATTTTCCCTTGAATTTACTAGTTCAATTGCTTTATTAATTTAAAAACTTGTTCTATAATGTGCAATTCTCTCATTCGCAACAAGTTCCCAGATTTTTCAAGTGGGAAAGAAATCTCACAGAAGCTCTTACGAATCTTTAGCACCTTATTCACTTCAACCGTTCTCAATATTAATAATTAACTATTTATAAAACAGTTCTAAACGTTAATCAGAAATGCATGCCAGCTCAAACAGCCCTCCATAGTGCAAGTTCATTTTTCTTCAAGTTTTTCGAAGAATAGGAACTTCTGTCCACACAAGATTGCTCATTCGACAGTTTATCTTTGTGCTCAATGGAAAAGGTGGTAGTTTTCAGAATTCACAACCGTTGACTTAGCGTCCAAAGATCGTACGAAAGTCGGAGAAAAGGGACATTTGCGTTATACAAATCTTTCACAACTGCTTACGCAAACGCTGCGAGGAACTCTCCATGTGAAAAGTTCGAGGCCACAACCGAACCTACGAAACTGTCAAACGTTACTCGACGTATTGAAGGATTAGGATGCCGATTTTTAGTTCAATCGTCAGTTTGAACTTTTGAAAATAAAATACAAAAGATCCGAATTTTTAACACAAGCTGATATCAGACTGTATTCAAATTTAACAGAGATTTTTTCAAACGTACATCTTCCAGAACGGTGCGCACAGTTTCTCGAGTTCTACTCATGCAATCGGTTACAAAGAACGGTAGTCTTCGCTGTAAAAATTACTTCGACATTGACGATGAATTTTTAGAAAATTTTCAGAAAATGTAAATAGTAAAGTGCATGATCTTCTTTGAAAGATGGCGTTAAATGCCTGAGTATTACATACAGTCTGCAATCTACTAAAAATTTTCTTTTAAAATTGCACATACCTTATTCTGAAAACAACGCGCTTATCCAAATGCACTGTCCATCTTTTTCACAGTTTAAATCAGATCCAATCAAAGTACCAAACCTCGCATTAATGGAGTGTTTACATTTCCCGTAGCATTCATCTCGAAACGGTCTACTTGCGAGATGTTTTACAGGCTGTCAACTGCGGCTACTTACCGGTGATACCATGAACGAAGCCGCCGGCGGAGATGTTGTTGAGCATGCCGGTCCCGGGGAGCGTAACCCCGCCACAAAAAATCGCGGAGCCGGAAACCCGCGTGTCACCGCGAAACGTCACCTTTGAAAGAAGCGCCGTGAACCGTGTGTATCACAAAGGGATGCTGCGATTTAGCGCGACGATGCAGTAGAACTTCGAGACGCAACCGAGAAACGGCCCGTGCCCCAGCAAGGCAAACAGCGGACTGTCTGGCTGCCATATCTGAGCTCCCCCACCTTCGTCGAATCGGCGGCGGTGGCCCTCACTCTCTCTGTTCACCACGAGCCGTCCTCCTACGCGCCTCTTCTTTCATCCCGTGGCTCCCGCTAGGCCGGTCTCGCTCCTGCCATCGGCTTGTGGGCGTGATATTAAATCGCTGCTACGCTTCGGACTCGCCGCCAAAGCCAGGGCCGTATCTAGCCCCGAACTGGCGCCGAGGACGGCACGCGGAGACAGAAGCGCGACAATAGTTCTTTTACCCTCTGAAAATCAAATTTTCCTTTCGAGTCTCTTGATTGCTAAACTTAAACTGAAGAAACTGAAGTTCGAAAATGATCGTGCTAGATTAAAAATGTGGGATTTGGATAAGATATAAAACGATGTCGTTCCTAAAATGCATTTGAGGATGGTATCGTAGTCCTAACGAAGTTCATAATATTAGATGAGGCGGATTGATGAAATCGGCGGACTTCCGATAGCGTTTTGCGAGGCAGATTAAGCGACTGTGGAACGAGACAACGAGAGAGGGGTAGAGAGAGAGAGAGAGAGAGAGAGAGAGAGAGAGAGAGAGAGAGAGAAAGAGAGAGAAAGAGAGAGAAAGAGAGAGAGAGAGAGAACGAGAGAGAGAGAGAGAGAGAGAACGGGATGGCGAAAGACGGGTAGAAGGAAGAAAGAGAGGAGAATAAGAAGCGCGTGGATCGGGCTCGCCGCCCGCGACGATAGGGATGAAAGGCGAAGAGAGACAGTGGCGTGGAAAGAAATCGAGAAGCAGTAGTGGAAGCGGAGTCTCTGCTCGCAGACTACGGTGGTTGGCGGGGCTGTCCATATCCCGAGGTAAACTCTATCCAGGTTACTGTAGTTTAGCTGTCTCTGTTTTGCGGTAGGCGGTAACCGCCGCGGGCGCAGCTCCAATGAGCGAGTAGCCCGCCCTCTGGATGCCCCACTAGCTTACCCCCTGCCGGAGATTTATTGAAATTTTATTTTTATGGCCGGTGAGCACGGCGTCCGGTTGATGCAGGGGGCGGCTGGGGTGGCGAGGGGACGAAGAACAGGAGAGGATTCCTTCTCCTTTCCGCCAAGCTTTTTTTCCGCGTTTCCAGTGTCCTCGTTCCTCTTCCGTCGGCCACCCTCCATGCCAGCCTCGCGCCCTTGTTGCTCAGCAAGGCAATGGTACCGCGTAGCCTGCCCGCTTTATTCGCTGCGTCCTTTTAATTCAATAGCTACCCCTTTTTATAAAGTGCCAGCCCGGAAGACGGAAGTCGGTCGCGTCAACGACCAAGAAGACGAGTCCGCGAACATATCGGGGCCCAGGTATTGACGCGCATTATTATATCCTATCATCCTTACTATACCATCCTGCCGACGACGAGTTGTCGCTCGGGGGTAGTATAATGCGCCCGTTCAACCGGGATATTTATCGCGACGATTGGGAATTACGGTCCCGCCGGACTATGGAACTGGGTGAAACGCGTCACGTTTCCAGGATTTTCGGAAACCTCCCACACCGTTTCTCGAGAGTCTACGCCATCGTTATTACTCCCGGTATCTCCGTATCCGTTCCGTCGAATGTACCATTAAATATTTTAAGGGGAAAGGATCAATTTCGATACGTTAAAACAAGGTTTGGAAGGTACTTTGATACAGCGACACTAGTTTCTATTAGGATTACGTCACTGATACTGATCTTAATATTTTCAGGTAACTTTCTAAAAATGAACATTTTTAGTAATTGTACAATTAGAAATAATTTAGATCACTAAATTTTTTAACTGTACTTCTAGGGATACAAACGTCAATTTTATTGAAACTATGCGGAATATCTAAGTCAGTATAGGCATTTATCATTGTATTGTTATGTACGTTTTAAAACTGGCATTCAATCAGTACATTTTGAGACAGATCCGTTGTTTGATCCGAAATTACTCTTATGGCACTCCTGAAGTAATTTTAAACCTACACTGTTTGTCCATTCCATTTATTTTTTTCAAACGTGTACCTGGAAATCGTAGATTAATTTAACAACTTAGTATTCAATACTTTCTCCAAAGCTAAGAGATTCCGGTGAAATAGTCCACATCAATTATTCCCAACGAGTGCTGTAGAGAAACCGATCGATTAATGTATCTTAAACTTTCGTGCGATAATTAAGTAAAGTTGATTGTTACAATTACAATATTACCATAAGAATTGTCGTTACGCGAACATAAAGCGCACGATAGTATCGTGGCTTTGAAAAGGTCAACTTTTTTGAAAATCATGCTCCGCTCCTTACTCGAGAAAGTGGAGACCTCGGGGAGACGACACGCACACGTGCCAAGAAGCCATATTGCTCGGGGGAGCGGATGTCAAAGAAATTTAATAAACACGGCAGAAACGCTTCGTCAGTTCGACATTCCTGCATTAATATGAAAATAATTTATAACGTAGAGTTAATATCGGAGACGTTGCGCTTTGAGAGAGCGTCTTCGACGCTTTACTCATCGGACGAAACGAAGAACAAGAAAGTGGCTATTAGAATATTCATCTTCCGGTTCAGTTTTCAGATCGTATGCGCGGGAAACGCACGGGTTGTATCATATTGTCATTTTACTAGACGTTATGAACAGCCAAGCTCAGTCATAGATTATAATTAGATTGCGGATCCTTATACAAACTCTCGTTCAATTGTTTTTTAAAAATCTGAAAATGTGTAACATTTCTTAGTTTCTTACTATTTATATTACGTATAACATTATTAATATTACTTACATTTTAAAAACTTAAAAATGTATGAATTGATAGTGACACACATCGCCTTTAATTCACTTATTTCTAAATTAATATTTTTACTTGATAGAAGCTGCAGTAAAAATACACCAATGACTTTAATAGATTAAAAATGATTTATGGTCCATGATATTCTTTGGAAACTATAAAAATTGGACTAAATATTTTTCATATTATTCATAATAGAGAAAATTTTTAAATGGTCTATTTTAGTATGACACTTTGTAGGATTTTTACTAAATTATACAGTTGCAGAAGCTAAGGAAGCGTGCTAACATTTCATATTTTCTAAACTTCTTTTATAAACTTTACATAACGATAAATAGTTGATGTACTAAAACGTTTTTCATTTTAACAAGTTTAATAAGATTTACAATTTGCTTGTACTTCTGCGAACATCTTGCCTTCTTTTCGGAGTACATAAAGTTACAGCATTTGGAATCGTCTAGTCAGATTCGAGGCTGCTAATAATGAGATCCTGTTGTCTCTTGATCACTTAATCCTATTGTTAGTTATGGGTATCAGATGCACATGTTAGGCAGAATGGTTCTCTGAGGCAGCGGCGTAACGATAATTGGACGGTAATAAAGTTTTGTCGGCGCACTAACAGCATCCGCCGGTCCGCGAATGATAAAAACTGCAAACGCTGGATGGATATTTGAAATACGGATGGATTCCTACGGGCGAATCACCGTGCAAATTCCTCGGTTTTGTCTGTTTCATTAAACCATAGAATTCCGGGCTATTTTTCGAAACGTCCACGCGTCCAGGGCCGAGCGGAATCGCTGGTACACCATTCCCCACGAGCCGTTCCGCTCATCGCTCGAATATTGCCCTGACACGGACCGAAATTTCGCCGTGTGATCGAATATTACTCGTCGGCGACGTTAATTATCTTTAATATGATTAGCGATGTACTTGCGTGCGCCGAACCCCGAATGTTTTCACTGCGTTCCGACCCCACGCTCCTTGTTTGCCAATGGAGGAAGGGAAAGTGACGCGAACAGTGGATTTAACAATAGGTTTACAGCTGCGATTCTAGAGGAAGGCAACAAAACGCAGTCAAGGTAATCGCAGTGGTCAAGTGATCCAATTGCAATGAGAAATTTTTATTTTATGGCAAAAGTCTCGAAAGTCTGCTACAAATATGACATGATAACAATATGTGTAATTAATTTTCGTCATTAACTATTATATATGGATAACGTAAAAAATGGACTATCCGACAAGAAAGATAAATCTAATATAAAAGATATACCTACTACTAAAAGAAGAAAAGACAGTGAAATATTAAAAAATAATGTTTCTTCACCTTTTTCATCTGAGCCATTAACGAATATTTAAAAAATGCATTTTTTAGGTAAGCGATTTCAATAAAAGTTTCAGTATGCGTATAAATTACCGAGATCTACAAAAGACATTTTATAAATCCTCGTTATAGGATTTGATTAAAAAATTTCAAAGCCATATTTTTTCGCTATTGTCTAACAAATTAACCCCGCTAACATCGCAATAGTATTTAGATTTCTTGGCGTAACTATAAAAATGTTCTTAATTATATAAAAGTTTCCATAAGTGTTTGAACACTGCCCTGTCTCGATGCATATTTCTTAAAAGCTTGATATCCCGTGCGAGGAGGCAATATTCGGCAAATTGGCAATGTATCGAACGTGCTTCCACTGTTATGATGCCTTAATATTAATTCGGTTGCGGGTCTTCGTTTTATCTTCCCATCAGAAATGTATTTGCAGGCGGAGGCATATGTGCCTGTACGCGATCGATTTTAAACAGGCGAGACGAGCAGTGGCAAATTGACAATGTGTCGAATGCAGACAACCGATGCCTCTGGCTAAAACTACCCTTCCGCGTTGCGAAACCGTAGTCCGTTTTTGATACAGCGGAAGCCTCCACACTCCACACTCCACACTCCACGCTGCCGATCCTCCATACTGCGCACCTCTGCTACCGACATTTTTTTCGCACGACACACTGCGACATACAATTCCAAAAGTGTTTCAATACTTCCCCGGGGAATGTGATCAAAAGCTTTTTACTTCAATTTTTTATTATACGTATTATCTTGTTAGCTGTCTAAACGCATTTTTTCGCTAATGTACAGTCTCGCTAAATTAAAAATTTCACTATTCTGTTGTTTAATTTAGTACAGGTGGAACATATTAAAAAGAACAATGGACCCTCGATTATCTAAATATTATAATCGAAGGGACAAAAGGACAATATCAGCCTAAATGCTTATTGATTTGTACAATAAATTCTGTTGTATATGAACTGCGTTGCATTCAATAGTTTATAATGTAAGAAATGTTTATTTTTCGAAACAGATCCAATTTATCATAAATTTTTAACACTCAACTTTTGTTTTATTAAGTTATTTCGCAGTTGTGGTGCATCAGTGGTTGCTAATTAGGTAGTTAACGTGATAAATATTAAATTCATGACAATCCTAATCATCCAATTACTGGCAGTCTGTAAATAGGATTAACCGATAATGGAGTTACCTAAATTGTTCTTTTAAATAATGATCTCAACCATACGATCGAACTACGTTTTCGAGAATTACTAATATAATTTTCAATCAAGATTTCAATCATTCTTGCCATTGTCGAGTTTATTGTTATGATCATAATTAACAATTAAAAACTTTTTTATAAAAAGTAGTAAACTTCTTCATAATAAAAAATATTAAAATTTTTGCGAATTAACAAGTTTGAAAAATGGGTTACTAATACGATATCAACTTTGGTTTTCTCAGGACACTTATATTTTTGCCTTCCCTCTTACATTGGACCTATAATTCATTGGGCACGCTATGCAATATTATTAGTAAAACTTATTATATACTTATGATTTTAAATATATTTCTAATATAATTGATCCCCTTGACAAATTTTGAACGTTGAGCTGATCTAAACGCAAGCAGGTAGAACAATCATCGAATGACTCTTATATTAGGCAACTTTATCTTAAATATGTTCAAATTAAAAAATAATTAAAAAATAATTAAATACATGATAAGAGCGAGTGAAGCGTTGAGAGAGACCGGCGAGCAAAAAATTGTTTAAAGTTATGAAAAACCTTTGCTAGACAATTCGTTAAGCCGTGCAGCATTTTTCGGGATTCAGGGGCGGAAGAGGCGCAGTTGAGCCGCGGCCGCACAAAGACAAGATGAAAAACGGGACCAGCGTCCGTGGCGCGGCGAGTCGGATTCGTTTGACAGCAAACGAATTCGCGGATCCTCCTCGTCTAGTTAATTTTTGTCGTAGAACTTGCATAGTTTTGCCCTCCGAATATTGGACGTATCAGAGAGAGGCCGGATACTCAAGCTCACCCTCCTGGGCCTCTAACCCGGCAGAAGTAATACCACTTTCGCGAGGCTGTGCAGCGTGTGCCCCGCCTGTTCGAATTGGAACAACGTGCACGGGCAACAGGCGACACACAGGTAGACAGGAATTTCTGATATTACATACCAGAAGCCGGAATGCCCCCATAACAATCCCGAGGGAGTGTACGAGGTTCTCTACATACGCCAGACATATTCCGCGTCTAGCACGCATCCCCGGTTCTCGTCAGTGTCTCCTGTTTGCTACAAATAGGGGAACCGTTCTATCTCCCTGCCTCTTTCCCACCCACTCTTTCACCTTCGTCCTCCCCCGGTGCCCCCTGACCCCTCTATCCCGTATTCCGTTTTCAGCCCTCCTCCTCCTCCTCCTCCTCTTCCCGTTCCGCACGCTCCCCCCCCCCCCCCGTCGATCTCCCTCGATTTCGATCCTCCACGGCTGTTCGGGAAGCGCGGGGGCTCCTTTAACGAAGAAGCCACTCCAATAAAAGGCTTCTTTTCGACCGGGGGTGGAAACTTTCTATCTCGGCTCGAGCCGTTCCCCGTTGCCTGAGAGATTCTCAGCGATTGTTACTTCGATTCGTCTTACGATCGCCGGGCCACCCTACCGATCGCTTGGGAATCTCAGACCGCCATTTTCTCGTGCGGCTCGACCTAGCGGCGACGATATTGAAATCAATCGTAGTCTGTAAATTCTGGGGAACCAAAGAGAAGCCGCGTTCAGTCGAAATTATCGAGAACCTTACGAGATATTTTTCTTTCTTGGCCATTGGCGCCGATTCAAATCAAATTGGACTCGAATCGAGTTGCATCTGAATCCATAAAAAATAGATTCGTATATAAATACAAATATGTTGGCGCAGTTTTATCGACCATCCTCTCCTAGAATTGTAACGATAGGATTTCGATAGATATGGAAGCATAAGACATTCACTTTTAACTGTCGCTTGGGATCCCATTAGCTAAATTACGAATGTTAAGCAGTTAATTGCTTTTGACGAATATATTAATTATAATACAAAATGTTGCAATTTCTCTATGACGAGCATAATCGCCGAAAATAGCTAACTGGTTCAGAAGGATATATACTTTGATATTCTTTATTCAATTATATATTTTTTATCTAATTATAGATGTTCTATTTAAACAAATATGAAGAAAATCAAAGGTATACAACATAATTACAATTCTCCAGTAGTTAAACATTTTTTAGTTAACTGGTTAGCAGTGGATATAATTTCTTTCGCTGTAGCAACCATTGCATTATATTCACAAAAACATGAATACAGAAATAAAAATTCGTTCCTAATTCCATGTTCCAAATAAATATACTGTGGTCGGTAATAATTGAGGGTTTTCCCAATCTAGACATAGGAGAATGAAAGGATTTTTATCGGAGGGGCACAGGAGGATTAAGGATACATTGCAATATCCACCGGCCAGACAGCAGCAGACATTTTTAAAATCTGGAGCCGCGGATCATACAGCGGAGAAGACCGGTCCGGGTTAGGAGAGCGATTCGAGTCGCGTTGATTGCGATTTGTCAATGGAATGTTTTAAACGCACGACATCTCCTCACTTATCACGAAAATGGGCTGCATGTTCAGGTAGGTCGTTCCACAAGGATTTAGTACCTTCGTTAAGCTGTAAGCTTCATTCAATTTTCTCCAATTTGTGGCAATTTGTGCTTACAGCGCCCACATGCTCTCGTACCCCCACCCTTTAACACCGTGCCTTTGGCCGAGAGTGCGAATGCGCGCGCGGGCGCGAGCGCGTATTCTCTCTCTCTCGCCCCCTCTCTTTCTTTCGTTCTCCTGCTGTCTCTCCCTCGCCCTGTCTCGCACGCACACGGAATCCTGGCCGAATACAGTCCTCCAACTGAAATTCATTCTACGCGCGCACTTCTAGCTGCAACTCTTGAAAACTCTTTTCAACGCCGAGCTTCCGAAACGCCTGTATCCGATTACCCGTTGATCGCTGAAAACTCAAGCACGATGGATTCTCGCGGAACCAACGCGCGTCCGATTGTATTATCGTTCTCTGCAATTAGAAACGCTCCCCTGCGCGCCCGGCGCGCTCTTTTTCCCCGAAACACGGTTTCGAATTTGTTCCGGATTTCGTTGCGTGAACGCGGAATCTAAGTGAAGGTTATCACAAACTCTGATCTCCCTCGCGAGAGCTGTTACAATCTATTAGACCAGCTCCCGGCCGGAATAAGCATCAAATTGGAAAATTCGTTAGGCGATCTGCGCCGAACATGCACGCATTTGGTAGTCCAATGAAGCGATCCGAGCGACAAACGGAAAAACTAGTTTTCCATTTTCTATGGGGCCAACGTTGGAGTTGGCAGCTTTTTTCAAGCCGGCAGATAATTACTTTTCTGACGATTGAAAACTCTGCGCTTTTATGTTGCTACAACACAACGGGAGAATTTTCCAAAAATGGGACCTTGTTCCGGGCGGAGAATTTGACAAGACTCGTAATGGTTTAAGTTCTATTTGTTTCTGTGACGCTAAAGAATTTGTTAGGTACGCGTTCCGAACAAGGCTATCGGAACAATCGAATATTCAAGCGGCTCGAAATCTACACCGAGTCGGGACTCGGTTTCCGAGCCGAGCCAAAGTACATACTCGGTAAAACCGAGCGGCTCGAAAGAATCCTAGTACATCATATACGTTTCTGATATTTCATCGTACGTTTTTCTGGCAGGAAGAATTTTCTCCCAGGCATCATTAACAAGTTATTAACAAAGAACATTGACCCATGAGAAGCGAACTTCACTGACGCGAGGCAGTCGAGCTAACATGTAGTCGAAGGTCAATCAAATCAAGGCTCATTGGTCAATGTTTTTTTATTAATAATTCGTTAACAATGCCTCGGACAAAATTTTTGTGAAAGAACTAGTTACTTGAAATGATCTTAGGTATCTTTCATGTCTGAGACTTTTATAATTACTATTGAAAAAGTTATGCATTAAGGATATTAAAATTACAACAAAGAAAACAGAAATGATAAGAAAAATGAAAAAATATAGTGAAAAAGATGATAAAATAAAGAGAAGTATATATTATGTGTACTGCTTACAGGTACACATAAAAAGAAGTATTATTAATACTGCTAAAATATTAACCTGTTAACAGCGTACGACGCGTATACAAGTCATAAATAAAATGCTTATGAAACATATTTATAAATTTCTCACACTTTAGGATAATTCTAGAACAACTGTCAAAAAGCTGCACCCAGTGTGATAAATAAAACGCATAATAAAATTTATCTTTAAAATATATGAACGCAGCTAAGTGGTTAAAGCTGTGCAAAAATATCCTGGATAATAATTAAAAATATCTAAAATAAAGCAGTAGTATGTACAATGTGTTCATTGCATACGAAGTACAATTTATTCGGATTACACAACGCTTGGTCATAACGAGCTGCTTGGAACGTGTCCGAACTGTTCGCTTACTTTCGAGCCGCTCGAACTTTCGAGTTCTCGGTTTCGATTATTCGAGCCGGGTACTCGAATAGCTATAATTTGGAAGGAATCTCATAATTTGGGGGAAAAAGGTTTACTAGGTACTAAACTTGAATAGTAGCAGTGTAGGACTAGTAAGGGTTAGAGTTTTGAAGATGCCATGGTCAGGCTAAGATTTAAATGAGCCTAGGGCGAAATCATGGATTTATAGAAGATTTTGGATGTGACTTTAACTTATATGATTGATAACTGTAAGAAGAGGAAGAAGAAGTGGGATTAGAACCAAAGTACGTGAAGCAGTGAAACACGGTGCAACAACAGCAGAGAAGATTTTATTCAAGGAATGATTTTACTTTTTAAAAACGAATTGCTCTCCTTGAACACATATATACAAATTTCTTAAATTGAAAGTAATATTAGAATGAAAAATTTCATTGTCTGTGTATGTGCAGTGGAATATAATATTTTTAATCCGTTCCAATTAATTTAAATGGTATTACAAGGTTGAGCACGCAGACATTCATTTATACAGTACACATTGTTACTATTTAATAGTGTTTTAATTAATGATTGATGATATCTTTGACTTCCAATAATTACACAAGTAACCATAAACATATCGCGTGTGGTATTGTTTAAAAAAAAAAAAATGAGATGAATACGATAGCAAAAATTTGATTCACGAAAAATTCAATAATAAAGAATTTCGATTTTTGAGCTTCGATATGTCTTGTCATTTCTGTTTCAATCATTGTTATTCTTTATGTTTGATACACTATGGAAAACGTAACACTTTTATGATACCTAGAATCTGAAATTGCAAACTAGATCTGAAATTGCACGCAAGGCTATCGTTCCTCTATTGCACTTGATTCGCCGGCAGTTGATGCGCTTGTATTCAACTCAAATCGTTGCAGCTCTTTAAACGTTTAGAAGAAACAAACATTTTTTAAAGATGTGACTCTATTTATTTGAACATTATTATGGAAGGAATTATATTATTGTAATCTATGTATCAAAATAGACAAAATAATAAGTTAAAGTAATGCAGCTATAAAAGCTCTTAATATCATTTGTGAATCTGTTGATTTTCATAATTGAGCACAAGAAAGCAGAGACAATTATTACACGACTGAATTTATCGCATTAGAATACAATTAATTGTTTCTCAAGTAAGATTAATTCTTCCCAATTCACAATTTTATAAAAATCAATTTCCGATTGCTGTGAAATCGTTTTGTCTGACTGTGCATGGTACAATTGCGCCTCCGAATCCGCCTAATCGCGAAGAACGAAGAACCGAGCGGGAACCGGTGCAGGCTCGTGCAATTACCGAACGAACCAAGCTCAAGTGCAAGTTTTGATTTTTCGGTTGGTCTTTGCCCTTCGCTGCGTCGGTTGGTCGGCTAACGAAATCAACGCCGGGGGTTGGTAAAACTCTCTGGCGGATATTATTGAATGAACTTTTTAATAAATCGCCTGTATCTGCTACTTTTACAGCGCCGCGCCGTCGCGCTAGCCGAGGGTGGTCTGCCGTGGCAGCGAGAGGGGTGGATAACGGGCGACGGGGGTGGAAAATGCAGGATGTGGAGGAGGATGACTTCGCAACGCGCGATTCCGAATAGCTGCACGCGTGCTTAAACCTTTGTTGCAGAAGTACGGCCACTCTTTGAAGTACCATTCCGAAATTATTACATTCTAGTGGGGTGGATATTAGCTCCGCGCGTATGCTTTCATTAGACGTTACCTTCGAGCGTTTCAATTTAACGCGACAACCGCCCCCTCAGCCTCGTTCACAGGTCTATAATATCCGACCAGGCACTTGCCGACTCTCCGGGCGTGCTTCATTTGGACGTCGGTCGAGTTCCAGCCATATCTCACATTCCAGTTCCGGGCTGGCAACGAGTTTCCGAACGGCGATGCCACGTTTCTGCAAATATTTTGCCACTCGACAAGCGGCCGGCTTTTGCTTAATTGCCCGATCGACCGGCCTACGCGGGTTTACGCGGCTTTTCGCCGAGCACCTCGCGGCTTCTCGGTCTCATTCCGTGATCTCACGCACGGAAACCGATTTCCGGTCTCGATGCCAGGTCCCGTCTCTATTCTCGCTTCCAACCCCGCGTTTTGTCCATTTCATCGAGGGACCAATTGCTATTTAAACGTCCGGAATCGATCGAATACTTTATTTGAACCGTGTATTAATAGCTATTCCAACGTATAGATTTTTTTATAGATGATTTCTGCCGATTCCGGCACCCTTCCTCAACGTTGCATCAAGTTATTCCGGTAATTGGAAAAGTTTTCGTTTCGTTATATATTAATTTCTGCTGTCTTTTGTTATTTCACTATAGGATAGTGGAACAGGTCACTGTGGGGTCACCAATAGTGCGTTTTCAGTTAGTCTGCAGGCATAATTAATTGTATATTTACCAAATAAGACATACTACATTTTTATAGAATAAACAAAAGAAGAAACACAATTAAAAATAAAAACATTGAGTATGTCATATTAAACAAATATATGTGTAGTTAATCATGATCGAGAATCATATTTTAATTTATTAGTTTATTCTTGAAGAAACGGAATTCGATTAGTCACTCAACTTGTAATTAACTTCGATTGAAAATAATTTACCTCTCGAATGTTTTAGTTAGTTAAAATATTTTATACAAATATCTTTTTTATAAAACATAGTTTATCGACATAGAAGTGTATAAAGAATTTGTAAAGAATTCATAAAATTTGCTAAATAAAATTTAAAATGGAGTACCTGGGTACCTGGTTGTACATACAGATTAGTTGAGTAGGAACGGAACATCGATGGAGATGGATGAAATGCCATTAATAATATGTAGTAACTATTACATCCGTAAATTGCCATTCCGTGCGTTAATTACCAATAGAATGACGATCGTAAAGTGCAAGCCTGATGGTGCGTAAGTCATTTGTTCCAAGATAAATTGAATGTCGCGTCGTTTCCCATAAGACTGAAATCGCATTTGTTAATCGGATTATTTCTGTCCTGTGAATTACGTTTGTTTTCTCGTAGCCTTCAACTGCAAGCATTTTTGCGAGCGGGAACTCCTCCCGTTTAATCCACCCCTGAGAAACGTTCGACGAGAACTTGCGGTCGAGACTCTTCTTGTGTATGTCCAAAGTTTAATTAGTTTTTCAAATGTGTTGAGCAGGGACAGGTTAAGTTTAGTGCAAGTCGCGCAGTGGCGGGACAATTTTACCGAGAAGTTTTTCAATTTTCCCGGCTCACGAACTGCCCCTGGAAAGTATTCGGGACGCTCCGACACTTCTCTCGTTATCTCAGATTTGTTTATCGGCAGTTCAAAGGATCTCGAGGAAGATCGCTCGCCACATACATACTACTTCTAAAACGTTTCGTGTCTCGAACCACTTCGATTATTATTTTTACTGTATCATTTCATATCGATTCTTATGAAGCAAATCGCGTTCTTTAGATATAATTTCCACACGATTATTCGCAGCTTTATTTTTAGAAGATTTCTTCTTTAAAAGAATCTTCTTCTATAAAAAAATTATTAGCTCGAAAATCTCATAGATGATAATTTACTTTCAATCCTAGATTTTGATAATAAAAAAATTAAATTTTGCTTGGGTTTAGACGACATTCATATTTAACCCTTATCGCTCCAAGAATTTTACGAAACGTTGGAACGCTGGCTTAAGCTTGGTAGCATTACTGTCAGTTGGGGCGATAGGGGGTTAATGGATCATGTATGGCATCATCATTGCGAGTTTGCTCGTTGTTATAGTCAAGAAGTCAATGGTGGTCATTTTAGAAACTTCTTAACTGTTGAGAAACTTGACTGATATATTTCAGTGCAATTTTTATCTGAGAAAATATTATATTTACATATTCCAGAAAAATGTATGGTGCATATATATATATATATATATATATATATATATATGCATCAGTGTGGATCGTAGGATGGAAAAATAATAATTAATGAATGGAGATAAAAGGTGGAATTTAGTTCTATTATTTTCCGTGAATCAGCGATTCCGACACTGTTAAGTACGTCTGCAGAAAAATGTGAAAGGCTCGATTGGACGACACCATCTTTAGATTTGTCTCCCGGCTCTCGGCTTTTCTTTATTTCCATTTCACCTTTCGTTTCCCTCGGCTTCGCCCCTGACCCCTCCCCCTCTTCTCTCTAACTGCGTCGAGACTTCGTTAATGGAAATTGATTACCGCAAGAAGGCGATATCTAAATCACGTTCTCCTCTTCTCCGGCTTGCCGAAACTTTATCTCCTTCCATCTAGTCGTGGCTGCTTCGCGATTCTTTATTCAATCTTTTTTTTTTTGCTGTCTCGCATAGTTTTCGGATCGACGTATAAAATTAATGCAGTCGATTAATCTACGCATGAGTAGGAAACAAACCCCTGAATCCAATGGGAACGTAATCATTGATCTCGTTGCAGTATACAGTATCTAAATGCATTTCTAGAATATAAGTATATAAGTAAATAAATTATTAGAAAGCTACTATGCTTTTTATAATATAGTTTGTTGTAAAAGGACTCTGTATTATAATTAAATTATTTATTTGTGGTAATTATCACATATTGAGGATACATTGTCTTTCACAAATGAATGTTGTACATTTATTATATGTTATTGCACTTTTGCTTTGGTTTTTTACATAAATAACATTTGGTTCTTTTTAGGGACTTTATAATCGGCCAAAGTTTTGAAACATTCCACTGTAAATGATTAATTCCTTCTAATTATCTTGTTCACCTTCAAGCAAAATATTTCAAAAATTTTAAGTACAACTATTTTTGTTACTACTATACTATTTCCTTAGAAGAACAAGTTTTAGATAGAATGTCAAAAAATCATAAAAAAATATATTCATGATAATTTGGATTTATTCTTTTCATAACAGAACAAATTCTTACAAAAAAATACGGTCACATTGAAATGAAAATTTCCCATAGAACTCATGATTTATTTCGTCTTAGATAAATTCTGACGTATAAGATTTAAATGAGTGTTTAATCTTCTCCTTTGTTTATTTTCTGTTAATTTTTAATGTGTTAATCCCTTGCATTGCAAGTTCGACACATTTTTATTATAAGTAATGAATAGTATTGTTCAAATTAACATCTACTTTAGATTGTTAAACCAGAAGAAATTCGAGCAATTTCTTGCACAAGAGAATAACTTAAAATTCGCAAACTACCATTTTCATACGTTAAAATTATATCAAGATTCTATCAAGGTTATTTTTTCATATGTTATTTCATAAAGTTGAGATTATTTTTATCTTTATTGTAAGAAATCAAAAGATCAGAAATCAACTAAAAAGTTGAGAAATGAAATTTTTCTTTAGAATGAGATTGATCACTATAAAGATAAAGATAATGTCAAATCTGCAAACAGCTGAAATACCTAAAGATCCGCAATGTAATTACGAATGCATTGCCTACCGGAAGTTTCTTAATACATTTGGGACCGGCGATACAACCGTTGCGTCGATCAGTATTGGTACACTGTAGTCGGAAACGCATAGTCAGTATCATTGACTGATTTCACAGTTGCTTCCTGGATTGGAGCAGAAAATGTCATTCTATAGGTGAAGTGACGTGTAGAATGAGGTCCCTAAAGCATTCTACCGTATCGTAAGTGTTGAAACACTTGTCTTACCTCAACACAAGATTAACTGCTATTAATTTTACTGAAAATAAAGCAATACTATTCAATACCAATGTAGTTTTTCAATGACGATAGTAATTTCATTCACGACTCAGCAACTGATTACCCCTATTAGAAATGTCTAGCAATTATTTTTGGGATTATTATTTCGAATTTGTATTTATAATAAGAAGAAATTATTTATCAGTATACGAATAGAAAAGACATAGTTGATTACTGGAATTACTTTTGTAACCTTTCTACAGTGCGTACGGTCTTGACGAAATTAAATTCTAATTAAATTAAATTGATTTAAATTGTTTGCTAAGTTGTTACGTGATCAAAAAGTATAATCAACTCAATCTTTTTATACAACGAGAAAGTAATACGTGTTTTAATAAAAATTGATTTCACTGGCATGACTATCATATCGTTAATCTCATAGGACCCAAATAAATAAATCGTTTGATACTTTCGAATATGAACTGATTTTTATTATCGAACTAAAGTCGTTGGTATTCTTTCGATTTCATTATCAGACATCGCGAAGGATGTCGTGTTCGATGTCTTGGCATGTACAACGGTCTATCAAAATGCAGAACATTGCAACGGCGCGCGGCAGTAGTCAAGAATTTGAAGATACGAGAGGCCGGTAATAAATCTTTAGTCGGGACTTAAGTTTCGAAGTAAATCTTCCCACGTTTTAGCAGTAAGTCCAGAGCTCACTGCGGAAAGGGATCAAGAATACCGACTTGCTGGATAACTGCTTGCATGGTCCCGCCGGTGCCGGTGGCTGCGTAGACTAGGAAAGGTGCTAAATCCACTTGTGACGAGTTTAAAATCGACTCTATCGCCCATACTGATGTGTCTCGCCTTAATCTGCTTGAGAGGCGAGCAAACCGTATCCTCACTGGTTCCCAACGTTATTCGGACCCTACTTCCGGTTCCGTGGACCGAAGCTTGCCCTTCCATTTTAGAGAACTTGAAACTTTCTAATTAAACTTTTCTTTTAGGAAGAAACTATCGATTGTTCTTTACGAATACAATAGAACTCCATTTATGTGAACACGGCGTAATACAAACAGTTCATATAACCGGATAGGTTCATATAATAGGAGTTCGCTGATTATCCTCATTACTTGTAACTCTTTGTTCAAATAACCGAAGTTAAGTGACATGATGATAAAAATATTTGAAACCCAGATGTTCATATAATCGTGGAAACGTTCATCAATAGTTCAGATAATAGGAGTTGCAAAAGTTCGCTACATTGGATATTGCCTAAAATTTCGTTACAATAAATAGAGTACGGATAAGTGGAGTTCTATTACATTTACAAAGCTTGAGATCAAGCTTGAACAGTGTAAATTTTACTTAAGATGCGCGGTACATTGCAAAACTTTACGCGGTTTTCTCAACTTCATAGGTTGTTTTACATGTTTAAACCACGTCGATGCAACGATATATTTTACCAAACGTGAGTAAACTTGGACAAAGATGCAGAATTCATGAATGTAGTTTCTTTCGAATGAATTATTAAACCGCAAATATAGCATGAATTATTAAACTGCAAATCTTTATGGATGTTCTCCTGTTCATGGATTGTTTGTTATATTCGAATCAAATAAATGAACGATATATGTATTTCACCAAGTGTAAATAATCTGGAATAAAGATTTGTGTATGCAATTTGCTTTAAATGTAACAATAATTACTAGATTGTAAAACTTTATGGACGCTTCTATCTTCATATATTATTGAACATGTACGAACTAAAATAATGCAAAATTCCGCAAGATATAGATAACAGTTTTTACGATGAAACTGAAACAAAAGTTTGTTATCGTAAATTCCCTTTTCTTTTCTCTACCATGAATTATATGCATTCCCAGCATGTACGCGGTGAATTTTATACAGTGTTTAACAAATTTCTCGTTTTATTTATTTAAGTAGATTGCGGAGCTTCGCGCATTTAATTAATCTTCAAATGTATCAGTTGCATGGAAACGTGTGTATCTACAAAGCCGAGTAGCGTTTCTCTTTCACTTTTATTACAAAGAGGCCCCTTATTATCAAAATGAAATTCTTCCCCATTCCGGTGCTTATAACACATCCAACAAAGTGGAAACTTGCACAAAAATCCGTTGTCTGGTAACGAATCCGATATCGGGACAAGTAAAGACATCGTTATCACCGATTCCGACCGAATGTTTCACTCGGCTTTGATAAACAAGGCAGCCGGAGTTCAGCTCGATCCCATTCAAAGAATACTCACGCTTTCGTACGCGACGCCACCCGCTGTGTTTGGCTTCACAGGCACGTAAGTCACGCGTCAGGGGATGATTTCGCATTGCGTGCGTTTCAGGGCAAACAATAGGCCAACCCCGGCCAGGGTGCGCCCTGCAAACATAACTTCGCCGAGAAAGTTATGCCGGTTTCTCTCGACTAGCGGGTCAGTTAGATCGCCGGACAATTGATCCGCGGCAGCTCGGGAGTCAGGTCAGTCATTCTACTTAATTGGGGCTTCGGGCGTGAAATGTTCACAAAGTCAAGTCGGAGGAAGCGTCTGCCGTTAGAAAAGCGATTCTCGGATCATCGATGTTTCGACGTGCATGGGAAACGCATGAGACCGCTAAGAATCACGCGAAGGGGGTGCCATCCGGGATACCAGCTTTTGTGGGTGAGCTTTTCTAATGAGTCGAGATCTTGTAACTGTCTGCATCGAATTACACAGGACTAGGTTCTAACGTTTTTATAAAATTCGAAATTGTTGATTGTACTGCAAGTATTATGGATTTTAGTTCTTATTATGCTCTTTCTATTATTTCTTTTATTCTACTTCTTCCTAGGTTTCTCCTTTCAATTGTGACATTTGGTGTCAAATTTGCTGTTTATAAACATTCACGATATCGTTTCATTTTCAAACATAGCTGCATTCGGTTACTTTAGAGATACTGTTCAACATTTTAGATTAAACGACAACCTCTGGGGTGAACTTACTTCTAAAAATATATATAATAGTGATTCACTCTTGGAAAAATATTTAATACATACTTTTTTATCAAACATCATTCATGATGAAAGTGTGAAATTATCCCTTAAATACATTCTTTATCTACACAGACTACAGCTAAGAGCCACTCTAGTGTACGTATTGTCAATCACCATTCTTGAATCTTTATGTATTTTCTTGTTGACAAATAACAAAATTGCCGTGGATTTCTATTTTCTTGGACATTTTTAAATGGATCTACATTTGAAGTTATGTACAGTAGAATGAAATCAGAATATGTATGAACGTTTAATTTGAACCTGACACCATTTTGGGCAATTCGAACAGTTTTGTGTGATCAATACTACAAAAGTGCTTTTTCGATTCGGTATAAATAATTATAATTACAATTTGTTAACTAGTGTTACATTTTGGCGAAATGACGAGTTACTTTTTAATCTATAATTATTCAGATTGTAACGATACTTTTATCAGTTATTTATTCCATGTATGTATAATATAATATAAAACAGCTTCTTTCAGTGCTCCGTAAATATAGTTTGAAATTATTCTTTCGTTCAGTTTATATGAAACAAACTGTTTCTTACAATACGAATTAGTTCAACGTGTAAGGCATTGCCGCGTTATATAGAAGTCTGCTACGGAACTTCAATTATCCGAGCTAATCATAGTGGCATGAATTTTCGGATAACCAAATAGTTATAATACTTAGTGCGAAACTTAGCCTTTATTAATTTCTACAGGAAATAGTTTTACATATGAGTTACCTTAAGTTATATATTGGACATATTTGTGTAATAGAGGGTTTTGATATTGGAGGATCGGATAATCGAGATTCCACAGTAATACCATACGCTAAAAACGTGAAGACAATGATTAAAATGTTATCGAACTCCGTAAAAAATTTTGGGGTCAGCATACGACTCAACATCGCGAAATTCATTCAAAAAATACACGCTTGTAAAGCAAATAAATTCGACAAATTAAGAACGTATCGGTTTGACTGTTTAATAGCTTCATATAAAATGCATCTAAAAAGTTCTAGAACCATAAAAGTTTCTTAAAACCACCTGTTCCTAATTAATAATTAATTAAAGATTAATAAATACAGTGTTTGTATATCCCAAATGTGGTTAGGAGAATTTCGAAGGTTGTGGTTCGATGCTTGCCGAGTTAAACTTCGATTCAGGTCAAATTCGCTATGTGCGCCCCCGTGTTATAGGGCGGGTGGCTACCCCATTGGATTAGGAGACCCCATAGAGGGAAAAATGTAATATAAAAGGCTTACCGGCTAAGCTGTTAATATGTTGTAGGTCGATGTGTCCGAGGAGGAACTATGTATATATTACACTGCTCAACATATGTCTTCTCTGATCGTGTCTGCGCAGAGAATGTGGTGATTGCGGCCACGTTACGGATCATACGATCCTAACTGCGTTTACCGACCGTATTCACTCCACGACATTCAAGAAATGTTTGACACCTTCTGCGATAGAACGTTGCTTAATATTTTTAAAGCAATATTTCGGTGAATCGAATTTAACTACTTCGAATTTAATTACGTCCCTCGCGAGTAGTATTCCATGAGAAATAATAGAGAGAGTGAAAGGATGAATCAATAAGAATATCAATGTACTTGTCTCGTTAATATTGTTACCACTAAAAATTTTACTTTTACCTGCCTACTAGCCAGTTGTCATTTTTTTGTAATACAAAGGGTGAGAAAATTTTCGCTGAAAATTGAGAATAAACAATAAAAAGGAAATAAGATAGAAGAATAATGAATACGTAGCAGGCTTGCTAACATTATTAAGGCTATTAAGGCAATACAACGCTATAAACATAAGCAGAAAACTAATGAAGAGATAGTCTAACATAGGCAATATTGTAAGAAACATGGATCCGTATAAACAGACCGTTTCTAAACTGCAATCATTTTTCTGATTATTATCCTGGATAGTTACATCGTTACAGGGATGCCTGAGTAATTGATAGAAATCGTGTTCATCTACCTTGCAGCTGGTGCTCGTCCTGTCACTTAGAATCGCGTCTCGCTGGAGCGCAAGATTCTTATCAGGTTAAATGAAACAGATACACTAAACGGACCCGTGGCGTAGACAACACTTAATATATTTGTGTTAGAATTACGCCCCTGCCTTCGGCTACGAAGATCCTAAAGGGAGTATGGAGGGGAGGGAGTGGACTGTTAGGGCACCGGTGGCCACGTGACGGCACGTGCCCCCAAAACTAATTGAGATATGAAATTTATTTGGCGCCGTGTTGTCAGCTTCGATATTCCTGATGAAAAGTTTACCAGTTGAAATTTATAGTCGTCGTAGGGTGAGCATGTAACTGACAGTAATTGCTTGCTCACCTGTATCAATCTCTGCTCTGAATCAGACAACATCGAACCAGATTTTAATTAAAATTTTATGATTTGTCTCCTTTCTTTTTACTTGACACTAAAATATTTTTTAAAAAGGATTAATAGAGTGAGGTTTATTTTGTTAGAGAAACTTGTCATGATCGAGAAAATGGTTTCTTTGACAGCACATTCAGTAGAACACGAAAGAAACTGGGCGCTGTAATAACCAACCATTTCAGAATCATTTATGCGTATAGTACATATATTATGTCATTAAATATTATAATTATACGGCGAACCTGGTGCAAGTTACTGTTTGTATAAATTGTTTAAGAACAACTGTTCGAGTAGAACTGGATTTTTAAAATCCGTTAGCACCGTTTAAGCCTCGTGCGTATTTTAAATTATAGTCCACAGCATTGTTTAACCTCCATACGTATCTTCAACGTGATTGAGTTTCAAGTGGTGACCAAATTCTTTATAGCTCGTTTTGCAGACTCATAAGACGTTAAATTGACGTACACCGTCAGTCGAAGATTACGTTGAACTTATCATTAATTTTCCTTCTCCATTTTTAATGTTCCACTTTTCGCTTCATGCTTGAAAAAATACAGCTATTCACCAAATAGATAAAGAGAAATTAATCATTTCAAAATGGTTGAATTTTCATCTCAAGTACGAATCTTAAGGTTCTGTTAAACATTTAAATTTTTTTTTATTCCTAGCGCCAACTTAATACATTTTTCATTGATTCTAAGAAAATAATGTCATATGCACGTTGATTTATTATTACTAAACAATGTAAATAATCTTATTGTAATTATGCCTCGGTTTAAGGGAGAAATTTATAAGAATCATCTACTATACTATTATATTGATTTTTTTTTATCATGACGAACAATTCCAAGGTACTAACTAAGATAAGCAAATCAGGGATGTATGAAGTTTGAAAGTAGCACTCTCTCTACTATACTTCTTAGCCAACCCATCAGATTCCGTCTCCATAATCACCATCATATCAATTTATTACCATTGTATCAGTTTAACTCCCGGCGAACCTTAAATTAGGGAGATGAGAAACTGATGAGGGCTGAAAGTATCACTTTTTACTTAAAATTCCCGTGTAGATATCTAACCAAATCAACTTATTCTGCTTTTAATTTTGTATCTTCCCATGATATTAATTCTTTACCGCTGTATCAATTTAGCTCCAGGTCAGAAATAAAAATAGGAAAACAAGAATAGTTAATAGTAGCATTTGCTGTCAAAAGTTCACATATTTTTTTACTCAGTCCAACAAATTTCGATTTTTAATTTTGATCTCAATCCTTCATGAATCCCGTTTTCATCATATTTTGTGTATATTATAAACACTTTAAACACTTATATAAGAAATATAATTTAATACAAAATATAAAAATATATATGCTTTATAGAGGATGTTATTAGCCGTTATTTCAGATCATACTCGTTTTAAATAAATAATAACATTCTGTGTTACGACAAGTATATTCGTTAAAAACAGCTAACTGATTAAATAAGGCAGGCTATGTTAAGACAAACGGGATGTAAAATAGTTTTAAAAGCAATTGCTATAGTAAATCTTATCTCTTCTACTCTCATATCAACAAACAAATGGCATTAATTACGTGTGTCCTTTTCATTTGCCAGTGTGTCAACTAACGTATGAAATCCTCGATTAACCGAGCTAAGGAAATTCATATAAAGTTCGAATAATAGAACATTGATTTAGTTATAGCGAAAAATAAAATCTCTATTGGCCCATAGGTGTAAAGGATCGACACCTGGAGGATTAAAACATCTAAAAAAAAATATCTATCTAGTTACCTTAGATCGTATTACATGTGAAAAGTATTTGAACAACGGAGAATTCTGACCTCAGTGCCAGATAATCGAGAGCCCGCCGTGTCATACTCCGCTAAATATTTCTGACTTTTTGCCAACAAGTTCAACAGATCCCGATCACAATTAAGACACCCGATAATGCTCGGTATCAAGGCGTTTCCAGGCTGAGGGGCGTGCGTAAACGTAGCTGGTGGGTTTCACGGCTCTATTTTGGCTCGCGAAAATTAATCGTCGCCGCGGTGTCATTTCGATTTTGATCTTAACGGGCGAAAGCAGCGAGGCGTTATACGGGGCCGCTCGGCGGAGGTAGCAATCCGGCAGTCTGTAGTTAATTTAGAGGCCATTTCCTCTGTAAATAGCCAATAAAAGCAGGAAGAGCGCGCTCGCGCGCGGCGCCGCGCGCCCGTCGAGCGCGAAGGGGGTGCTGGATAGGTGAACGGCAGCGAGGGGGGTGGTCGACGTCGAGGAGGGACGGGACGCAATATTATAAAATTTAATGTCTTGGTTTACGGGCCGCGGAGCCGGCTATAACCTCGCCCCGATATTTACTGGGCAATCGCGGGGCTATATTGTTCGCCGATCCGAACCCCTCGCGTCGTGCCCCCTCCCAACCCCGGTTTTCCCGTCGTTCAGTTCCACGGTGCTCCGCGATCGGGCTCCCCGATCGGCTTTCCGATTAGGCCCCCAACCCCCTGATCAGCCACTGCGCAGACAGATTCTCGCTTTATGGAATTTCACTGCGTGTATACTCGCCCCGGATATTCGCAATTAGGATTGTCCGGGGTCTGCGACGCTTTCCGGAACTGCTGAGGTTCGTCAATTGCGATCGGAAGCACGGCGAATCGTTATCCGACTACATGTGAAACCTCGCCGCTACCCGAGGGCTAACGTCTTAGCCCCTGGGACCTGTTAACCCTTCTATTAGCCTCATTACCAGCGTTTACATCGTTTCTGAAACTAAGAGGTAAGAAGAATAGAATCATTTGACGATTTCGCTATTAGAAGGGATTCGGATCTGTATCTACCTTAACCTACGAGTGGTCAGTAGTGTTTTAATATTAGTAGTGCCAACGTGTCGTTAAATTGACTCCATATCAATGATGTTGGCGTTGTGTGAAAATTGACTCGTTATCAATAATGGTTGTTCGATGTCAAACAGACTCCCTATCAGTAATGGTGTGTTGCAGTCAAACTGATTTCATGTTAATAGTGGCACTACTACTGATATGAAGTCAATTTAATCTCAAATCACTATTAATTGATGAAGAGTCGATTTGATTTTCAGTCATTATTATTGATACAGACTCGATTTGACGCTAAGTCACTATAAGTGATGTGAAGTGAATTTGTAGTCAAGTTTTTATAGTGCTACGGAGTGAAGACGTACATCGCCACTAATGTTAGAAGTCAATTTGACTTACGTCACCACTCTACAATTTAAAGGGATGCTAACCCTGTAATAGTATCCTGTGATCTATTTTGACGCAATTTTATGTATCAGATAATTGCAAATAGGAAATTTCTTTTACTCCATTAAAACAGTTTCGATTTTTGTAGCCTTAAGTTAGGGTAACCTTCTCCCATGAAGGAACATTTAAGCTGCATTTGTTAAAATGATTGTTGTTTAATCTCCCAAATGATATCCCGAATGAATCCCGAATTTTTTACATTCGTAAAAAAAGTTTACGAATGTCGGTGCTTTATCAGTCTATTGAAATTAGTAAAACAGACAGTTATTGAATTAGAATAAAATTTGAGTAAAGCACTCGTTTGTGGAATTAGAGGAAGTATTTTCTTCTAATATGGAGGTTTTGCCGTCAAAGTAAAAACGAATAGGAAGCGGAAAAGGAAGTCTCGAAATTACAATTAGAACATAAATGAAGGCTATTCTTTCGCAGCGAGATATTCTGAACAATTTAATTTTTCGTATCGAGCGGCCGACGAGACTATTCCTTTGGCATCGTCCTCGAGATCCAGGGGCAAGTTGCCGCAGACATTATATCACGCGTAAAAATTCCACCGTTCCAAGGGTCGCCGGAGAGAAGAAGATCCAAGGGAAGGCTCAAAGAGTAGTCGCTACCTGTTTCTCCGCGGAGGCGCTATCTCTTATCCGGCTCCGTCGTTAGTTTTCGTAACGTCGACGGAAAAGGCGGATGCGTGTTGCGGAGCCTTTTTATTTGCCCCGCCGCACGGGCGCTCCTTCTCTAACCTACGGGAACTGAATTACGTCTAGGACGAGCGTCGATCGTGATCGCAATATTCACTCGGATACTTTCACTATCAGGCCAACTACCTTAAAAATTTGGTAAAAATCGAGTATCTTACTTGATCGAATCAAAATTGAAAGTTCAATCATATGTGATAAATAAGCGTACAACTCAATTAGCAAACTTAAGGATATAATTCCGCCGAAATGTTAATAATACCGTGATGTTTCGAAAGTATTTTCGTGTGAATTTCATTATGAGAAATCCATATGGAGAAATGAGTTTAATATTATATAATTCTCCGAATGCTCGACATCTCGTTTTGAATAGAAAGTTGCGCAACGTCTGCGGATTATTTCATCGGCGTTGTTAAATATTTTGTCTATGTAGAAAATTATTACAATTTTTTATTCGGAATACCGGAACCATGTTTAAACTTTTCACGACGGTTCACACGAAAATACGCAAAATACTTTTTAGACGAACTAATATTTCCCTGTGTTTTCAGACGCGAATTCGCACACTTCCGTATTCTGGTCGAATAATTTGGCATAAAACTCTGAGGAGTTACGTGGCCTAAAATATTGATTCCGGTCGCCAAAAGCAAGTTTGCCAAAAGCAAAAGCCTTCATTCATACATTTTCGTGTTTCGGATAATACGATTACAGATGATACTTTTACTTGTATTGAACTTCCGGTTCGTCGATTAACGTCCAAAAACCAAGTATAAATACGTTCATTTATTTCGCGAGCATAATTATTGTGGCATTTGGTATAACTGTTCTTAAATACCTCAGTGCCCGAATGGTGTAAAGTATTCATGACGTAGAGTCGAATTTATTAATTGATCAAACTCATGGCAAACGAAGCGCCGATGGAAGATATTTAGGATATTAAAATGTCAGAATGACGGACTTTTCCTTTTCTAGGAACTAAAGAAAATCAACAATCTGTCAGTTATTGTTTGATGCTTATGTGTTCTCGATTCTGCTGCAACCGGATGCATGATTAGGACCGATGCAATGAAACTTTAACGAACTATAAGTTAACGGTGTGTTAACCTATTTTAATGTTATCTCGAATATTCGTGCTGTTGCGGCAAGTTCTAACTGATCGGCGTTTACACGCTACTAACTTTGAAAATTCATTTTCGATTCACAGGTTTCACAGTGCATTTCCACTACTATATTTACAACGATGCAAAATCATTGGACCGCGAGCAATAGTAAGATATTTATTAAAACTCGAGATATAACTTCTACACACTGTAACGCATTGCCAGATTGCGGATCTTTTTCTGCAAAATACATATTTCTTTATGAATTGCAACAAACAAGGAAAAGAAATTTCGATCATCGTTTAATAATTTCGGTGAATTCTTAATAATATGTAGACAGTCTTAAATGCTTTTAAATGCTTTTTTTATCAACTTATATTTTTCATAACTACAGAAAATCTGTAATGCAGTAATTATAATTGGAAAGCTGTAACCTATTGTTTGTGACGGAAATACACTTTGATTTTGAAAATTGTCTTCGTTGCTTTTTATACATTTATTTTATCTTACAGATGAATTCACAGATGAATTTCTGAATAATAAAGTAATGAGAACTATGAAAATAAGCTAATTGCAGAAACGATTAAGCCTCCTCATCTGTCTGAAAACTGTTGAATTTCGCTGTCAGTTTACAAATAATTTTGACGGTACTAAATTCTATTATATTTAAAACGTAGTTGATGAAATGTTTCAATTTATAATCGCCGATTGGCTCAGTTTCAAATGCATACAATTTTAGTATTCAAACAAATGTATTTCGAATGCAATGGGTGATAATAAGTTGTGTTAAATTAAAATACTGTAGGTTAAACGAAGTGTCTTGTGTCTGGAGCTGATATAATATCAAGTGTTAAAAAATTATATATAATAAATTATAACATCTTACTATTGTAATTATAATAATTATAATATCTTACAGCAAAGACGATCTGATTGCAAATTGATCCTGCATAAATTACAGTAACTTCAAGTCAACTTGACTCCGCATCAATATTGACGACTTGAAATCAAATTGATTTCGTATTGATTCATGATTGCTTAACATTAAGTCTCCATTATTGATAGGATATTCATTTGACGCGATGTTGTCAATATTGAGAAGCAGTCAATGTATCGTCACGTCACCAGTGATACTAAAACAGCGATCACCACTTGAATATACAAATGCAAAGAAATAAACAATAGTATAGCACCATCTTACCCTCGCGATCAGAAGTAAATTACAGATATACAGTACCACGATGAAGCAGAACCAACAAAAACTAATTTGTCCAACTAACAACGACTCATTATTTTCACGGTTCGAGCCAGTTCCATTTGCCGTGAGCGTGTTTCAAGGATTCGCGCGTTGCCCCGTGCGATACCAAGCGCATCTCGGCGAGGACAGTGGACGGGTGGGACGTGGGAGGTGGGAGGTGGGAGGACGGCGGATGGTTGTCGGAGGCGGAAAAAGAGAAGAAACGCGGCGAAGAAAGGAGCGGAATTCTCGGATTGGAGCTGTTCCCTTAGTCGCAGCTCGCCGCTCGTATATAGCCGGTCCGCGCTTTCTGTCGCTCCTCTGTTCGCAGCCGGCGCTCCATATAGCACGGGGAACGGTGAGGGGGCTATTCCCCGGGGGAGGTGAGATCGGTTGGTGGGAAGCGGAGACGGTAGGGAGGGTTACTTCGAGGAAGATGGAAGCGAGGAGGTTGCCGGTGGAAGCGGGACCGAGGTTCGGCTGGCAAAAGAAGGATAGAAGGGGGTTGAGAGGGACAGCCACGGAGGAAGAGGAAAGGAGAGCGCCGGGGAACGAATGGAGCGAGAAAGGAGAGGTTGGCAAGGGTGTGCGAGGGGTAGTGCAGTTTCGTGTTGGCATTACTCTTGATTTCCGTGGTGACGTCGCTACCTCGGCTGCCCTTTCCCTCCAACTCCTGCCTCTGCTCCTAGTCCCGCTCTGCCTCTTCCTCCTCTCACGCCTCCTGCCGGCTTCTCGCCGTCGTGTCTTGTGTTTTGCCGTTTCTATGTGGAGAAAGCCCGTGGATACCAGCCCGAGGAAAAGCAGCCACCCGGACTATCCGGCGAAGATAGATCCCTCCGCGCCACCCCTCCTCGCCTATAGCTAGTCACGGACAGCCGCACACTACGGGACCTTGGTTTTTCGCCGCGGGAAAAGCCTTTCGCAACGGCCATTATATCACCGGGGAAACATCTCTCGGTCTACTCGAAACCATGCTACACCACGGATAATAAAAAATTAAGGATATCGGCCCTCTACACCCTACCCTCCGACCCTGACCCGAAGGGTTAATGACTGATAATGAACAGATGCTGCTCCGACGCGGGCGCAGCAAAGTTTGATGGGGATGATTGACGAAACACCCTCGTTTCTTCGCCGGTGGAAGACTTAACCCTGGCGCTCGGCCTTGAACATTCCTTGTTTAAAAGTTTGACTACCATGCCAACAACCTCAGAAATTTCGCAATTTAAAGTAGATTTGTTTAATTAAATTCGAATTGGACAGTTTAGTTGTATGATATCAATTAATATCCCAACGTCCTTACATATTTTTAATTTTCAAATCTGAACAAATAATTCCATCACTGGGTGATCATTTTTATCTAGGTTTTAAAATTGACTGTTTTGTGATGTATTGAACAAACTGAATGTTACTAGAATTTTTAGAGTAGGAAAGTGTTAAACTAACTTTTACTGTGACAAATTTTAGCTTTCTAGTTACGGTTTCATTAATTAAGTGACTTTGATGTTGTGGAAATTGTGGACCGTTTCACTTTGTTGATCTAAAAAGTTTAATTAATTTAATTAACTCTTTGCCGCACAACTACCTCTACCGATGCAATGATTAGAACTTTCTCGATAATAATAATTCTTTAGAAAAAAATTGAAAATTAATATCTATTTACTTGAGTGTTGAAATATTGATGACAAGAGAACAGCATTTTATACCGCCTCGAAAGAACGGAATAACATTCATACTTGACAGGTTATTATTAAAAATCTACATCGTGGTTCAGCTTCATTAAAGTACGGCGGCGGGTTAATAGAATCGTAATAGCAGTGTCAAAACTTATTGCAGTGACTATCACTTTGACCTTTTTGGATTTTACAAACTTCAATAAAATTTGGTTTATGCGATTACATATTGTGATAAAAGCTAATAGATTTTAAAGATGGACGAAAGATCGTGTCACTTGCGTATCATCAATTCAGTAATTAAAGAAAGAACTATGTGTAACGTATATTTATTGAAAAATCATCAAAGTCTAAAAAAATGATGCCAGGAAAGTTAAGTTTGCAATTTCCTTTTCCATTTACATCAACTAAAAATTTAAATTTCTTGCTACTAATCAAAGAATTGAATGATGACTCTGTAGCTATGAAATGACAGAGAGAACTATTGATCAATGAGTCTATATTGACCTCGTGTGACGTAATTGTCACTTTGCGTCGAATTGTAGCTTCTTACAAACATTCTTAGAAGTACATTAAACGAGATTAGAAACGAGTTACTTAGAAGTTTTTACTTAACGAGTAAAACGAGTTAGTACTTAGAAACGAGTTAATTCCAGTGATCGACTCTTGAAGAAATTAATAAAATAAAAAAAAGGTAACTCTATAAAGGGTAATTTTAGTACTGCCCCATTAACATTAAAAATATAAATTAATCCGAAATAATTGTAGCGTTGTTTATTTGAATTAACATTTGTTGATTACGAATACGTTTAACAATCACTGTAACCTCACATATTCTTCATTTTCAAATAATACAAAATATCTTATTATTCTAGAATTCCCTCGTAATTTGATAGATTTATTTAATATACTATAAGAACGGTATGAAATTATAAAAATAATTCGTTTTGACAAGAAATCAAGAGAAGTCGACTTGCGGTTTCCGGAAAAAAGCAGTTGTCGACGGGAAGAAGAATAGCAGATCAATGATCAATAAATAATTCACTTAATGAACAAACCTGTTCATTGGCGAAGATTTCCTCCACAGTATTACGTAAAATCGTAACAATACTATCGTGAAAATAATATCGAAGCAACGTTTAAAGATATTTTGTAGCTACTTCTAAGGATCGTATGAAGGATAACGAGGACAAGATATTTTCAAGGGAAACGCGAAAATAAAAGTTTGGTTTACACGTACAGTAAAATTTTTGCCGTAGGAATCGTGCTTCCGATGGTGGTAAAGTTCGGAACACTCATATTTAGTAGTTTACGACGTTCTGAACGCGTTATCGGCCGTATTTGTTGGTCAATCGCCGCTCGTAAAGTTGCAGAACTGACCTCGATGATCCCCGGGACGGAAAACGAAAGTGAACTGGTTTCTCGCCGAAATCCCGCTCCTGAAAATGTGGCCATTCGTATGATCGGCCGTATCCGCGCATCCCCTGTAACGGCCCCCAGAAACGTCTTTTAATATACACTATATCTTCCAAGGGCCCGGAGGATATCCTTTCGTTCTCCCCGCTACTGAAAACATACAAGTTGGTCGCCTTAAATCCGTCATTACGTGTGTATTAACCTCGTTCGCCGTTCCCTTTACGCCCCTTTTCTCGATAAGGGCGGACATTTCTCACGTTGCCTTCGATACCTTCCTTGTTTCTTCACGTTACCTCTGAGTCGTACAAATCTTCCGTGTTGTAGCAGGACGTAAACCAAATAAATATAAAAATGACAGCAGATTTCTGAAAAATAATCTACACGAATTGTAATAAACAGAAACCTATTCCTTGCCTTGACAATTCTTGCAATGTCGAGATTAATTATTTTATTAGGCTGTACATTTTTATGCAAAATAAAAACTGTCTGCATTAATTGCAAGATATAGCAACATATAAAATAAACTTACAAAATATTGCAACAGGATTTTTCATTTCTTTGAATGCTGTAACTGTTGGATATTTTGACAGCTCAGAAGTCAATCTGTGTAAGATCATTTACCTCAAAATTGAGGTACATAAGGATTTCGCAAATTAGCTGCAAATGGATAACAATGTCACTAATAAAGCAAATCGCAAATTTTATTATAACATGACATTCAAATTAACTTAACCAGAAGACAAAACAAAAGAGAAATGTCGCTGTTTCTTTTAGGAAAAACAAGTTTCTCTGAACAATATTGTTTCGTCATACTGATCATTTATGATCAACATAAATGTTGCTATCTGTTGATTATTTATGAAGAAATAGACTATATTGATTTATGGACTGAAAGAATCCACGATAAAAATATATTTACATTGTGGGACTCATCTTCAATTTTTATTTCGATCTGTCTGTTTCTGTTATAAATGTATAAAATCGGCAGCATATTCATTAAATTATTAAAAAACTTATCATTGTGCTGAGTTTGATATAATTTTAATCTACTAGAAGTACATGGAAATCTATACACAAAGACAAATTATTTAGCAAAAGAGGTTTGAATTTTTTTGCAAGTCAGTCGAGTTGTTACTCTTAGACAAGTGTTAAGCAAATAATTGTTTAATCGTAGACATTAATGAATCAGATGGTTTCACCGAAAATGCAGTAACGCGATCATCGGTGCAGCAAACAACCAACGAGATAGTAGGTGTCAAGAAAGTTACTCATGACAGAACAGTTTCTGCCGGCTTATATTGGTAAGATTAATTTAATTTCGTTCAATTGATTGATACTTCAAGTGTGTAGCGGTAAGTGAGAGTTTAGTTCCTGTCTTTCTATCCCCATCTTCCTAATTCTTGTCCCTTTTACTCTTTACTAATTCACTCTTACCTTTTCTAGTGTTCTACTTGATTTTCCTATCATTCGATCTACTTACTTATTTACGTAAGTAAATACGCACTTATTTGTCTTAGATAATTGTTCTGCATCTAAATCAACTCTTTGTTATGTCACGTTTTAAAATAACTTTATTAATCAAATTTGTTTACGCTTAAAGGACAGTTAAAAGCGTAACTATTGCACGAATCGCAAAATTCAATTTGATATGTATATGTATATAAAATGCACTATGTTATATAAAGTAGATATACCGTGAAACAGAAAAATTATTTTCAATTTTGCGCGAATTTGACTTCGAATGCAAAAGGTTAAAATTGTATTACGTTTCTGAATTTGTTCAATCTTCATAAACATTTGCTGCAAAATAACTTCCCTAATAGCTAGAACTCCTCAATTTGAATAGCTCGATTAAAAAATAGTTGATAGAATAGTTATTCCTGAAATGTGTTAGAATGAATCTGTATTAAGGAATAGTATAAACAGGATGTATAATCAATGCAATTTTATTTGCAAAATATTAATTTTACAGAGTGTCAAATAGTTTTACAATACTAATAAATATAATACGTCAATAATAATTAAGTACAAAATTTGTGTTATTTCTTAAGAAGTTGATAAATAAAAATGATGATTATTTTGGATTTGTCCACGCGTTAAATAATATAAAAGATTAATACGCAGATTTAAATTATAAATATTAAAGAACAACTTTGGTACTATAGCGTTCTCTGAAGGTCCAGTTGAGAAATGGCGAGCACAAATCTCGAGTGGAATGGATGTTACAAAGAAGTTCCTACTTTTCGTTGTACTACTTGTCGGTAAGTGATCATCGATCGACGCAATGATGCCACTATCACCGACATATGATATATTCTACGAACAGACTACAGTATCGATGTTTGCGAGTGTTACTCGTCGGCAGTAACATCGAAAATATGAGGTACACTACGTCAAAAATGTTAATACTACTTGACTTAATACTACTTTACGAGCTGTCATTCATTATTATATAGTTGTAGTTACACCGTAATTCGTATCTGATTAGATCTGCCAACCTTTTCAACGCCTGAAAATGAAAAATATTACAAGATTAAAATATCGTCAATATTTAACAGTAATTAATTAGACTTCGTATCTTTATGCAAATTCTCATTGTCATATATTATTTTTCAAACATTTAAATGAAAGAAAAGTTTCTTTTCTGAACTAAAAGATTGCTCGTTGTAGAAAATAATGTTATTGGATCTTGCACATTTACGTTTTCTTACATTCTAAATAGATGTCTGTACGTGCTATAAATGTATAATAATTCGCAAACAGTTCATCAAAATTATATGATCGGACTTATTCAAACTTTGTACTATTTTTGTTATAACGTACGCTTGAATAAAGGAATTCAACGAGTAGTTTTTGAAAGGCATATTTTTATAATTTCAATCACTGTAAAAGAATTTATTTCGACTGGCCCGGTAGATTCATCGTCATGAATGTTTATATAGAATAACTATAAATTAATTATGTGAAAATATAAGCTCGCCTTCAACCTACCAGATCCATTTCTTGGTAAGAAGCTTTGGCGAAGCTCGCCCTGATAGCATTGCAAGGTTCATTTTTGTCCGCCATGAAGGCTGCACCAGGCGCCATTATCACGCCATTCTTAACTCCTTGTTGCATTATCATTTTCCAAGTATCCTTGATTTCTTGGACTTTGATCCAGAGGAAGAATCCTCCCTGAGGCACCGTGAATTCTGCCAAACCTACAGAACAAAGAATCACCTCATTGTTTGTTACACAATATTATTTCTATCTATATTTTGTTTTCACTGAACAATCCTCATGCTTCGATGCTAAATAGAAAATGGCTTTCACTGAGCCTTTTATCGACAAAACTGATATATTTGAATGAATTCCATTGAACGTAATTTTATTTCGACTTACATAATTTACATTGAGCTCTACCTTATAAAAAAAGTCGTAGTTATGAGAGTTAATTTGTCCAACAAAATGTTATCATCTATTCGTGGCTCAAATGTTGTACAATATAAGTATCACGATTTAAAAACCTCTGTAGTTTAATGGTAACACGTTGAATTAGTAAGTATTCAACATTAAAAAACATAGTAAGTAAAGTAAAATAGAAAGTCGAATAATCGAAATAAATTATTATTACATACCACTCAAATGTTTCTCAGCTAGAGTAGCGATCATGTCCCTGCGCTGCTTGTAGAAACACCTTATATTCGCGAAATGTTTCATTAGCTTATCGTATCCCCAGATTTTCATCAGTTTGTACATGATTACCTGAAACCAGCGAGAATAATTTGTAAAACTATTTAAATTCATCTATACGACGCTGGTCTATCCGAAGATATAAATTTATTGACATAGATGACACAAATTTATTAAAATTCTATGTCCACAATTCGTGTATACCATTTTCTTTGCTTATTAATTTTTTAAACAAAAAGAACGAGATCCATTAGTAAAGAGTGCAATCGGTATTATGAAAATGCATACCTTGTATACATAAGGATATCTGTTGACAAAAGCACCTCGCTTAACCCCTTGCACTATAATAACGAGTCAGACACGTGATAAAGATTCCATACAAGATCTACGAAATATGAATATTATTAATTTCTTCTAAATCGAAACAAAATTGAATACTTCTGTTATCAATGTCTATAAACGAAAGTAAATAAAGACAATAGAAAAAACTAAAATTATCTGGTCCTATTAAGTACAGTATTAAGGACAAATAAGTGTTAATCAACGCAGCGTGAAAGGACTCGTGGTGCAAGGGGTTAATCGGTGAATTTGTTGATATTTGCGTGTGCTAGAAGTTTTGAGAATATCAGACTTTTATAGACTATAGATTTCTTTTCGCGGTTGACCCGTAACAGTGACCGTGAAGAAGTTTTTCTCCCCTTATGTGCGAACTAGCGATTATTGCTAATCTGTGGCTAGAGTGTTTACATCTTCACGCTTCTGATAAGAGTGGACACGCGCCGATGTCGATACAGCAAACGCACGCCAAGCGATAATTGCGCGAAGCGTGCTGGCTTCTCTGATCATTCGCACATATTTCATCAGAAAAGGGGGAATATGATGTTTATGCCACGCGATCGGCCGTATCAACTCACAAGACTTGCGAATATCTTTATTAAACGTGCAGTGACATAGACGTTTTATTGACGCTATCAATGCATATTATTCATCGACACTGCCTCTCGTAGTTTCGTAACCGTAATTGAGATACTATGGCTTTGGAAAATATTTTGTTTGGTTCCTAACATAATTGGATACGTTCTGGGATCATTACATGATACGAAAAATTATTGAATTTTGTCGATGATTAATTTTAGTACACTGACGAGACTCGTGCATATACTCAAACTTCGTAGCCCTATTTTGTGGAATTATGGATTAGTATTTTCGTGTCAATCGAAAGGACCACAAATGTGTGAGAGAATTTTCTGTATCCATATTATGCAAGAAATTCGATTACAGTTTTATTAAGTTGTCGTTATTGAGCATTTATTATATAGTTTCTTTTGAATTGATCATATCACCGTAAATATCTTAATCGTCCAATATATTAATATTACTAATTACAAAATATTCCTAACAATTCTGTACATCGGGTCTATGCCACAACTTACTATAATTATTGCTAATTATCGTTTTTATTTAAGTAGTTTTTATATAGACACAAAAACAGCGAAACCACCCTTAAAATTCCGAAGTAGCGCCATTCACGTAGTGGCATTTGCTCAAACTGTAATGCAACTGTTACCTACAGTGGATATTTTTTCAGAAAAAGATAACAGTGTCACCTATTTCTAAATTTCTAAATAAAATAAAATATTTATAATTTATACGTAAAATAAAATTATATAATTTGTAAATAAAATAAAATAAAAATTTCTAAATAAACACTAAAGGGCGCCACTAACTCTTTCCAAAAATATCAGCTATCGATAACATCTGGCTACCAGTTTGAGCGTTTCTTCGCGATGTTGAATGGCGCAGTTTTTTGATTTTCTAGACAATATGATTTTACCAATATTTGCATTGTTTCTCTTAACAGTTTTAATTACATTTACCCATTAATGTGTTGCAGTATTTGACGTATTATCAATTATTCGTACGTTGTTCTGTCAATTTTCTTGTTCTGTCAAACTTCCTCTTATTGAGGTTTGGGCAATTGATTTAAAAAATAATATAAGATCAAGAATACTACTGTAGACTCAGAATTCGTTTTACCAGAAATTCTGTCTTACGCAATAGTTAAAGAATGTCAGAGTTAAAGGTAAATGATAACTACCAACCTGTGACAACGTAGGAGCGTGCAAATGGCTGCTCTGCAAATGCAATTCTATGCTCGCGATCAAAGGCGCCGCCGCCGTTATGAACCCTAATCTGATCCCGCTGCTGATCACCTTCGAGAACGAGTCCAACCTTATCACACGGCCCTCCGTGTCCAGTGATAAGAACGACTTTGGTTGCTCCTGCGGGCACGAATAATTATATTTCAGTTCCAACTTCCATATTACTGCCAACAAATTATCTTATCCTTACTAGAAATGGATGAAAGTTAACGATTTCTACAGCAATAGTTGTTCATTTGATGTTATTGTTTTATACTAGAAATTACTTGAAGTTTCTTTAATTATTAGAGGGGCCAGCGCGATGACTGAGATACATCTTTCACATTACACAACTAATTTCAATAAAATTTTCATCATTTATGTAAGTCACAGAGATCTATCATACAAAACGCATTACATAAATGAACATTATAAGCTAAGATAAAAAAATATTAAGAATATTTTGACATTAAAAATTTTTTAAATATTTTGTTGACATTGTCTAGTAAACTAATCTCTCGAACATCCAAAAAAATATCAGTCATTTCATTCACGTTTAAAAAAATCGTTCACATATTAACACAAGTATCTAATACAAGAAATGTATTGAATACATTTTTTTATATATCTATCCGTGTCGATTCAACAATCGTAAATTAAAAAGGGAACATGTCAAAATAATATGTGCTCGGTAAACCGAGTGTTTAATAACTGTTCCCTAAGTAAAGCGTTAGAAAACTATAGTCCCATAGACGATCGTCTAGATTAGCGAAGGAGAAACCACTCACGTCCTCGAAGTGCATGAAATGATAAGGATCGTCGTCGAGGATGAGGAAGTTGTAGTCGCAGGCTATCCTGTAGATCTCTTTCCGCCTCTCGAACGGGATAACGACGCCGGTGGGATTGGTCCCGGTAGCATTTATGTACATTAACTTGGGCATCTTCTTGCCGGCGAGTTGCCTGCTCCTCAACGTGTCCCGGAGAACCTCTGGGATGACACCATGTTCGTCCTGCGGGATGGCGATCAGCTCCGCCTGATGGGGCGCGACCTGTAATGGAGAAACGATGTCACCCGAGCTCGTCCCGATCGTTCCTGTAAGAAACTGCCGTCGGGGGGGGGGGGGGGGGGCACCTTTGACACGGTGCACCTCAGATTACGTAAACCGCATTTTAATCCGGTGGACGTGTCATTCTGATTATCGGCGTGGTAGTTCGCCGATAACGGCAGATTTTACGTAATGTTTGCGTCGACGGTAGCTAGAAGGGTAAAATGTTCCCTGGCGATTAGATAACGATCGGCTAATGATGCGCTTTAACTTTTTTCATGAATCTTTCTAGCTAACACCAGACACTTTTCAACGCGTTAACGACGGGGCAATTTTATTAAAACTTTCCTATATGACGGGTCATAGAATTTCTTCGACATGTAATAATAATAATGTGATAATTATTTTTGTAATTAGTACATTTTATTAAAATTAGAAGAATAAAACGAGAATTCTCGTTTCCCGTCGGTACTGCGTTGACGCGGGTGAATTGAAATCATAGCAGTGTATGTCACATTTTTCTTATTGCGAGGAATAGTATATTATTCACTGGCCAAATTTATTGCTCAGATAATATAGGACTAAGTTAACTTAAATTAACTTCATAGCTTATTTTAATTGTCTTTGTAACATTTTATCATGTTTGGATTGTATCTGAAGCGCTCGTACGAAGCTGCAACGAAGATACGAGTGGATACTTCGAGTCACGATTCTATACAAAATGAGGTGATTCGACTAATTTTGTGATACATAAGCGATCACATTCAAAACAGATAAGCACAATTGTTTTTTTCCGAAAGAGATACGCGCGTGTTACTCTCGCAAATGTATCTTTCGACGAACGATATCGTTTTGATTAGCCTTGAAGTTGCGGTCGTCAACAACGCTGATCCGCTAATGAGAACGATTCAAGAATACTTTTCTGATTCCCATCGAACGTTCTTTTATCATTACCACTAGACTACGGATGTTCATTTGATCTTCCTTTTATGTACACTTTTGAGAACGTGAAATTAAACCGAATCATATCTTCAGTGACAACTGTACCTCGTTGATGTTTCAGTATTGTTCTATCATTTTTATGCCATAAACTTCATTTGGGAGGAACTTTATTGCGAAACCACCCCGAAATCAAATTATTACCGCCGTTACAATATAGAACTATCGAAAGCAATTCTTTCCGAACAATCGCCTTTCATCAGAATCATTCAATCATTTGAAAAGTGCACGTCAGAATCTGGGACAAAAATAACGGGCACGATTTTATAGGAAAGGTTTCATTCGAATAACAGGACACCCGATCGATTTCCGATTCTAATCGTCGAGCACTTTTTTTTCGTAAAACAAGGCGCGACTCGAATATTATCGAGATAGATTTCCGGCGAAAGAGACAATATAATGTCTTTTCTGTTTTAGCAGAATTGGAATCTTTTCCGTGCGTTTCGGCTGGCTCTACGATCCGAATTAAAGTCGAATAGAATGGAGAACATGGCAAACGATAAAATGGAAAACAAGGGAGGTGTACTGACCACAACTTCCACGCCCGGATAAAAAGGATCGTGCACCAAGAGCGGATCACCGGGTCCGATTATAGCCTCGAGAGTTTTGCTTAATCCGTCCTGAGCTCCGGAGACGATCACAATGTCGCGGCTCTCCCACAAGGGAGGTGCGTGCGCCCTTCGCTGGAACTCCCTCAGGCTCTGAAACCAATTTAATATTCAACGTCGTTAAACATATTGGGGGCAATTGCATTATGCCGCGGGGAAAACGACGGAAAAATTGAAGTGACTTGAGAGGAAACGCGTGACTACGCGACGCTCCGCAACCGACAATAAGAAATTCGTTCCCCGTTGTCGCATTGTGCGTGGGATCTTAATGTGTTTTTTTCTGAAGCGCGAGCAAACACATTTAAGGAACCATAACACTGTGAACAAAAAGTAAGGTGAATTTGTTTATAAAATGTAAATTCTTTATTTATTCTTTTTCTATTTTTTTTTCCTAGGATGGTAGGACAGTCTATAACATTTGATGTTTGATCTCCGAGTTACACGTGTTTTTGTAAACAATCAAAAGTCATCACGATAATGCACCATGTGATACTGCATTGGTTCTTCGCGACTTTTTTGCCAAAAACTCGACTCATATCGTTCCGCAATCACCGTATTCGCCTGATTTGACTCCGTGCGACTTCTGGCTATTCAGCAAACTCAAAAGACCAAGGCGGGGACGCCGTTTTGACACGATTGAGAAGATAAAAACCGAATCGAAGAAGGTCTTGAAGGCTATACCGGAAAACGACTATTCCGACTGTTTCGAGGACTGGAAAAAGCGTTGGCAAAAGTGCGTATTATCGGACGGGGATTACTTTGATGGGGATGAATTTGATTTGTAAGAATAAATAAAGAATTTACATTTTATAAACAAATTCACCTTACTTTTTGATCACAGTAGTATTCAAGAACGGTCTATGTTAGATGTGAAGACGAAAATTTTGGTATTAGCAAACTATAATTGCCAGACTATAGCGTATAAAGAATTCAAACAACATCAAAGGAATTCAAATATTTCCATTTAATTTTTATATTTAAATTGTATCGTTTTTTTGTAATAATTACAACGAATAATCTTTCACTTTTTTTTTTAATATAAAGCCACTGAATCAATGCGTGCATAAAGAGCTTAGGGCGTCCTTAAAAATGATGATATCGTAAGACCATATTTACGCTGCTAAAGGTTTTGTTCGCTAAATTGATAAAAAAATCTAATATGGCGTCAGTACATGTGCTCGATCTCATACAGTTGAAATGATAAAAATTATACAGAACGGAAAAACTTTAAATCGAATAAAGTGGCAGGCTTCTGAAGTAAATATAGTTCCGATTGTACGAGTATGAATTAATTTGAAACTGAACATCAAATATTTAATTGTAATAGCTGAATTATAGAAGAAAATTGCATGACGACTAGGATAACTAAGGTAATTAATCTTGCAGGATAGGATTCGCTACTTGTGGCTACTCAAAATCATCTATTTAAGTATATTATTATTATGTTACGTACTTTTTGTATCTGTTTGCATCTTCCGTATATATTGCAAATATGAAGCAAATAAAAATGAAAAGGAAAGGGAAAATAAACTATCTAATCTTAGTGGTCCCTGTGCTACGGTAAATTAAAAAGAGAAAATAAACACATCGAATCCATAATCTAAATTGAAAAGGGAGAAGTTCAAAGCAGACAGGTTCTTAATATGATGTAACCGCTGTTGGTAAATTAATTAATTACCTGAAGAAGAGGAGGGTAGCCTTGCGTAGGTATGTACTGCAACGCGGAGGCTAACTCCCTCTGGTCGAGGGTGAACGAGGATCCGTCGTTTAGTTTGATGGCGATTTCGGTGAAAGGGAACGTTTCCTCGTTCGGCATTCCTTCCGCTAGGGACACGACGTCTTTGCCCGCCGTGTATGCTCTTTTCGCTGGAAAAAATCACGAAGTAGAAATGTTTAATATTTTTCAATAATCGGTTCACCACTGGCTTCGATCGAGAGATTCTAGCTTACTTAGTTCCCTGGTGGTCGCGGACCTCCTTCGTTTGGAGACATCGGTTTTAAAGATGGAATAATCCATCTCGAGTTTACCGTTGCTGTTGTGCATTTTTAAAATCGGGCTAAATCTTTATAACCGAACTGTTCACTGACCAAATATGTCTGCGACGCAAACTCGATATTGACGGAAATATCCACTACAAACGATATGGTACGAAATCTTTCTTTCAGTTAAACTCTGTTAGTTTGCGAACCCGTTTCGGGACAGGAAGAATTGCTTCAACACGACATTATTTTTCATGGAATACGAACGACACTACTGTTTCAACTGGCAGCACGCCCGCGTTCAACCGGCTTTTATATTTCGCGATAGCTTTGGTTGCGTCAGATAGCATTCGCGTAGTCGAAAACGTACGCATGGGTTTCGCGAATGCTTAGATGCTAGCCGATGATTAGTTGCTGCCTAGTGTCGCCTATACGACGATTTTCCTTGATCTGCGAAATAGCTGAAACGATAAACAAAATAGTGAAAATGTTATTGTGTTACAAGAATCCGTGCAAGGTAAATAAAACTGTTTACACTGTGCTCGCAGATACTCGCGGAGAGACTAAAGTGAAGCAATGCGCTTCGATAACACCGTCCATCTTGAAGTTTTATGTTTTCAATGAATTTTTCAAGGACCAACGTTCGGATGGTCAAAGGTTGGGATTCCACAGTTATCCAATATTTGGGGAGTCGTCAAGAAAATTTGGATTTTCAGCGATCGATAGTCATTCAACGATCACCGATGATCTGACGAAAGAATCTGCATTATCTGTTAACCATGATGTAATACGATTCAGCGTTACATATCCGTAAACGAATGACGAATATTAGAGCGATACGGTCGGTACCCATTTGCGTAACACGTTTTCCTGGGAATTTTTCTCGGTTCTTCACGTGAGAGACTTGGGACACCATTTTGGAGTCGCGCAAGAATTTGGGGAAATCAGAACAACGATTTATGCGAAGAAGTTGATAACAGGGATTCACATTGTCACGGAAATACCCAGATTATTTAAAATTGCGACTAACTTTCCTTTGATTGATGTATTCATTACGCATTGAATACATTCGCTTGACGATGACGTGGTAAATATACGTAGAAATCGCTATTGCGATTAAATAATTAATTGCGCTTGAAATTTATTTAATGTATTCTACGTATCAATCTTCTCAATTCAAATGCAAAGTTATTTTTTTGTCTTATTTCGAAATTACTTTTTAATTAGATATCGATATAAATTGATTATAAACCTATGATCTTGAAAATTGTTAAATAATTAAGGTGCACCTTATAGCAAGGTGTTAACAATAATAACATAAAACGTACAAGTTAACGATTTGTCTTATCGTTTTCTTAGTTTCTTAATTGCGGAACTTATTTCCTCAACAACGTATAGAAGAGTGAAACAATACGGAATTTAAGTTACATCATTCCGTTTGGAAACTATTTCTAGCAATTAAATTGATGTAATCTGAACTCTAACACGTATTTAGTTTCCCATTTTAATTTAACCCTTTTTAAATAGTTATCTTATCCGAAAAAATAAATTTCTAGTCCTTTGCATTCGGAGCATTTTCTTGTATTATCCATTAAACACTCACACGCATTTACTCGCATAGTTGTAAATAACGCTTTAAAGAATATATAAGATGATAAAACGTTGAACATATTTGTTTAAATAAGATTTCATAAGAAATTGTATTGCAACAGATTTTGTGAAACAAAAGTTACTAATTCTGAGATTTCCATAACTCAAACCCGACCGAAATACTAATTTCGAGAGTATATTATATGTTAAATGCAGAAACAAATTTGTGATATTGATAAAAGACGCACGAGGGTTGGAGCAATCGGATCCTGTCAAAGTCTGGGGCGTGTTTGCTTCGGTTAATAACAGCTATCTAGGCACGTCTCGCGTCGTTTATAGTTGGTTACGAAATTAATCTGAATCACGTTTGTCCGGGAACTTATCCCCGATAGACAGAAATGCATCCCACTTCGATTGTTTTCGCGACCTGTAACACGATCGAAAACTTTTACCTCCGCGAGAACTAAAACATCCCTTGTCACAACGCTGTACGGAGAACATGGAAAACATGAAAAATATTCCTTGTTTCTGCGCGAAATGATTGAGACGTCGATAAACAATGTTCTACGACATCAGGTTTTATTTATTGTACTCGCAAAATGTCATTCTAACATTTTCCCATATAATTTTCCAGTTATCCTTATTTTAGTTTCGCAAGTTTGTCTGTTATAATAAATAGCGTTACTGGTACCGGAAGATCATCTTGCTTTTATTATAAAAGTTCGCGCGAGAAGAATAAAAACGAGTAAGCGATCAGTGTCATAATCGTCGCCATTTTCAATGACCTATTCCTATCTTTCAAATTACTTTTCCTCCTTCGAATTTTTAAAAAAATGAAATGACTTTTCATTGATCCTAATCCGGGATTACCGGAAATGTTATTATCGACGGAATATTTCGTATAAAAGACCGAGCGAGTTCTTCGAGCTTATATTTTTGCGATTGTTTCCTTTGGTTATAACTAGTTATAACCAAAGAGACAACTGTCGCCTGAACCGTGACATTTGTATCTTGCACAAGGGGAAACGCTAATTAATCTAGCTCGACTTTCTATAAGTCATTCAGCTGACGTACTCTCCGTATATTCATCCATCCCTTCCATTAGAATCGCGGGAGCACGCCACATTCTTTATATCTTTCACGACGCTAATCTGCCGATTGAAATTTCGTAAGCATTATTCTGATGCAACGAACGAACAGGATTTACTCTGCTGCGTTTTTTCTGACAAACGACGACACATACTTAGAAATAGATCGACGCGCATTGGTGATCTCACCTTGAGAAAATAATATCGTTCGGTTGTGCTGATGTTGGATCGTAATATATTTATGATATGTGTGTATGCGTTATTTCATGTGTCCAATAGATTCTCAGGCATAGTCAATGCTGAAGAAATGAATCGATATTTATCGGTGATAATACTTAATTTACCGGAAGCTTATTAATTGGCTGTTCAAAGTGTTAACTGATATTTTAAATGATAATTTCAAAAGTTGTGTTATATTAGTCTATATAATTTGATAAATCACACCTGCAATTATTGTAGTTTTGAAACAATTTTTTAAGAAAGTCTTAACTGTTTGCTTAGGGCTTTCAAAGTATAAGGAAACTGCCAGTAAATAAAATAAATTGAAGTGTTAAGCAAACAAAATACAACTATGATAAATATTGGTGAAATACTTTTTTAGATATTACATATTACTGTTGATGTAATGTTACTGCAAGTCATTGTAAAATTGTGCAATAAGTTATGTGAATCATTGTTTGACAAATGTTTACCTTTTTTTTAAATATGCTATACAATACGTACGAGCAAATTTCTAGGATATCCTGCATTGAATGAATTTACATTTCAGTTTTCAAATGAATTTATTTCTACGGGAACTGCTCTCGGCAGTTTTAAATAAACTTTAACCTCTACTTTGTAAACGTGAACTGTAAACTGCTCAAAATGCTACGCGTCTTTTCTAAGTATAAATAATTAAATTAATTAAGCGCTTCATAAGGAAATAAGTTTTGTTCCCCGTTTTAGTGGAATATCATGCAACAGATAAATGGAAAAAATTGTATCGTTTAGAAAAAACATAAAACATTCTGTTTTCGCGCGTTTGTTGTTACGCTGTTTTACGAATGCGTGGATCACTCGAATAACGCAATTGTTATTCATTTAAAGTTCTTATCATTTAGGGGATCGAAATCGACGTAAAAGAATATGATTACAGCGGCCGGTAAATATTTGTGCTCGCGTGCCAGGCGACTACAGCAGACAGCGTGGATGTACGAAATCGCCAAAACCGTTACAGTTTATCTCGTCGGCTTGAGTTCGCGACACTCGTGATTAATTACATAATGCTACCGCAACCGGAAGATACGTTCTATCAATATACCACTAAAGAAAAAAAGGGAATATTTCTCACGATAAAAGTCTATCTATTCAGATAAGTCGAAATTATTCATGTTTTCCGGATTCGACAAAATAACGTTTGAATCATTGCCGGTTCGTAGTATGTATGCGCTCAAATTTTCCGAGTTCAGTGACGTTGCGTTCGGCTCGGGATGCCAAAGAATCAGAGGGAGTAAGTACAATGTAGCTATACGATTATACGATAATAAATAAACAGAGCAGATATTGTCAGTCTAGTGCAATACTGTTTTTAGCTTTGGTTTGATAACGACACTATGCAATACGTCAACGCGATAACAGTATTGCGAGAACATGATGAATTTCGTTAAGGAGAACAAAAGACGTAGATAGAATAGGAACACGGGTCAGGCCATCGCATCACTCAATTCATTAACTGCATCTACAAGATACTTCTAACAATAGTAATTCGTTTGACCAGAAATTTGCTCATCATGTTCCGTTAGAAATACTCTGTGTAATAAATTCAGTGTCATGTACAGTTGGAATTCATTTTTAATCAAGTTCTAAAATTAATTTTTATTTTAACATATCGAACAAATTCAGTGTTGTCGAGATGATTAGAATACAAAAGTAAATTGTAATTTCCTAGTTTCGGTTTAATTAATTAAGACTTTGCATTTGAACGGCGACATTATGACATCAAAATTACCACAATATTATTATAAACAATTTCAACATCGCAAAATTTGCTTCTATAAGTCGAAAAGTTGAAATTAATTAATTTAAAAGTTGAAATGTGCAATAAATAATTGTTCCATTTTATGTATAAAAGGAGAATAAAAACTGAGAAAGAATAGAAATTTTTCAGGCTCAGAGAAATATTTAGAATTCTAGAGTTAAGACGTCTCCGACTTCGAAAGAGTCGAAATGACGTTTAAGGCCGGTATTTGTCACCTAAATTGTAATATATGGATTTAACACTGGACACGTTCAATACTATTGAAATTCATTACAAGAAATTGAAATAATTCAATTGACTCCTTGTCGTATTTTCACAATTACAATGATTTTTCAAATGAAATAATTATTTAAAAGGAAAAGAAAATTTTAACATTTATTTGATATCTGAAATCTCCTGTTGAATTTTAGTATTAATATTTGGCACTTCCCGTTAAGAAGGTAATACCCTTGTGCAAATATTCAGCCGCCCATTCACTAGATGGTTCTAATTTATTTGACAAAATTTGTGATTTTTACTTTATTTTTCATTTGTTTCAAAATTGAATTCTGTTCTTCGCGAATTTGTGATAAAAGAATTGACAATGGTGTATCAAGTGAAAATAATTGATATTGGAATCCATCTGTGCGTTCTGGTAGTGACTTCTTGAACTCGAATGTTCAACTGACTTGATTTAATTGTTGATTCGGTAAAATTTCATTTTTCAGTTCTAATTTATTGTCAAAAATATTTGTCTAAATATGGTATATCTTGAAACAATTTTGCTTCTGTATATATATCAATTTGTTACATCTACTCCAAAAATGACAAGAATAATGCATAGGTCTCGATGTTCATTTTGAAAACAATGATCCAATATTTAAATAAAATATATTCCTTCTACCTGTATTGTACAATTCATTTGTTCGTTATTAATTCTACAAATACATTAATGAAGTCGGAGAAATACTTGAATAAGTTTTTATCTCAAATAACTTATATAAGTTACTAGTACTTACATAATTGACTTATCAATTTATGCTACTGTCAAACATCGCTTCATTGAAACACATAGGACAAAGTCAACGGAAGTCCGCAATTTTTCACTATCGCGCATCTGTATGAAATCATTTCCGCTAAAATAACAAATACAAATGAAATGTCGCTACAGTAAGCACAAATATTTTTGCAAAGTTTACCAATGGAAGTATTCACTATCTGAAAATAGAATAAACGAAATCTAATTCCCACAACAGATCCCAACAAAGTATAAACTAGAAAACGTACTGGCCCTTCAATTGTTGCTGGCTAAAAGTATCAACAAAATTATTTTCCCAAAATCAGACACAACAAACCGCGACGATAATCGACATAGTTAAACAATGCTTGCAAAGCCATCGTTTTATCGACTGCCGGATAGATTAATGGGTTATCGTAGATCAAGGCCGCCAAATAAGCGCGAGTCTACCGTTCTCGAACGACCACCGAATTCGCCGAGCTACCAGCAACGATAGACACGAAAATCCTTGGCATTCGTAAATTCCAACGAATCCGTGAGCCATTGGATTAGGATCTCGGATGAAAAATCCGAATCGGCCAATTTCTCCAACGAAGGAGCACGAGATTGGCGAGACGGAGATGGAGAAACGTACTTAACGAACGGAGAAGTTCATTAAAAGCGAAACGACATTAGCCGACCTAAAATCAACTCTCCGACGATTCCGCTTACGCCTGCTTCCCACCTGAACGGGTCTCGAGCGCCACAGGTGAGACTGTGAGACGTAACGGCGAAGAGGGGTCGAGCCATGGGTGCGCGGATAGCGAAGCAGATGGATGGACCGCGTGGGCGGGACGAGGAGAACCTCGAGCACCGGACAAGGTAGAAAGAGAACGGGCAAGAAGCCGGCGAAAGGAGATGGAGGAGGAATCGCGTCGTAGCCAAGGTAGCAGCAAAGAGGTGAAAAAGACGGGGACGGTTCTGCCGATAGGAAATAGATCCTCGCGATTGGCGGTGGAACGAAACGAGGATCAGGAGGTGACGCCGAGGCGCGCGAAGGGGAACGAAAAAAGGCCCATCTCCTCTGAGGGAGATTGTCTTCCTTCGGAGGACTCCGCGGCCCCTCCGGTGCCGGCTGTCGTTAGCCCTAATAGAAACCACTCAGCGATTATGAATTGCCTACCGATTATCCTGCAAATTTCATTATTTTCCCGCTACGGTACGCTGTCGGCCTCCTATCGGTCGATCCCAATTCCTCGGAAGCTTCCTCGGGCCTTTTCAACAATGGAAAATCGGGCTTTCGGCTTCTAAGGAGGGATTCTTCGGGATTCTAAGATGCTGCGTGTGAAATGTTAGAAACAGCGTGCGACAAGTTAGATTTACCTACACTATAGATTGTCCTGTAGATGCCTAATCAATCATCTTAATCCTTCTTCATCGAATCTAGAAACTTGAACAAGTCGATTCCCACTTCATTTCATTTTTTGAAAGTACTATGTATGTGTTCGAAAATACTTCTAGGAATGAATATTATTGGATTCGAAAAATTGATGAAGTTATACGTAACTTTTTGAACAGTCTGTCCGAATCATTAAAACATATTATGATCCACGCATATCGATAAAAGAAGAAGAATCTCGGAGCCCTTTCTTCAACAAGAAAGGAATCTGTGGACATAGGCTAACAAATTAACTGTAAGTATTACTTTTATCTAAACGCTACAAATGGAAAAAACGTTAAACGCGTTTATTTCGAAATCAAATTTTTCCAACTAATTGTCATGGTATCTCAAGTTCGAGTTGACCGACTGGGACAACGTTCGAAGCATATTTTTATCACTGCATCTTTATTGTCCGAATCAAAATGTTCAAAAATAGTGGTTACGGTGGCTGTAACTATTTCTTCTGCATGCTAAAGTGGACAAAATTGATAACCTAATGTTAGAATGCTACCAGTATTGTTCTCTACACATCAATCAAGAACATGTCACGATACCCGATAGCATAAATTAATGTCTAGTCTAAAAGATCCCCTTAAAAGAGTTAATTATAAGTTATCGCTTATCCGGTACTTCCATATTAGAATTCTTTATTGTATAAATAAGTTTCATTGATAGTAAGATTCGAAGCAATTCGAATAATTAAGCGTTCTATTATCTGAACGTTCATGTCATGCTACTTAGTTTGGATAATCGAGATTACACAGTATACTTTTCAGCACAAATGATTTAATTTTCGTGAAATAGTGGAGACACGATCAAACTATATTAATATAAACTTAAAAATGGTATAAGGTTCTAAAAATTAGAGAAACGTACGATTTTAATTTGAAAACTAAGAGAAGTATATTTATAAAAAGTAATTTTACTTATTAATATTGTATATTGAATAAGAACACGCAAATTTAAATTGTACTTTAATACCTTACTTATTCCATGCACAAAATAGATTTAAAAGTCCAATACATTTTACAAATCTAATACGACATACAGGCGCAAATGATAAGATAGCTTGCGCACTTAAAAGCGCACAATTCTTATTTCGTTTCGTACGGTAGTGGAGTTCCCCTAATTAAGTGTTAAGGTTATACTCATAAAAACATTAAGTTTTGTAAGAGGATTTATCTAGTTCTCGAACCGTGTTATAATAAAATCGTGTTCTAGGATGCCTTGTTCTATGAAGATTTCCCTCGATTGTCGAGCAGTGTTACAGCGAAACCATGTTACAGAAGTACCGCGTTATACGTGGGTTACTTGTATCAGCAATTTAAAATAGACCAAACTGTAACTGTTAGTACCTACGAGATGAATTCTGAACTTGCAAAATGGTGAAAGAAATTGTTTCTTGTTCTTTGGAGGGATAGGTGACGTTGGAAAGAATAATGCTAATAATAAAAGAAGAAATAGAGTGACAGAGAAATGAAGAGCAAGAGAATGAAAGAAAAAGATGGAAAAAGGGAGAGAGGGGCTTGGTGAAGCATGTTGCCTCATTGTCGGCGTGGCTCGAGGGGGCAAGCGAGAAATAACGGTCCCCTTCCTCTTGTCTGCCTCGTGGTGTGGCTTAGAAGAGTACAATGCTTGTAAAACCGCCAGCAATCCGCTTACCAAGTGACATCTTTACGCAATTACCAATAATTGGTCGCTGGTCGAGACCCAAAGCCTCGTAAACCTAATTAGGATAAAGAATGCAATCGGAGACGTTTCGAGGGGTAGCTCGTTCCGGTTTTTGGCGGCGACGATAAGAATTCGCGGGCAGCCCGGCACATTGTAACGCCGTTTCAGGTTTATTTAACTCGGAATTTTCGCGCCGACGACGTCTCGTTAACGATAACTTTATTTTGTATTAAATGTTTGTTCCTATTCGTGGAAAATTAATTACATTGCGACGCGAAGGTAATCAGTGTAAACAAATGGAGCGAACGAAAATTGCAAGAAACTGCGAACCGTATTGGAACTATTCGAGCATTTTGATTTGCTTTGATTTGCGTGAGCATAAATTTGAATTCAATAATTTCACCGTACAAAATGTATTCTTTCAACGGTAATTACACCGTGCTATTTCAAGGTATTTCTGAAGACAGACTGACTGACGAGAGATAGGCCGTTCACGGTTCAGTTGCTTCAATTCAATTTGTTTTTCTTCGAATATCTATACGATATTGTAATCAATCTCGTGATTAAGATGTTACAAATCGACAGCGGAAAATAATATTAATAAAAATATCGAGATGCGTAACATGATATAGGTGGAATAGAGAAATATTTGCTGGAAGTATTTAATGCATTACGTTATTGCGTATGTTTCTACTTAAACCTCTCGTGTCATCTCAAATTAACGTTGCACTGCTATCATTAGTATTTTCATGTTTATTTATTGCAAAACCGTACGATTTATTATGTTGTTATTGAATGACTTGTATATGAATCATTTCATTGATCGCGTCGCTGCGAATATCGTGCACGTTGCGTAAATTCGCAGCAACAAATATTTTCAGAACTGTATAACATGAAACATGAAAATATTAATGCGAAATGTCGATACAAACGATAGAGGAGAGAGGTACGAATATAAATATGTAAAGCTCGACTGAATTTAACTAGCCGTTATTAAATTTGCTTCTATCGCACTTTTTGCGTTTTAATTGAAGGGAAATTACATCCTACTGTACCAATTTAGTCGCGATTCAGATACTTTTTATAATGACTTAAAAATAAATTGAATGTTTCCTGTTCTACGGTGGGACTTTCTGTCAGCTATTTTGGAAATGACCATTGTGAAAGTATGTTTAATTAAATAGCTACAAACGTATGTTGTACAGCTGCAAACTATTGTGTTGACATTTCGCGTCCTGTTTTCAGTTAGGCAGCTGATGATATTGCAGTAGACAATGGCGTTCAAAGAAGCGTGTTTGCCTGCGCCAGCAGTTCGTAAACAATAATAACAACCATCTTATTAACTAATTAAGTAGTTAATATATTCTACGAATACATTGTATTATTAACAAAACTCTAGCAGGTTTTCCATTATCTCCGAGTCGACCCAATGTTGTTAAAGTAATTGCAACGGCGGCCACACATGCTCACCTTCGCTCATGATTCTCCTTGAGAAAACGGAAACGTAATCGATTCACGGGCGCAAACGTGATAATCGTGTTATCGAAATCGAGTAATAATCAAATGAAAGGATTTCGTCCCAGCCCAGATGAGCGTCTTAACGAAGTTCCACCGAATTATCAGCAATTATCGGTCCTTCGGTGTAATTCCGTTAGCCACGATGAAGTTGGAAAAGGCGCGAACTAAAAGCGTGTTCCGTCGAAAGGTCAAATCAGATTTCACTCTTCAGCCGTCGCTCTTTGAATCCTCTCGATTAAATTCAATTTCGAGATTAGTCGAACAACAAATTGAACCATAGTGTTTTTTCCTGCACGATCTTCGTGCATAAACATGCGCTTTTTAAAAACAGTTGTACAAAAGATACTACCATTTTCGATTTACACTTCGATACAACCATTTTAATAATGCTTGTAATAATGGTATAATGGGTTACAGGAGGAATAAACTCAAGCATCGAAATAATGCAAAGTCTTGCCATTTCTTCATTACAAGTTTAATTGACATAAACGTCTTACTGATTAAGAAGGAAATATATTTTGATGCTCTTTATTAAATCATATATTTCATAAAAGCGTAATATTTAAACAAAATACGAAGAAAGTTGAACGTATCCAATATAATTACAGTAACTTACATGCTTTCCAAAGGAATTGCAACAGCTAACTGTAAACTAACTGTAAAGAATGGGTATTAAATCACAAAATCGTCAGTCGTTTGACAGTTAAAGAATTAATACAAAATGCTGTCAATTATACTTTGAAAATTTTGTATTCGATCAAACAAATTACTAAACCTATCCAGAGTCCGAAAATGAGGAAGCGCCGACGACGTGAGACAGGTAAAATTCTTTGTTCAATCGCCGGTGGTCGGACGTTCGATTTTTGTGTGGTTCGATCGAGGATTCTGTTGCAGGCGGGTGATATCGAACGAATAGGAAAGTGTATAAGGGCGCGGTGAAGTCTTGCCCGCCCCCGCTTGATCGGTAAGCGTTTGCGCTCGGATTGTAACCGATACGTTTGTAAGAGAAACTGAGACTGGTTGATTCCGGCACCGAGATCCTCGAGCACGATAAAATTGCCGTTCCTCGCTTTGGCTTCGTCGTTCCGATCCCGGAGCATCCGATGCGGATAACTCGTCGCGCAATTGTCGCGTACATGACCGAGAAAGAAACGACGAGGGATGCGAGGGGGGTGGGGGGGGGGGGGGTGGCAGCAGGAGTAGAGTGGCAAGAGAAGGGGAGGAGGGTGGGGGGGGGGGGGTGTATCCGGTGGAAAGGTGAAACGGGAGAATCGACGGTGCAAGGACGAAGAGACAAACGGGAAAACCGGGAAACGTTGAAGAACACGCGACAAAGGGTGAGAAACCGAGACGGAGTTAGCCGGTGGTGGGTAGGGGGAGGCGCGGTGAAAGGAAAACGAAAAGGGGGAGGAGAAACATACGTAAACACATGTTGTTACACTTGGAAAAGCACTTCTGTTAGAGGGTCTCTTTCTGAGACGGCTTATACCCGAGACAAGGTGAAGAAAAGCTCTCTTACTTCTCGAAACGACGTGTGGCGACAATTCTATTGTGCGTTCCATTCGGTCGGCCGCTTTGAGATACAAGCACGCATACACACTCTTTGTCCCCCGGGGGACACGAACGCGGAAGGTCAGGCCCTCTGGCTCCCTCTGCGAGAACGGGGCGCACGAGTGAACGGAGGATTACCAAAGGTGGAGAGGTATTTTGACACCCTGTAGAATGGCGCGACCGCGGGGCGCACCCAATTAGGTAACGTCGGGGCGTGAAGGGGCCCAGTTATGCGGCGGGTATAAGATACTAAACTATCTAGCGAGCTGGCCGCCGTCGTAACTCTCAATGCGAGAACAGTTTTCGAGGCCATTCACTAAATCGTTTAAGACTCTGCGGCCATGGTGAATGAAGGTGTTTAGAGACGCTTCCCGCGAGACATTGTACGGTTTTAAACAGTGCAGCTTTGCCGGGGTGAGGAGCTGTTCAACCAAACTCAGGATTCTTGCAGTCTAATCTTGTGTAAGATGATTTGGAACTGGAACCTTGCGGCGAAACAGGCCGCGTTTCTGAAGGAATTCTGCTTAACCCTCACACGCTTCTCCGGTTTTCCAAGTTTTCTATTATTAGATACTGTAAAATCTTTATTTCGCTGGAATCGTGTTGCATTTTTCTAACGTAACTAATTAATGTATAATAAATATAATAATAATAATAAATTAATGTATAATACGAAAATGGGTGAAAAATACAGAAGCATATTTTGTCTAAATAAATGGGTGCTTTCATTTCCCTTAGTAGGGCAACAATAAAATTGCAATTAATCGTTAAAAATTGAGTATGATTGTGAACAATTTCAAGAATATGCTATTAATATACTTTAATAATATACTGTATTTAATTTCAATATTATGCTAATGTTTTACATCTCGAAATGTTTTAATTTTCTCTATGTTATCCTGTTAGTAATGAGATATTAACCCTTTGCACTCGAAGCCATATTAACTTTAATTCTAAAATAACTTATCCGACATACAGCATTTACACTTTATACAATAAAAATGTATTTTATGCATATGAAATTGAATTTTATAACTCGTGCAACAATAGTTGTACTTTTAGTAATTTTTGAAATCTAATTTTTCAGAATATAAAAATTATTTTGAAAAGTGCTGTAATAATTTTAGTGGTGCCTCAGAGTCACCATTCGAGTGCAAAGGGTTAAGATTTGCCAACTAGCGTTAGTATCTCCCACAAAATAAAATAATTGTCCTTATCAATATCTTCCTAGTTACAACATATTCATATCGACGACAACCAATCTAATGGCATCATCAATGTTTTTAAGCTAGCCCATCATCCCCGCGCGGAATAAATCGCGACACCATTAAAATCATATTACACGCCAATTTCGTGAAGAAAGCAATTAGGGTAGAATCGCGTCAATAGCTTCTGGTCAAAAGAAAAGTTGGAAACTCACGGCAGTTCCAATGGAGGAAGCGTGATCCGCGGGCGAGCGTCGCAGATAACCGGTTTCCAGCGGCGCATTGGTCGTCGTCAGAAATTAAATTAGCTTCTCACGATGAAATTGAAAAATCCCTTAAACCGAGGAAACGCGGGCGAAAGTGGCTGGGGCTCTGCGGACAGGAGAGGGGCGGGTGAACAGAGGGGATCGTCGAGGGACGGAACAGATATGGCGAACGTTGCTGGGCGATGGTGGGGCGGTCGGAGCCGGGTAAAAACTCAGCACACCGCGAAAACTCGTTTAAAGATGAAAGGCCGGCTAACGACTTATTTTCGATAAGGAAAAGTTAAGGCACTTGCCCCTCGCCACCATCATCCGCCGAACCGAGCCCTCCGTGGCCCCGCTTGAAACCGGAGGGGTGAAAACTTGAGCGTTTCTCGCGGAGGGTAGCCGGCAGACAGCGGCGATGGGCTCCGGTTGCCCTAGTCGTCCCCACCATCGCGGCCGAATATTTCTCCGCGCGAGCAAAAACACAACAGTTGCGCGGGACTCAACTCAATTGCTATGTCAAAACGATGTGAAATGGGATTGATGTAATTTGGTTAGGCGCCCGGCCCTGTTCCACTTGTTCCTCTCGTGCCTCGCGTCTTTCTCGCACTCTCGTCTCGGTCCCGTTCCACGTTCAACCCCCGCGGTGTACCGTTTATACGTTGACAAAACTGTCCTTCTCTGTCTCCCTCTGTACCGGGTGTTCCGTGACAAACGACTCGATTCAAGGCTGATTCTAATGACTTATGAAGTCAAGCCAAATGACCGACGGCTCACCCTCTTACCTACTCTCGCCCCGCCGATCCATCCCCCGAACTTTCGATAACTTTCGAGCTACGAGCCGGCACCGGCCAAATCGAATAATTTCATCCCCGTTGCCGTTTAGCCGCTCCACGACGACGATTTATCGTATTCATTGTTCGTTTCGCTACGACATAAGGGAACCGGCCATCTGATTGCTAGACGATGTCATCCAGAGACAATTATGATTGTTGCTCGTTACGGAAGCCAGTCCCATTATTGCTCCTTATCGCGTTTACTGCGGACGATCTCGTAGATGAGAAAAGTCTACTCTGTTTCGCTTGATGAACTTTTTACTCGTTCGATTTCTTTCACAGCTTACGCGACTGAATATCAAAGACATTTATCCACGTAACACAATCACAGAATTTAATATGGATTATTCATAAAAAGTGAACGAGATATATATTTAATATAGATTATTGAGTGATTAACTATGGAAAATATTATTTAAAACTAAACAATTATAGATATTCGAGTATTTTATTGTAGGTATTATTGCATCAAAAAGATTTGTAACTACTTAGGGTCATAAATCTGTAAAATCACGCAATATTTTTTGTATGTTTTATTTTCAAAAAGTTTACATCGCTCAAATTATAAAAAAATTTTACTAAAACAGACACGAATAGAACTGAACATTTATAGATTTTCTTTTTACTATAAATTGTAGAAAATCATTAATCGAAGCAAATTAAAAGACGATGCCCCTACGATGTTCAAACGATGTTCAGCTATATTATATTTATGCTATAATTTAGAGGTATACCCGCCTCGGGTTAATAGGAAAATGTAATTAGTCGCGAAGTAACACCGGTGTTTATAATTAGATCTTAACGCACAATTAATAGGACAATTGTCCTCGATACCCGATTGTAAGTACTCTCCGACGCCATTTTTCCGTCCTCTTTCTCTCCTACAGGACGTTTTGTTTCGTTTTCTTTCTTTCATTCGAGCCTCCGTCGCTCGTCCCGAGCGTGGCTAATTAGCCGCCGCCATTTTTCCATCGGGCAACCCATTATCGGCCATTGAGGCAAGTACCGGCAAGCCGGAATAGAAGTTTAATGAGGTTTACCGCGGGAACGGGGATGGTTTCGCGAGCACACCGAAAACAGGGGAGGCGCGTCGATTTCGGACCGTCGGAAATTTTCCGCGTTCTGATTACAGAAAAATTTCATACTAGTTGAAATGCATCGATGAAATCTTCCATTGTCGTCCGAACTAACGTTCAGATTTAATTGTAGAAGTGTCACTAATGCCTAGGAGGTTGAAGGAAGTTTTATTTCCTGTGACAATCGTTCCTGCGTATAAAGGACAACTGGAAATTTTGCTCAATCCTATCGAATTTTGTGCATTATTCTCTTAATATCTTTATAAGTTACTGCATACGAACATAGTGGTGGAGCATTTTAATCGCACGTGTTCTTTAGTGGAAAAATTCATCCATTTTTATTTTTCGGATATAATAAAACGTCGGATATAATAAATTTCTGTCCTATTGTGTGGAATTTGAAATAGTGGGAAGATCAAAAGAAGTTGAGAATATCTACTAAGTTGTTCTCGTTAAAACTTTTTCAGAAAGGATGAAATTTACATCCGGCTCCTGTTTGTTGTACTTGAGGAAGACTATATTTGTTCTGGATAAATGGTAACTGGTATGGTAAATGATAAATGGTATTCTTCACAACGTAAGTAAAATATGATTTAAGTACTTAGTTTCCATGGCCATAAAGGGAGAACAATGATAAGGTTTGCTTTAATAAATTATATTCTTAATAAAATTATATATTGAAAAGCGTGCTAATAGAATTCTACCTGATAAAGTTATGGCTATGTTATTCAACAGTGTAAAGCTTATAAAATTCTTTAATGAGAGGAACCCAACTCAAGAACGACAGAATATAGTATAAAACTTTGCATATTGTATACAAAACAGGCATAAGTGCCACAAAAATCCACAGTCGCTCCTTCCATTTCTTTTATAACGTCAATGACGACGACGACAAAGTTAACAGAGTTTTGAAACTCTACTGAAAAATGGCGTCCGGCGATCTAACTTTACCCTTATTTCATGGGTTTTATTATAGAGTGCCCATGAGACTTTGACGGACGAATGAAGAGGCATGTGTGAAGAATATGGTTGAATATAGATTATGCTAATTTTGAAATAAAAAAAAGTATTTCAATGTATCATTTTTATATGATATTTAAGACAAATCTTATGTTACTTCTATATAGTAATAAAAGAAACAGTAACAAACATCGTTTTTAAAAACACAAAATCGACTCCATATTTTTCTTTGCACACAGTGTAAAAGTAATCACATTATTTATATATTATTCGCATATTATACTTTATATGATAGTAATCATATTATTTTCTTTGCTACTCTTACAATTTTTCGTATACTTGTTTTTCTTATTTATGTTACATGGTATTCTCTAACTAAAAGAAAGTTGTCTTTTTACAAAAGGAATTGCAAGTTTCTACCTTTATTAATTTTTAATAGGAGTACTTGTTAATATTTCGGCTGATTCTTTGCGTTATACACCATCTAAAATACACAATTATTTAATCCATACGCAAAATATAGCTAAATTAAAATGTATATGTCGATCATATTTTACCCGATTCCGTTTCGTCCGCCAGATACTTGCTAACATTAACCTAAAATTTGTATAGACATCAAATTTATTGAAGGTATGAAGAAACATGTGTGATCCATGTTAATCAACAATAGTACGTGCTTAATTGTAAAGAAACAGTATCAATGCAGTAAAAAAGATAACGCAAAAGTATTTACCCGGATTTTCCATTTTTTTCTTTCCGAAACATATTTTCCATGGTTGCACATCCAACTATGTCGTGACACTCATTGCTGACGACGAAAAGTAAAAAAAAACAGCATCAAACGCTAGATACAATTTTGCCTGTGTTGTTCACACTTCAAATAAGGTTGTACGAAGTGTTATTCATTTTGCCTGACTTGTCCATCTTGCCCGCCCGTCCTCTATACCTGCGTTCAACGAGTGACGTTACATGGTTAATACATTCAAAACTTGCTGTTTAAGCATGTGTTGTTAATTTCTCCTAGTCACAATTTCAACGATAATGATCAACATGAAGGGTAGAAAAATTAGCGAGCAAAGTAACAGGAAGCCGAAGCGGTGCGGCGCGAGCGTGAAACCTGGAGACCCGAGCGAAGACCGAGTAACGAAATCACGCTAACGGAGTTCATCCGGCTCGTTTATCAAGCGCGCGAGCTCCCATGTTGCACGGGATCGAATTTCGCGATGCGTAAGCCAGCAGACAATTTTCTTTCGCGTTCTCCCATTCCCGAGACCGTTCAAAGTGGGTTCGGGCGAGCCGGCATTGTGATCGCCTCCGCGGGCTGTCGTCGGTCTGTCGTGGTCGTGGTCGTGGTCGTGGTCGTTTATGCGAGCGGAATTTCCGCGTGTGCGCGAGTCCGCCTGGCTATATAAATCCGATGTTCGACGGCGTTGTACGCGGGGATTCGTCGGTGGCGAGGCGAGGCAAGAAGAGGCGAGACGAGCGCCCTCCGCCAGCCATGTTTGCGGGTTTATAAATTGGGTTCGGCGCTGGGGATTTTTCTATTAGGACAAAATTGGTTCTTTCAACCGCCACCAGGGCGGTCGACCCCTCCTCCGCCCCTCGCCGGGCTGCTCGAGGCTCGAGGCTCGCCGAACTCGTCGATCCTCTCTGCGGAGCCCTCGGTCCTCACCCTCCAGCCACCCTTCTCTTTTCGAATCTCGCTCTCTCCCTCCCTCTCCTTTTCTCTCCCTCTTTCTCGCTCTTGCTCTGTCCTCCGTCCCTTTTTCTCCCTTCGCTCCGCGTCCCTCGCGGAGGCCCGCCACCGAGGGGTGGCTCGCCGGGGGTTGATGCGCGAGGGGAGGGGATGCTCGCGGCAGCTCTCAAAAGTCGATATTTCCGTCACCGGTGTTATCGGTGTTTCCTACATTCTGTGTCCAGCGTCACCATAAACGAGGTTACCGATCAAAGTGCCGCCGTCGTCGACGCTACCGCCGCGCCGAGGCCGCATCTCTCTCCCATCAGCGCCATGGATTCGGCCGCCAATCGCTTTCTCGTCCTCGTGGACTCGCGCGGAGCTGCGCGTAATGGAACGGAAGGCGTCATCCCGCCACCCCCGAAACGAACGTTTTCAACCGACTTACCGTTTCCCCGGATGAAACGCAATAATAAATCCGGAAAGTTACGCTCGGAGCATGCCGTCGCCGCCGCCGCCGCCGCCCGCTCAGCTGCGCTCCGCACCGGTCTGCCCTGCTCGCGAGCGGCGACGCGCGGCGAGAACGGGGGCAGAGGCGGAGGGCGGTTGTGACGTCAGCCATCTTGATGAGAATATAATTGCGCTCTATAATTATGCCGGTACAGCTTTCATTGCGCATTAACCCTCGTTACGGCAGTTCTCATGGACTCGAACGGGCTCGCGAAAGCTAATTACAATGCTAATTACCCGACGGATTTTTCAATCGCCGGACTCGTTGTCCTATATCGGAAAGCAACGCGGCAACCACGCCGAGCCACGGCGAGCCGAGCCGAGCCGAGGTGAGTCGCGGCGAGGCGGACGGAAATCCGTTTTAATACGGCGCGTATCGTACGAGCGTTAAACGGGGAAACCTAATTAGCGACTTTCAGCGAATCTCTCGGCAGAAATTGCGAGAGATTGCAGGACGAAATAACGGTAACTCGTTTAAACGTGCCACTTGGGGCGGTCTCGAAGTGTTGCTGATCAAACTATCCGTCCGCGAGCAGTTTCCGAGGAACACTCTGGAATCGGTTCTTATTAGTTTGCTTAATCAGCGGGCCGCTTCGGTCGTGCAGAAACCTCTGGCTGCCACCCACTTGTCCTTTCGTGTACGAAACTTACGACTCGATTGCGAGCGATTCGAGACGAATGTTGCCGTTTTTATGGGATATCTGCTTGAAGATTAGCGAGAAGTCTGTCAATTGCATATACACGTCATTTGACTTTTTAACCGTTGTATCAACACTATGCAACTGACCGAATTATTTGCTCAAATTTTTACGCTAATCTATTTTATCTTCCTAATTTTGTAAGGATTTGCAAAACGTAACATTGTTGAAAAAGTAAAGTAAAAGTATACCTATTATAAAGCAGTTCAAATGTTACTCCTTCTCGAAGCAGTAACATAAATAATACAAAAAAGGTGTACATCGAACATGTGAACATGTAGATGGATGTAAAAATTATATCTATATTTTCGAATATTATTTATTATATATTCTCTTAGACAAACACTGTTGTGTAACAATTAGCTGTAAAAATCTGTTCATTCGAATACGACTGTTAACTAATCAAGAACATACTGTTCCATATTAGGTACTTCAATTTTTAAATTGCCCTAGCGTTGCCTCCGTGTCCCTAGCGTGGAACGGAATATTTGAAATCCTCGTTCGAATGCATGTCAAATGAACTTTGAAATATTGTACTTTATTATTTTACTGGTTTGCATTCATATTGAAAAAATATTTTAATGTTTATTAGGTTATCTAAAAGAATCGGTCTTGCTAAACTTGCTTTCTGGCGTCGCAGTCGTGACATTAGTCTGTATCAATGAATGCAGAATCGTTTGACTGCCACCCACTTGTTCTTTCGCGTAGGAGATACGCGAGCCAACCCTTTCGAGACGAACGTCATTATTTTAGTGCAATATCTGCTTGAAAATGACAAAGAAGTCTTTCGATTGTAGATGCAAGTCATTTAGTCTTCATCAATAGATAAGAATTACAATGGCTTCCACCCACTTCTTTCCTGTAACAATCTCGTATATTAACTCTTCTGTCATTATTTTAGTGCAATATCAGAAAGCAGACAAACAGAAGATCGCTACAGTTTATTTCTTAGTGTTAAACTGGGAAACTTTATGTAATTTTATGTTCACGTAGTTACTCTTTAGTTTATTCCGCCTTTCTCATCGGAATATTTATTATAACAAAGCTAATTCAACATTGTTATTCATTTGACATAATATAAATGCTTTTCCGCGTTTCACTTCACATGTTATAACTGTATTTGAATTTATTATTTACTGACTTTCTTGGCAACGCTGTGAATACACGCGTAATGTGCTCCGCGAGGTATTACATTAAGTGTTCGGCTGTAAAGTATACCGAGTTATTTTGATCCAGAGAATAAAACTCGCTCCTTAATTACTTAAGTTCTAATTATTAAATTAGAAGAATAGTTACATCGTCAAATAAATACCAACAAAAATGCGTTGTGCTCTTGGTGGCTACAGCGAATATACAGGAAACGTGAACATTGTGTCATAGAAGACTATACTGTACGTGTAGAATCTTCAAATTGGGTACTTATATGCACTGAAAAGTATCTGAACAACTTGTAATTGATAAATTCTAGGTCAGAATACTGCAGTGAAACTCTGTGAAGAATTTGATGCGATAACTAAAGCTAAGTAACTTACTTTACCAATAATATATATACATCTGAATTTTAAACATGGTCTAATCATTCTAACAATGTTTTTTATGAATTACAGAGATTGTACATAACGATACCCAATTCCGATAGATAAAACTACTTCGTCAATGTTAATATTTTCTAGTTGATTCTACTTACCTCAGTGAAACATCAGGTTTTAATTTTCTTAATTATTGTCCTTGTCCGAATATGTTATTTTTATATTATAGCTACACCAAATAAACGGGTTCACAAAAACATAGTATCAATGGCTTTAGAAACCATGATTTAATGTGAAATGTCTATTTAAATCTTAATGATTTACAGAACATATAAAGTACGTGTAAAATCAATATACAGAAAGTAATTATAACGTAAATTTATATAGAAAATTTACTAAAAATCAATTTTATAATTAATTAGTGCTAGGTTAAATATATTCGAAATTCTTAACTACATGCAAACCAGATGTCACTCTTAGACAATATAACGAAGATCCAGATGCCCTGAGGATTAAATCTGCTAGTTACCTGAACTTGTTAAATGTCCATGTACTCATATTGTTTAATGAATGGTTGGTAGCAAAAAGGCTTGAATAAACGGACACTGGCGAAAGAAATCGTGCAGTTAGAGGTTGAAACATCCGCGGTGGAGAGTCAAAGTGTATCGGTGGCGGCTCCTGTTATCCAGGTCGGTGATCCCATAATGATACCCGTCGACGAAAATCCCGTCGCAATTATTGCCAGCACGGATCACCGTTGGCAACAAGTAATAATGGTCAGAGAGTAAGAGAGCGAGAGAGTGTGCGAAAGGGAGAGAAAGAGAGAGAGAGCGAGAGAGAAACTGGGGGAGGGAAAAGGCAAGAGGAGATTTTCAAGCAAAGGGAACACATGGCCCGAAAGGGTACTCCCATGTTAGCTACAAAGGTATCCAACAGGGATAAATACGTCGCAACTTCCAGCACACGCCTCGCGCATTTCTGCCGTGTATCTTGCACATATGCACGCAGCAGGCAGCGAGCTGGGTCCATCTGCAGCGATCCGATTTTGCAACAGTGTACCGAGTAATCGATTTCGAATTTGATAACGCCTAATCGTGAGCGCGCTCTTCTCTTCGCCGCTCTCCTTCGATTGGTCCGCTTTTGATGGAATTAATGCTTGTGCCTAACGAGACGGAAGATCGGGGCACGAATAGAATCGTTCACGCATCGGGGAACAAACGCGTAACCCTGTTTATGTTTTTGCTTGATACCCTGGGTGGAGGAGAAGTTATTTCGGAAGGGAGAAATTATTTTATTCTGTTCGGAAATCTTAAGCCCCTCAGTTCTGTACTTTTCCATACGGGAACGGTGGAACAGACATTTTTAATAATGAGATGGTTCGATATTTTGAACTGTTTAAATGATAGATCTTATTTTTTAATATGCGACCCAACGTGATACAAACCTGAACGTGATTTTGGTTGGTTTCGGTGCAGTTCGGTTCTTTTAAATTGCTTTTAGCGAAGATATTTTATCCTCGAGACGAATCAACGAATTTTAGAATATAGAACTTGTATATTATTATATAACAATAATAATAATAATATTATTAAAATATTATAGGCAATATTATCGTAATAATATTATAGAATACTAATTGACTTAACTTGTATATATCAATGAATGTTCCCCAGGGCTTACATTAAATGCCTAAATAACTATTATTAATTTAAAATAATTAAATACTAAAGTGTTATAAAAAATTGATCTTCTATCAAAATTAGCAGCCTAATCATCTGTAATTGAAATTGTCGCCTGAACATATAGATGATCCTGACATCTAAAGATAAATAAAGTTTACGAATTGTTTCTATAAGTTGCACACTGAATATGAATTTCCAATTTCCCTGAAGAGTAATCAAAATTTCAACAGGAAATCTTGTTTCCTTGAGGAATTCATATTTATATAATCTATACGTAATTACACAACAAGTCTAACAAGACAGGTGTGCACTAGATTAAGTTCTAGAAATTATTTTCTCTAGATATGGGAAAAATTGTATGTATACACGACTTGTTCCTAAACTAATGGCAGTAATTTTATTGAAGATTTAGATTTCAAAAAATCGTGGTGACACAGTGTTCCACATACATGAAACTCTGAGAAGTTAGAGTTACAAAAATGTATCGCATAGCACGATGACGTTGGTAGGCGAAATGATCTCGGCCGGTTTCCTCGAGGTGCTCCCCGCTCGCAGATACGCTTTTAACCGGTCGCGTACGACTGTCTGACCCGGGGTCTCGTCCCCGTAGTTTATTTAACAGCGCCCTGGGCATCGGTAAACACGGGTTAGCGAATTGGCCCCAGGGCGAGACCGAATGATAGTTAACGTACCGCTAAACGCCATTGGAGAGGACCTCGCGTCCCTTCCCGGCCGGAATATACCGAGGCTCGTATATTGCGTGCGCGAGGGGACCGAAATTTAATTTTGTGCTTTTTGTACAGGCCAAATCGTTGTCTCTCCCACTTCGTCCGACCGTTGCTGTCTCTCTCTCCCTCACACGCTCTCTCTTTTCTGTCTCGCCTTCACAGTGATGAAACGGGGGCGATGACGCAGGCGTCGCGTCGCGTCGCGTCGCGTCGCAGAGCTTTCGCCGCGATTTTGGCCGTTTTGCGCGACACCCTGTCGAAAGATCGACGCGACCATTGTGCCCTGGTAAATTCCGGTCGTTTATACGTCGCGGTGCCTCGCTCTCAGAACGCTTCTCCCAGCAGGCACCGTGCGCGACGCCGCTTTCCCTGCAACACCAACGAATATTCAATTACATCACTCGCAGATCGAATTTCTATTCCGATGGATCGTAACTTCTTACGAACGAGGAATACGAAATGTTCGAAATTGAATTTCAACCCTTTGCGGTCCGGTGTAGGATGTGTCTGGACAACACGTTTTGTTGCATCGAGTCCTGTATTTCGAGAATACTTTTTATAGCATTATGATCTATTGCTGTTTGATTATACAGAGTGTTTGACTACTATCTTTTAACCCTTTAGTTGTTTCGGACGACCATTCTCCGAAACACAAATAACGCAAATTCTGATCTATTGCTGTTTGATTATACAGAGTGTTTGACTACTATCTTTTAACCCTTTAGTTGTTTCGGACGACCATTCTCCGAAACACAAATAACGCAAATTCTTGCCGTTTCTTCGTGACGAGTATACTCGTCGAGAACAGCTAACTGAGTGAGAAGGATATTCTTTGCTAAATTATATATTTTATAGAAGTGTGGTATTTGGACAGAATATGCAGATAATCAAATTTATTGTATAATTACAGTAATTTATACTTCCCAAAGAGATTGAAGGTTTTTGATGGAGAGGAGGATTGTGATTTTAATGTAACAACAATTAGGATAGAATCGTAAATAGTGTTCTATGTGCCAATTATCTGCTTCCATCTTTTGCATAGTATATTAATAGGCGCAGTTTTCTTGACCTGACTGAACCACGGTAATATTGCAGTATCAGAACGTATATATGGTAATATTGCAGTATCAGAACGACTTATAAATGAATTTGTTACAGTGAAGACGTCATTTCATCATGACTTTCATGTAGCTTAGTTTGTAAAATCAGTTCTTCACTATTAACCCTTTGCGCTCGAAGCCATTTTAAATCTAGATCCAAAATAGCTATTTTGACCTTCTGTATTCCCATTTTATATGACTTAGTACAATTTATAGATATGAGATTGAGTCTTGTGACTCGTAAAACTATTACGCTTTAAATAGTCTTTTACATAGAAGGGTCTTTAATAATGTCAAAATTATTTTGGAAATAATATAACAATTTTCATTGGCACCTCAGAGGCGCCACTCGAGTGCAAAATATTAAGACGTTGAATGCTATAGGAGTTGTCGGCGAATGGTGTAGCTAAGGTTATTACAAATATAATTTCAATAAATTTTGATGCTTTAAAATTCTTTAATGTTAGCATCGTTACTAAAAATGGTGTGAAGATTTCCATAAGAAAAATGCGTCATACCTGATTACATAATACTAAATTACACACAATGGGAAATGTATGTTTGCCAGATAGGCAAATCATGTAAAATTTTAGTATGGCATTCAACACGTTAAGATATCTGAAATTTATCAACGTTATTAAACTGAGAATATTTCGTTTTATTATATTTCGTAATTTTATATGCAGTTATGAATATTTGAAGGCCAAGTCGAAAAAGCAAAACGAATAAATAAGATAAATTTTATGAAAAAACTGTATATGAGATGAACAAAAAGCTTTCGTTAGTCGCCATTACATCGCTTACATTTATTTTTTAGGTACAGATTTTTCAAAGAAATTGCTACAATTCACTGGTTAAATGAAGTTACAAAAGCGAAGAAACAGCAAGAATATTGCTGACAACAAAGTGCAATTCTCCAACAGATTTCTTTCGAAGAATGAAATATAGTGGACCACCTTGATGCACCACAATGACCATACCACCGGAAGCCAGCTGATTTCGATGCCTGGTAGACTCGCGTTTATCGCGGATCCAGGTCCAGGCGGGCGTGTTTGAGTGGAGCCTCTCGTCATCGGACAATGATATGCCACTCTGCGGTGGTTGGGTTAATTAATTAGCCGCGGTGACATCTCGATGAGTTCGCCTCGGTCATGGTATATTGTCGAGGCGGCCCAATGGGAACACGAGAGAACGAGAAAGATGGAGCAGGAATCGGAGCCGAAGACAGAAACGCAGAGAGAGAGAGAGAGAGAGAGAGAGAGAAAGATGAATAACTAGCGACGCGATCGAGCGAGCGAGCATGTAAGCTAAATACAGCTCGGAGATGGTTGACTTGATGAAATCATGCCGCGAGAATTAAATGGGGGATACCCGTGGCGTGTGTCGTCGTCGTCGTCGACGACGACGGCCGCCGCCGCCGCATGTGGAGCCGGAGGACTCGGCACGGGCTCCAATTGGCGGGAGCAAGACAACGGTAGGAGTTGACTGCAGTGTATACACAGTTAATTAAGCCGGAGTACCACGGCCGGGGGTGAGCGAGGAGGTCGGGAGGTGTAGGAGATCGGTAGAATGGCAGACAGAGAGGAAGATGGGCGCGCGAGCAAGCGAGCGAGCGGCGGCGCAAAGAGGGAACGCCGGGAATGGTGGTGGGCGAAGCGGGAAAGGACGAGGCCAACGCAGCGGCGGGAGCAAGAGAGGGACGAACAATTTTGTCCTGTGGGCTGCGGAGGTAATTTGCTCTCTGGATGTGCAGTCTCAGCGGCTCTCAACCGGATATAGCGAAACGCTGGCAACCGCCGCCGCTGCCGTTGCCGCGTGTCGGCGAACCGTTGTCGACCGGTGATTTCGAAATCCCGTTCCGCACCGCCGTTTAAAAGGAAAGTTATCGTCCCTTTGTCGATCCGCCGCTTTGATGACGCCCTTGGTCATTGATATTACCCCGTAAACAAGAACGACCCTTCGATCGCCGATGTTTTTTTCCGCGGGTCCCGGTTTTCCCGCTTTGCCAGCCGGGATTATTGCACGATTGTCACGCGCTTTCGAAGATATTGCGAAAAGCGAAATTGGGTTTCCAACCGGCAGGGGCCCCGATCTCCGACCGTTCCGGACTCCAATTGCAAAATAATATCAGTGCGGGCTTTTTTCCGAGTTTGATAAACGCCATTGTGACCCGCCGCATGCGCGAATCTTCTCCGATTTGATTCGCCGCGGTTTGATGGAGCTTGCGGCTTTTTCTGCTTTGCACTCAATTGCGTTCGCGGATCGGGCCTAAGAATGGTGTAGTACTTGCCCTCCGATTTGGACCATTAAGCGCTTTTATGATAGCTCATGAATGTGTCAAATTTTAATTGAAACTTTTAGTTTAACATCCGCGAATCTGTCATCTGTGTATATTTTAATAGATTGTTATTTCTTAAAAAATTTGTATCTGCTTGTAAAATGTGCTTACTGGCTAGAACACACTACTGGAATTACTTTAATTAACAATATATTACCCAAGAAAATTTTTGGGATATATTGTGATATAATTGTATTAAGTATAGACGTCACGTTAACCCCTTGACGTATTGTGTGTCAGTAAAATTATGAACACAGCATTTCGTCTTCGATTATACCAATTTCGGGTAAGCAAAAGATTACTTTCCAAAACAGGGAAATCCATATCAAAAATCGTGATTACAATCTAAATACACCATTGGTGAGATTTTAACAATTGATTGATTAATTTTCCAGTTATTTAGTTTTATGATTATAGCATATATGTTATATACACCTTACCTCTTAGGAACATTTAAGAATAGTCTAGGACAATTGGAAAATCTCGAAATAACTATGATAGATGGTGGAACGATGCAACCACCATGAGTACGCTAAGTGTAAACAGTTGTCACAATTATGTTTCAACTAGTACATTGTCTGCAATAATTTCTATAATCGCTGTGATTTTCGCGTCACCTATATGTGAATGACGAAATTATTTGCACAGATTTGAACGATAATTTTTAGAATGATCTATAAAGTCTCGAGAAGGAGCTCTAAAATGAGCTTCTCACCTAACCTTTGAAATAATTTCGTTAGAATCGATACATTGTATTTCAATCATTTCCATTATTCTCGACGATATAATAACGATATTGTCGATACATCGTTAACGATCAATAAGATGTCTATAGTAACGCGTTTACTCTCACCAACGATCATGCTTCCTTATAGCGGATCGCAGCCAGTTTTCAGAGCGGCTTAAGCGCCAGTAATCTGGAAGAACGTCCTCGAGAGGCTCCGGACAACCCGCTGTGAGTTTTCCCAAAACCTGTCGCGCGATTTTGTGCGGTCGACAATGCCGATGCTCAAACAACACCACCCGTGGCTACCGTGGACCAAACAAACTTTTCTTCGGACTCTCGAGACCGAAACATATCGACACGCTTTTCGATCCCATTCATTCACGCCTGTCCCGGTTTCGCACCTCGTCGACGTACCAGCAAGCGGATCGGAGAAAATTGGAGCGGATCTTGCCGCTCTAAAACATCCTCAATGGCCGATACAACGAAATTAGACTTATCTCGGTGATCGAGGATCACCTACGGCGCAGCTGCATAGTCCACAGCCGAGGATCCGCGTCCGAGTGAATGGACCCTCCCGTTTCTCTTTTATTATCCCGCCGGCTCCTGAGAATCATGTCCGATTTGCAAACTGTTTCCTCCGCGTTGCTCTTTTCGACGGCAGAAGACACGCGCCATTGTAAACGGCCGATCGGACCCAATCGCTGATCTACAAGACGCACCACAATGAAGATCGCAGACGGCCCCACGAACCGAAATTCAGAGTGGCTGTACTGTATTTAGGCAATTTCGAGTTTGCTCCCTTTATTGGGGATAGAATGGGATGTCTTGTTCGACCGTTCTCGAAATTGTTGGAATCGTGGTCGGCCTCTGGAAGAACCGAAATCTTGGTCACAGTGTTTACGGGACTGTATACGATTTCTTTTAGCAGTTCCCGGCGAAATCTTATAGGATCCACGACATGCGGGTGATGTTTCAAACGTTTTCCGACTGTATTATATGCTTTTATACGTGGGATCATAGATAACCGTATGAGAGAGAATAAAGCAATTTTTAGTACTTTAAACAATAAAAGTATCCGCTACATCCACGGATGGTTTTTAACCTTTTGCAGTCGAGTGTAGCTTCTGATATGGCGCGAAAGATTCCTATCATATTTCTCAAAACTTACAATATCAAATTTGTCTGTATTCAATAAGGTTTTCAAAAATGAATATCTTCTATGAACGTAGGACAGATATTCTGCTTGATTAAAAGCATTTGGCTAGTGCTAGCAATGCAATATTTGATTTATTATCATTATTTTATACCACAAACCTCGCCTACAAGACTTTTGATTTACATTTATATGATGCATTATGTACATTTACGTTTATAGATATTTCTTTTACACTTATTTTAATACTAATAATACGATTGCTACTTTCAACAGATGATTTTGTTTGTTTAACTAACGTTCTTATACACTCTAGCCCCCCCCCCCCCCCCAGATTTTTCTTAATGGTTTAACGTCATGATTGTAACATTGTTACAATTTCAAAAAATTTGTACACATTGGTTTAGTTAAGTTTGCGCATTAATCGTGCCATAAAATGTACGTTTTATATATTTATTAGAAAAAACTCATAGAAATAGATTTGACGGGCTTAGAAAATAAAGGGAGAAGTAAACACTATTGATATGAAGTAATCTATAATCAGAATTTCAAGCGGTAATAACACAAAAGTGAAGACACATGAAATGCGGTGTTCCTTCTTGCAACCGCAGAATTTTCGGGGGGAAGAGTTCGGAGAAAATTCTCTTATCTCCTGAGCAAGCCTGAGATGTATCAGCAGCACCCCCGAATCCGTCGAGCAGGTTGGAACGTTGAACCGTAACGGTTACCTGAGTTTTTCGAGGGAGCGACGAATCTTCTGCAGGATCCGTTGAGCTCGGTCGCAGGATCAGCGTTCAGGAAATTAGCTAAAACTGGAGCTAAGTGCCTGCCTTGCCCTCTAACCGGGCCGTGGCACGGAATAAACGCGTCGATCTAACTCCTCGGCCCGGTCCCCCGGATCCTACAGGCAGATATTTATCGCGGTAAGTGGGATCCGGTTAAATGCAACTTCTGATCTGATTTCTACGGGGCCTAAAAGCCTTTTCTCTCCCTGTTCTCGTGCTGGGCACCACGAGCTAGATCTCGTGACCGAGATTGCGCCTCTAGTGGAAAGCGGCGCCGTTCGACGCGCGTTCCTTGTTAACGCGTGTAAATGCGACGCGAGACAAGGAACACGTGGGAACAATCGCGTACAAAAGCTCCCGTGTGGATCTACCCGGTTTTATGACGATCCATTGTATCGTCGCCCGTCCCCGTCGCTCTACTGCATTCCGGATCGAGTACTTTGTCGCAGATGGTTCCACGGATGTATCAAACCATCATTGTCTACAATTATTTCCAATGACTACACCGTCGAGTTGCAGCGAGTTGAATCTCTTTTCATACAATGACCAACGCAATTGTACACATTGTTTCTAATTTCATCGTAATCCTTTAAGCGGGGAGATCGAAGAAGTCGTACTCTCCTTTGTACTCGATCGGTACAAAGAATCTCTCGATCTGCTTGATAACCACTCGAAGAAATATTGAGCGAAGAGTTTTTAATGTTCATTACATACATACATATTATTTAGTTTCAGCAATATACTATTGTTATATTATAATAATGTTATATTAATAGAGTTTGTTGTAATTTCTATAAACATCTTTGTAAACGAAAGGCGCAATGCGGTTTAATGTATTGTATCGCGTACTTAACTTCCGTAGTACTGTATAACTAAAATGTACAATAGATTTCAAGAGTTTATTGGAATTAGAGGTAAACGAGATATAAGAAATCTATTTTAGCAAACATCAGCAGACTTTGTCATTTACGGGGAAAACGTATACTGAAAAATTAAAAGAAACTAATAACTTTGATACGTTAATTACAATTTGTTAACATTATTTATGGGTAGAACAGAATTGCACTTGACTTCTGCGTCTTGTAATTAATACAAATAATATTTGTTTTGCATAAAGTTCCACAATCAAATTAAATGTCCAGTAAGTTTTCATTTTACGAACAAACTAAATCGACCATTTCGTATAAATATCAGTTCACAAAAATTGAAATACTCTTCGTTGCTGTAAAATTCTCCAGAACTGTGTACGAATTCGATACGTTGCGTTCCGTTCTTTGGTCCGATGATCGAGATCTACATCTCGGTGGCAGATTTCGATCTCGATTCTTTTTCGGATCGAGCATTTTTTTCAGCGAGTTGGCTTCGCGACAAAGAGATACGCAACTAAGTAGAGGTTGCTGCTTGTCCGGAATGTCGCGTCCGGCTTCGAAATTGTTTCTTTTCGGTTCGCGCACCGAAAAACCAACACACAAAACAAATCCCGGTTTCCCATTCCGCATTCGATTCCGCGTATCGTCGTTACCATTTGGCGTTTTAGCCCAGGGGGAAGTGTACGCCCACAAAACCGCGACACAAAAGATATCCGCCTGTAGCGAAACAGTAGCTGCTCAAAATCGATCCAACTAAATCGAGGCAAATTATACGTTGCGAACGAATTCATCGTTCTTCCGTTATAGAAAAAGCCTCCCGGTCGGTCCGGGACGCGTTGGTCCCGATTATAATTGCTCCGCGATATAGTGCGTCGGGTTTGCCGGACCTCCTCCTAAACGGTGGCTGTTAGCTATGATTGGACTTTTCTGAATGGCCTGTGGCAAATACTATCGTTCGTCACTGTAATTCAACTACCGCGCAAAATACGTATAATCTTCGTGACGCGTTAACGGCTTCGACTCTGTCTATGGCACTATTATTTCCTCTCTTCATAAATAAAATTAGCTAGCGGACATCGTTAGGTTTCATTAGCTCGTTCACTGTCTAAGTTTCCACTTTTCCATTCTTGATCCTTAACTGTAGTCGCTGAGTATGGCAGACTGCACTGCAAATATTATTGCGTGTTAATGTTTTCTTTCCTTTGTAGGTTTAAATCTTTTTCTACGTATAACAATAAATTTATTTGCAACAACAATGTGTTATGTTTGTCATATTTAATTTTTATATAAAAATGATTATCATACTAATTTTATAAACAACATATTTTAGTGAAAGTCTAACAGACTCCGTGTTAATATTGTTGTCACAAAATCGGATGCTAGCAGTTAAGGGTTAAGTATTGACTGTTTGTCGTCATTTTTCTGGCGTATTTTTTGCCGTCAATTTTAATTCATAACTGTTTTAAATAAACATTAAGCAGTACTGATTGTATAAAATTTGTTTATTATCCACTCGGATATCAGGTACAGTTGCCAAACTACAGAGCCCATTTATATAAATATGATACGAATAATTTAATCAAGAGTTCTTACGTTTTTCCAAAGAAAGAAAAAGTATACAATTATATACATTTAATCAATCACCTTGTAACGAATCATTTAAACCAAAGATTGTCAAACTCTAAATAATAAGTCGAATAAAGCGATCTGTTTGAGATTTTTTATATTAAACTTGTTGAAACTATGAAAATCTTATCATAAGAAATGATTAAATAAATTTCTTAATTCAAATAAATTTAGTGCTTACAATAGTCAGTAGATGTACTGTAAATCGGATACAATGCGACGATAAAATATCTCAGTAACATGTTACAAAAATGTTAAACAATCAGCTGAACGAACCATTTAAACTCCGAGTGTACAAACGCTAAAATCAAATTCGCTCAAATTCAATCTTCAGGAGTCAATTTTCAACTTAGGAATTTCTTTTAGAATCTAACGCTCCAAATACTACAAATAAGTAAAAAAATTGACCGCTGGTCGTCGAGTGTTCAATAACCCACGCGAATTAACTCGCGAAGTTCTCCATATATTCACGACTTACATGACCGGTTAAACCAATTCCAAATAATCCTCCAAGCCGCGTGCAACACTGGCTTCCTCAATTATTCAACAATTAGACAGCATTCGTTAGCATAAAAGCGTGGAACGAACCGCGGACCCGGAAGCGAGCATAATTCGGCGAAGAACAACGAGATTATACGAGCGGGCGACGGACGCAACAGGATCGAGACGAAGCAATTACCGCGAGAGAGGAGTCGTCGCGATCCCCTCCTCGCGGCAACCGTGCGGTGGTGGTGCGCGAGGGTTAAACGGCTTAACGACCGTGAACGACTGTCTTCGAAAAATTACTGGCGCAGGAGCCGGGGGGCTTGGCGCACGCATAGCACAGCAAAGCATAGCATAGCGTAGCGTGGCATGGCAAAGGATAGCGGGACGGAGTAGAGCAGAACAGATCGGAGTATAGCGCTGCGAGTAGCGCGCGCAAAGTCGCGGGTGCACGCGAGACGGCGGATTCAGAAGCAACGTAGGAGAGGCTCCGCGTAAGCGGTAAGCTTTACCTCATTTCTGGCAATTACAGGGAATGCCAGAATCCGCCGCAAGAATCAAGCCGCGCCGGTCGCCGAGCATGTGTGCCTCTCGGTTCGTCTGTGTGCGGCGTCTGTTCAGCGGAGCTACCCCTCCTAGCGTGTGCGCGCACAGCAACCTCGAACCCTCCGGCTCGCACACAGGCGAAAGCGACCCGCACACGCGCACAGCCGAGCCGGTGTACCCGCCGGTATCACGGAAGCTCGACTAGAGGCCACCTCTTCTACCCCTGCGAATTAACCCCACCACCAGACCGCAAGGGAGGGTTGACCGGCGCCTCTCGCGATTGAGCACCACTGTTTCGCCATGTTCTCGGCTCCCGGCACCCATTGGCCCGCCGACCAGGCCGCGGCCTCGCCGATTCGTCGCACGAAGCCACGCCTCCTCCAACGGCGCCTGGACCACCTCTTTCGGTCCTCGCCGAGTAGTTGTGTGCAGCTACAACAAAGGCCACCCCGCCGAGCCGACAGCCGAGTAGTCCTCGTTGGCACGACGCACGCACAACAGTCTCGACCCTTGCCGGCGATTATTTTGTCCGCTTTTTCACCGCACCACCACGCTGGGACAGTGCAAATTGCGATCGCTGGCTCGATGACCGTGCGAGGAGACCGTTCCCAGCGGACTGCGTGGACCCTGTGGGCCCAGATCGAACGTACAACGATCCTCCTGGAGTATAGTGTGTAAAAAGGTCAGCAAAGCACTGGTTCGCACAGCAAACGCAGGAAAGACTGCAGAATATTTGGTGCGATCTCACGCTGGTGTCCAAGGAGCGAGATCTAAGTTCGATGATCGAGTGTCAAGGTGTTGTGCGTTGAGGGTCTGTCATGAGACACGTCCCGGCAGTGCCGATAGCCGAGTGTTAACTGGACTGTCGCATGAACTAGGGAGAAACTCGTTGGGATCGTCGTGGATGATCCGGTCGCGGCTGATTTGCGATTAGTTCGATTCGGTGCGAGGACTTCGCAGCGGAAGCGCCTGTCGCGTGGTAGCGTGGTAACGTCCCCAGGATGTTTGCTCAGGCTGGGAACGCGTGTCCAGGACAATCGGTTCGTGCGTCGGTCGAGTATTAGTGCGTTGGTATAAGGATCGCTCGGAAGATCCTGTCGTCGCCGGGATCAGTGGCCTAAGTAGTATCGGTTCGAGGGTCGGACTTGGATTTTCGACGATGGACTCGCAACAGCTCGTTGACAACGCATCGCAGAACAGCCAGGACATCGTCCTGCCAAAACCCGCCAGCAGTACGCCCAGGCACAGCATCGACGCAATCCTAGGACTCGCTAACAACAAGAGAAGTCACCAAGAAATGGAGGATAGCGCCCGGGACACCCAGGAGAATACTGGTAACGTTGCTTGTCATAATCGAATTCACAAATATTGACTCACCCACATATTTTGCTAAATACTGCTCTACCTATATTACATTATTTCAATGTTTCAGATATTATTTTATTAACTCAAACTTGTCATGATATCTTAAGAAGATAACCGTCAAGTATAACTCGTTCGGCTATTTTCTCATAGGCGACCGCATTCTGGATTTTATTCTGACGTACACAATCTTCTAGTATGCAATCATAATATCCAATTAACTCTAATTAGCTGTTTACTTTGCTTTGAGCCTCGCAGTAGTTTTTACAGAGTAACGCGAATTTTTCATGGCTATTAACTATTCGCGTACACAACTTGTACGTGCAACAAAATGCCCAACTTGATTATAACTTTATAACACGAGTCAATTATCCTGCAAAATGTATTTCTCTAAAACATCAAATTACAAATGAAGCACAGCTTGTTAATTCAAAAACAATGTAGGATTAAGTTCTAGGATATAGCTTTTTACAGTAAAGCAACAGAAATTTGTTTCAAAATGCTGGGTTCGAAATAAGTGCATGAACGTGCGAACATCAAGGGTTTGCACTGATTGGAATTATTTAGAAACATTTCAATGTTGCAACATTTCGAGATGTACCACGAGGCAAAGGATTCTGTCCGACGGGCACGCACGAGCCTCGCGCGTCTACGTTGCAACCCCCTTTACTAGATCCAGACCACTGGAACCCAAATCCCAAAACGGCTCAAGTTACCCCAAGAGACTTATTAACAAAGCAGCTTCGATCAATCATTTCATCCAATTACCGGTCTCGATGTTATCCGTCGTTCTCTCAGCGACTTTGATTTGGCGCGGCGTTGATCCCCGCGAACCTTCTGCTGAAGATATATAGGTACCGGGAAACGTGCAACAATAATACAATTGTCTAACTTGTTTGATATACTTTAGAACACTAGATAGTTTCAGTCTCCTATGTTTTCTTTCTTCCCCTTAATGCGGTTAATAAGTATTCGAGGCGAACAGAGAGCCTGTTATTAGCGACATTATTGTCCCGATCGCGATTAATAGCGCGCTAGTTAAAGGAAATTGCGATGACGCTGTAGATAATCCGGTCGTCGTGGAAATCTTAATGTATTTTGCTCGCTGATTCCGTAGCGCGACGCTAATTAGGGGAACGCATTAGTAGCGCGTTCGGCACCGCTCGCTTTGAAATCGGCGCTAGAAATCAAGGAACAATCGCGCGTCGCGTCGCGTCGACGGGCACGCCGAGAGTTTCCCGAGGGGCATTTTCTCCTGATAGATTAAGCCGCGCTCGTTTGTATAATTTTTCATCTGATTTGAATATCCGACGCGGTCTACCTTCTCCCGCGGGGAATTAATAATCACGAACAAGCGGGAATAATAAATAGTTCCTTGCGATTATCTAATTAGCGGAACAAAGTGGACGTGTCGGTTTAGAAACTGAAATATTGTTTCGTCGAATTGATCGAATTGTAGTCATCGCGATCCTATAAAGCTTATCAGAAGAGAATTTTATCTTTCATCCGAAGTGAAATACGCGATAACGCGGTCTTATAGGTTGTTGAAATTTGAATTATACGTGCACTTATTTTGCTAACGAAAATGAAAGTTAAACGATAGCCCGGAATAGGGCGTCGGAAACCCTTTTTGATCGTGGTTCTAAATTGTCCAAACTGTAATTAATAAGATGTTTTCTGAGCCAGTGGTATGTTCAAAACAGTCTCTGCGTAATTAATAAGATAATTTTTATCGAGAAAACAATTACGATATCCTTTTAAACAATTAAATATAAAAATTAAGAATTTTAATTCTAATTATTACAAATACAAATACAATTAATAAATTATGAAATGAGTTATCGACGCCTGCGCTAGCCACTTTATTTCTAATACTGATCGCGAGTACAGTTGTTGTACAATTTAGTCATGGCTAAGCGCCTCTATCTACCAGATTTAATAAACTAATACGATAGACGAACACTTATCGGACGGGGCTGGTAGTTTCGTTCTAGCACTTCATCCGCTTCGGCCGTCGTAATCCTATCAGAGAGATTTACGACGAATCTACTTCGCAATCAGCTTCCGGCTCTACTGTACATAAAATAGCAAGCTACGAGTTTGCACCGTCAAACTACATTTTCCAATTGGTAAAAGTTGAGATTACTTTGAAAATACTTACGCACACCAAGAAGCAGGGTAAATTGGCAATATAGAGATTTGTTCGTTTGTTCAAATTACGTAAGAAATTTTAAATTTTCTAGAATTATATTTTTTAAATTACTTCTTTTACTTCGAATTTACAGAATTATGAGATTCATCGACATCAGAAAATAATAATCTTAAAACATAAAGTTGTCGAGATAACTGCACGAGTGTTACTTAAGAATTAGATTTACAAAAGCGTTAAATCGGGTTTCAGTATTATTACTTATTTAAGGAATAGATTGCACAATCTGACAAAGAATTTCCAAATCTGAAAAACGTTTCTCCATATCGTTTGAAATATATCAATAAGCCTGCGAATCAAGAAAATGAAAGCAATCGTTACGCAATTATATTCATAGTTCCATTAGTTTAATTTGCTTAAGATAGAAAAGTTCCAGTTAATCACAGAGCCCCTGGTGATTAATTTAAACCGGAAGATTGTTTAATGTTGATGTAGAGCGGAGCAAAGTTGGCTAAATTTTATTCCGATGGCGGATAAGAGATAAAGACTAACGAATAAAATTTCATTAGCCACTATCAAATACAATTGATCTAAATAACAATTTACCCAAATAACATATTATTTGAATATGAATTTATTCGCACAGAAATACTTACAGAAAATAATCGATTTAAATAAAAATGATAGAATATAAAACTTTTACATAGTTTTAGATTTATTTACTACAAATTCTTCTTTGCAATTAACTTTATTTCAGATGTTACATCGAAAGGTTCATATAATAAATTATTCGAATAAATAATTAGCACAATGTATGACTAATAGATAATAGATAATCGAATAAAATATTCGACTAGATGTATTCATTCGGATAATTATCTTAGACCAATATTTCTTTGAAGAAATGCGAATAATGTTTATCTTTGATACAAAGGTCAATGAATTTTAATCTGTAACTATCTCCCTAACGATTAGATCAATATAACCTACTAGCGATAATTGACTGCATTAAAATTTCACACGCAAATGCTCCAATTATCTGTTTAAGTAACTCGAAAGTGTAAAATACAATTGCAGCAGATCGCCTAAACGAGTAGGCAGAACCGTTTCAATTATCAGGAAACCGTACACGAACAGTTCCCGAACCGACTATACCAATTAGCCGACAGAAAAACTTTGCGTACAAACTTCCGGCCAGCTTTTCGGCAAGTCTTCACATCGCGGCAATTGTAGCGATACTATTCGCAGCGTCGGTTCCGAACGTAATTGAAAAATCGTTAGTATCGCGACGATCTGGCTGCCGGCGGCATGCTAGCGCGCGCGGCCGCTAATTAGTGGCTCCATAGACGAAGTGAAACGTAAACCAGCGAGCCCGTATATCGGCCCGTCGAAACGCATATCCGATAATTTCTATTTCGAGAGCGGACCGTCGTGAACGACGTCGTTGCCGTTGCTCGCAGCGGTTCGACGGGAACGGTCCGACCACCGACTGTCGTTTATGATGTCACTGTTGGAAGTATCGCGCACGGCCGCACCCGTTATCGACGCAACACTTTCGGCCGGAAGGGTAAAAATCGACAAAACAATTTCGTACGGGCGCTGGCTCGCCTCGGTCTCCCCCGTTGCAACGGAAAAGAGACCAAAGGGAAAAAGAGGAACGTTCGAGGGTTCGCCGTCGAGTGGATCGAAGAGGAACGACGGGGATAGAGGGAGGAGTGATCGGGTTGGAGAGAGGGAGGGAGGGAGGGAGGGAGGGGGGGGGGTGGTCGAGGAGGAACAGGGTTCACCGCGCGAAATCGTCAACCATTCCGACTGATGGGAATTAGCGTGATTCGACGCCTCGTTCGGTTAAGGTCCGCTCTCGATCCTCTGTTTGCGATATATTAAGCTTCGTGTAATCTCGTTGGTCGCGGCCGGTGTCGATGATCGATAACTAAGCGTTTTTGCATAATGCACTTAACCGTTTGTCCCTGATGCTGCCTCTCGCAGCTCTCAGTCAACCTCCTACGGACGGATTGATTCTGCCGGTCGCGAGAGATCGGACGCAGATCGAAACTTCGCGCGGCGAACAGAGTCGTCATCGGTGACTCTCTGATTTATTCGACTGCTGTTGGCGTGAGTTTCGGGCCTCGCCTCCTCGCCTTCTTTCTTTCTCAGACGATTAACGTGTCGCGATCGGAATGCTCGATAGACCGGTCGTTCGGCACTGACGTGCTTCCGCGCCGATCAGGTGGAGATGGGCTCGGTCGATTCGCAACAGGACTCGAATGTCGTCTTCTTCTGTCTCATTGTACACGGAAATGGTGTACAAAATGAACGAGAACTTTACAGTCAATGTGTTCGGACGATGTTGATCTATGCAGCTACCGTATTTACTTTTGGAACTGTACAAGCGATGCAAGTGAAAAACTATTTGATGGTTTGAATTAACTGCATACTTTGTAAATAACGTTTTACGCTAACCAACAAGGATATAAAAATTGTCAACGTGCGTTGCTTTATAAGAACGAGAAGACCGTGTTTACTTTTACCTTTTGCCATTTTTGTTATAATCTGTGTGCTTTAACGAAGAGACGTATTCAATAATTTCCGACGAATATGTCTTCATGATTTCAACAATTTCAAAAGAAACAATATTGAGCCGGTCATTTTGACCACCCGATAGCTGTAGTGCTAACAGACCCAATAAAACAATACACTTGGCAAATTGGCACTCATTCCTTCTCCCTTCTCGCTCGCATAGTACATCAGACACACACGTTCACATATTACAGAATTGCAGTTGAATCAAAATAATTGTGCTCGCAAACTAGCGTGTTAGAAATTAGTTTTATAAATGGAAAATGTTTCTTTTAATTTTTGCTATTAAATGTGCAGAACTTTGCGCTAATTTCTGTTTGTATAGCTAACAAAAGCGACTTTCTTTTCACACGACTAAAAGAATAATGCAAACGAAATACTGTCTACATTAATTGTAAGATGCTGAAGCTACATACAGATTCTTCTTTTTCTTCGTGATTTTAATGAGTTAAGGAAAATATAATAGTATTTTTAAAAATCTTTGAGCGTATTTACTATCTTCCATTGGAACCACTCGTTTTTTTAATAAATGCATAAAATTATTACCGAACAGGAAATTCAATAATTGATTTTCGAAGATAAGAGTCCGCACTGTTAACTTCGGTTTATTTGCCAACATATATAAAACTCGGTCCATTTCTGCAAATAAGTAGTCGCGTAATTCCTTGCGATATAAATAACTTTGAAGAATTAAACGGACGCGCAAGTAGCACACTGTCGTCGTATTAGAAATCATCAAACGCCGGATGCAACGCTGTTGGAAGTAATTAATGAAGTTCGATTGACGTTTCGTGGAGGATATCACGGTAAAAGAGATTCAACGCGATGTCGATTATGATTGATCACCATTCCTTGCTAATACTAATACGGAAATATTTAGAATATTTTGTGTTTGTTGGGTTTCGTTCTCCAAAAACGAGTAGCGAGCCAAGGGAAGATAAGAGAAGCAAAGTGATTAAAAGTAAACTTAATAGTTGTTCGCGACATTTCAGAAATTAATATAAAACAAAATATAATTTACTAGATTACGGATCTATATTCAAAGTAAAAATCTTGTGACACAGTTCTAAGTTAACGAAAAATGTAAGACTTTTTTCATTTCTCCTAATGTTTCAATTTTTCGGTATTTTTCAATCTGACAGTTACTGTGAAATAGGTTATTTTATTATATAGTATTCATGCTAAAAAGTTAGAAACTTAAGAGAAGTTACAAACGTATGTACTGATGTTCTAAAGAAGCACTTATTATGCATATTTATTTTGCAAATATACTTGATCATTAAATAGCACAACGTATGCGTTTATACAAACGAAAAGTTTGTTTAATTCAGCGAATAATCATCGGAAAGTTTTCTCCTAGAAGTACCGATTCAAGTTAAACAAAAATAATGCAACTGAACACTCCACTAAACGCTAAACATACTTTATAACCAGATTAGGAGCAATAGAACATGTGCTAGCAACGTAGATGTGTTACCATTGAAAATGCGACGAACCAGATTCTTAGAGAGATTTTCCACTGTGTTCTCCGCTGAAGGAAGACCGCGAAGGATAAATTATGTCTTCCGAGAGTAATCGAGCCACTTAACCCGACCGCCGGCGGTCAATTCAGGAAACGAGCGCGCGGTCCATCTCCGTGGCGAGAAAATTGAAAGGAGAAATCAAGTAGCCGCGCGAAACAAGAAGAAAGCACGATCGCCGACCCCTCCCCCGAAATAAAATGAAAAAGAGGGACGGTTGCTTAGTCGGAGCCCAGTCTTGTCCCGCTAATCGAATTATCATTAATTATGATACCGTCTCGCGAGAAAGAAGAAAAGGTAAAAGGCAAGGTCGGCCTCCGCTAATAAGTATGATGGAGGTAAGGGAGGAACGGGTGGGCAGAGGGGCGAAAAAAAAGAGATAGATGGAAGCGGCTTTAAGTCAGTCGCTTCTTAAGAGCTGAATTGACGTGTCTACTAATGGATCGCGCCTGCCCCATCTACTTTCTTCTACAGCCTCTTTTTCATCCTCCTCTTCTTCCACCTTATCTTTCTCGTCCTCCTCCTCCTCCTCCTCCTCCTCTACGTCTTCGTCTGCTGCCATCGCGTTGCCGGCGCGGCTACCTTCGTAGGTTTAAAACGGATCTGTTATCCCTGTCGAAAACCTTCTGGCCGCGACCGAGTCATCGGGAGAATTTATTAAGTTATTAAAAGTGAAAGGCTGTTGTGAACTTTTGCAGGCTGCCCGCGCCCTGTTCTTGGTGTCTTTAATAACCGGAATGCTTGTAGGGCACCGTAATTAGAGTGGGGAGGATCGTAGATGCAGCTGATTGGTTTTCAACGTGCTATTAACGTGTAACAATATGGATTCCTGAATCGTTCCTGCGGCGAACGGACTGTGCCCGCCAGCGGCACTTGGCTGCTCGTTCTGTTCAGGAAATACAGTCATCAGGAAATGTAGTCTGCGTATTTCCAATCAACAGGTAGAAAAAAACGTGTTATCGGAAACTAGTTAACGTTACTAGCAACTTTCTTTCGTGAATCGTTATTTCGCAAGAAAACTTAGCCGCGTAGAGAATGAACCGAAGACCACTGTGGATCGGACGAGTTTACTCTCGATTTAGCACGGGATTTCCTATACTGATGACATGGAAAATAATGTTTCGTTTTCTTAAAAGCAATTACAAATTGTTGCATCGACATCCAGAAGTATACGTTTGGATGGAAGCGCGTAGTGGGCAAATTCATCGTTTAACAATGAATATGTTGAAAGAATTACTGCTGATAAGAGTTAAGATAAAATTTACTTGTTCTTTATTCAGTATAATCATAGGCTTTAATATTCAATAATAAATGTATCGTATGCAAATCATATGCCCTAATAGACAGTATCATTTACTTGTGTCTAATATCTGATTTTAACAATTTTATAATACTCCTATGTTTCCTTTTAATTACATTTTTATATTGTACATTAAATGATTCAATGTCTCGATTTCATGAGTTATTGAATTTTTGTTGCAATAATTGCGATTCTTTTGTGATTGAATATGGCTCATTCATAGATTTTTTGGAGATAAACAATTAAACTAATATATTTTACACTGCTAAAAAATGATGAAACAGCGTACAGTAGTTACTAGTAGATAGGTGATCAAATTTCAATTCCAAAAGTTTTGACCATGTCACAGACTCGAGAATGCATTTCTGTAATTACGATACTCATAGCGTTGTAAAATATCAGAAAGTGTTCGTATTGCCAAACTTAAATATTAATTGATACACCTCGAGCGGCAAAGGTGTATCTTTGTGGGATCGTTACCAACAATTGACTCGAACTGGGAAATGGAATGAAATAACTTGTGCACTGAATTGCAAGTAAAACTAATATAATCTAACAACTTCAGTCTATTACAAGTGTGTAAGTGTAGTGTACGACACGCTCCCTGGTTTACGCGCCAAGTCGGCGGGGGTTAACTATTGCTCGAAGGAGAACTCGGCTCGATCTTGCTGCGTCTCGCGTCGCGATTTGACTTAAAAACTGCCCGTCTCGTGTCGCGTTTGGATTTGAAACTTCCCGATGAGGAGAAAAATCTTAGCCCTTTTATATGCGGCTGAACTAGAAAATTTGGTAGTGGGGACCGAGCCTACGTGACCAGATAACACCGCGGATGGTACCGAGAAGCGGGGACGCGTGACCCTTCTTGAACTCGAGCCTATACGGCAGATTAGATATTTTATTTTTGAATAAAAGAACCGTGTTCACCGCCGACGTTATCTGGCGTATGCCCTCAAGAAGGAAAGAAAAACGTCGTGGGAAAATCTCTGTACGTAACAACTTCTATTTTATTTTTGCCACGAGCAACAATCTAATCTATAAAAATCTATAAAAATGAAAAGTTACACGAAGGCTCGTGGTACTTGCAACGAATTCCGATTGAAAATGACAGAATGAGTCCTTGAAAAGTAGCAGAAGCGAGTCTACAGGGGGGAACGCTAAGTGTGCCGCAATCAATCTTACCTCGTACGCAAGCCCGCGGATTAATGTACTTTGAAATTTCATTAATTCCTCGACGCATAATGAGCCGGCCGGCGCGGCGAACGAATAACTTTCCTCAACGCCGCGCGATAATGCCGCCGCGGCTCCGCGTCGTAATTGCATCAATTCCTTGGTAATTCGCACAATTATCCTTTCTGATTTTCCGGCCGGTGCGGCCACTAACTGCTCCTCAGCACGCTTCCAATTAATCACGCGCGGCCTTCGCCGATCCCCGCGTAATTCGAGCACGATTAATCGGACTGTCTCCGCGGAAATTGTCTCCGAGTACAATTACTATTTACTGTTCCGCATTGATCTACCCAGAAACTGTACTTCTAGTCTGCGGAATGTGTTACGTTACCCAATTTCTTCAAGATTCCACGGAATTTACAAAAACGGGAGAATTATTCAAATGCGTGTATATAATTTTCCTGGAGCTGAAAAGATTGCAAAATTGCAGTAAAGACATTTTTTGGCAACAGTCTTGTGAAACAATAAACTACGTATTAATGGCAAATTCAAACGAAGCTTGTAAAATGCAACTGTGTAGATAGTAATTCTGACATACGCTATAGAGGTTAAGGGTTGCTTGTTCTTCTTTTGAAAAATATAAAAAATATAATTTTGACAATGTGTTGTAAGGATTACAAATCCTTCCTGTAATTCAGTTCAACTGTAAGGTATACAGTCTACTTAATCAGTCTCTTAAAACATTATATGTTGAAAAATTGTTAACAAAATTTCAAACAATCTGAAGCAGGTTTTCTTCTTCTGTAACAGCTGAAATCTATTTTCTAAGCGAGAGCTGTTTAATGTTAGAAAAAATTCTCTATCGTCTAATCATCGAGGATTAGCATTGCAAATGGATACGTAGTGGGAAAAACGTAAAAGTAGTGTCCCGAAAATAATCCATCTGTCGGGTTAAGCAATTCTAATGAGTAAAATTGCCCGGAGGCAATGTACCCTCGTTTGAAAGTCATAAAAATCAGGAGGGCTTGATTATTCTACCTAATAGCCAAAATTGTGTTAATGGGTTCTCGGGTGGGTTTTAACAAGTGAGACACCCTGTACGTTGAGGTGACGTACGTAAGTAACAGCGGAAGAGCGGAGGGTTAATAGAGGAAAAATGCTGCCACTGAAAGGAATGGCGGAATTAAAGCGGCCGGGGTAGAGGTAACGGCGTCGCGGCGCTCTGGAACGCCGCAGGTAAAAGTGCTTTGTTAGGGGGAGTAATTTCGATCGCGTGACAACGGCAGTGCGGCGCGCGGGAGGAAAGAGGCGCGGGCAATTACGTGTAATTTCATACCCATTTATTGCGAGGATAGCTCGTTTTTCGACTGCTTTTCGAGCCTCGCTAACAGCGATCCGCCAAATCGATAGAACTCGGAACGAGCTGGTAATATCGAATTAATTCGGCAACTTGTGTCGTCATCGATCGATTTCGTGCAGTCATTACGCTAGCGACTCACGGGTTTTAAAATGAATAAAATTCTTCTAGATTCAACTAAAACACTTGAATTTGTTTGAGATATTTAAATCATCTTTTTCTTTTTAAAAAATTGAATGCAATAACGAAAATAACAGAATGATGCTTTTTAATTTTTTTATGCGAATATAGTACAAAAATTTAAACAATGGGTTCTGTAAGTCTTTCTAAAGGTTGCCTTGTATTAGACAAATTTTTTAGGCATCGTATCGTAAACTAATAAACTACCTCTGATATCTCAGAAAATATGAGGTCATTTGAAAATCTATTTCTCTACTTGCATCAAATGTGATGAATGTGGTCTACAATCTCTGGTCTTTGATTGTCTTCTTTCTACATAAATCATCATTGGCATAAATGGAAGTAACATTTCTTGGAATTCAAAATCAAAGATATAGAGGAATTAGGTGGATTAATGTAACTAGTTAGTAGTCTCTACTTTTCGTAGCCGTTTGGACACTTGTTACTTCGAATATTGTTGGTATTGATTTAGGTATCGATGGGTTTGATGACCGCGAGCGTGATCACAGATACACATTAAAAGTTTCTAAAAATTCTTACTTCCAGACAATGTAGGTTTTTTGATCGAATCAGAGTCTGAAATATTTTTTAGCTTTCCGAAGAGTTTTCAATATTGCTTTTTCATTCAGCCTAAATAGATTGTCCTTTTTTTTTACGAAAGTGGTAGTTATTCGTAAATTGGTATATTCGAACTTCAAAATTGATTTTCCATTTGTGGTAGCCAAGATAATCTTGTCACTGTCACAAAAGATTGACAGAATTTACCTCGAATATGACGGAAATAAAGCGCTGTCGATGACAGCTGATTTTGGGGTCAAAAATTCTAGATATCCTGCAACGTTCGTCAATGTGGACGGAAACTTAACTCTTCAGTTTATTATTGCTATTATTAAACTATCAGTCTTTTACCTTTATCTACCGCCATTAAAACATTGGTCGAAGGAACCTCAACTTTTATAGCGAAGACTATGAAAACACTTACAATTTACTACGTTTCTATGCAAATAAGACTACAAACTGCTAACTTACCACCACTTTCCTTACTTACATTTTTATTCACATACTTGCTAAATAATAATAAGTAATAAATATTTTGCTGCACCATTCGCTCATTCATTTCGATCATTTTTTCTCCTAAAATTTGCCTGCAATAATTCGCGAGCTGTAAGTCTGTATTCAGCTTAAATAAATAGACACTACAGATTCGTATGAACAAGTACGTGTTAGAATTGCTAGCGGGACAGGCTATGTCTACCAGTTCTCACAGCGCATCGAAACTTGGCAGGCTTATTTGGAACACTCGTAAAAGTGTCAAGGAAACTGGGAAGAATCGCAGACGGAGCTAGGTGATCGGGAACAAGCGAGAGCCGCGCCGATTTAACCGAATTACCGTTGGATCAAAGCCTACGAGTGGTAATTGGCGCACAGGTGTCGTCGATCAATCGTACACCGGGCGTCGGGGAAGCTATTTCGCCGCTCGGATACCGAAACGTTTCGTGATCGATAGCAGACGGGTCTCCATACCTAGACGAATCCAATGAGACACATCATACAGGCACAGACAGAGGGGTTAAACGGGGCCGGAGGAGACACAGGAAGCCGAGGCGTTCGTGCAGCCCGATGTTACCCGTGATTGGACGATTAGCGATCGGTGTTATACCACGTATCGACTTGAGAACGTTACTTACAAAAGTACTATTAGAGGCGATTCGTGCAGTTTTCTTGTTACTACAGTGCCATAGTTTCCATAAAGTCGCTTGACATCTTGAAGTATGAAGAACATTTTAGAGTTAATAATAAAAATTTCTAATTAATGAATTTATATATTCTAATTCAATGTGAATTTAAACGAGGAAATGTAACACCAAGACGCAAGAAACGTACAGAAATGTTTTAAAAGATTCAAGGAAATGAATCATTGCATAATGAGCCACGTTCACCTGCCATTTCTAATGCGAAACTCGTCGAGTATATGAAGCGAAACTCACTTTAGAATCCATTTTTCTGTTTGGACATGTAATGGCAATTTTAAAAATATTATCTAAATTCGAAATACTTATATTACCAACAATTACAAAATTCAAGTATTTAGATTTACAATTGTAAAAAGTAATATTTATTACTTCTTTCTTGTGCGGAATTCTTTTAAAAGCTGACACCGTTTAGTTCGTTTATCAAAACGTTGTTCCGTTTTTGCTTTAGAAAATTAAATAGCGTATGAAAATTTCTGAACTGACTGTAAATAATTTTGAGTTTGTACATAGATATAAGCAGAACTTGTTCCCAAAATTTTCTTACGAACTTTCACATTTCTACGATTTATTGTTAACCTATAAGATAAATAATTCAAACTTGAGTGACCTAAGGGATTGCATCCTGTGGATCAAGGAGTTCAATGCCGCTCCTTAATATAACCGTGAAGATATAAATCGCGAAGTAAATAGAAAATTTGTGTATGTGTTTCCATTGTACCTACCTTAAGATACGCAAGAGTATTTTTTAATTTTAAAATGGCCGTGTTTGAGACAATTGAGAGCTCACAGCAGTGTTGCAGAGGCTGTTCTTAATATCCGTCGATACAGCTATTTAAAATCGGCTCCCCGGGGAGGCAGAAATGATTCTAGTATAAAGTTAGGTATTATCATCGAAAATCTGTGTCGGATCGAAGACTGTCGTAGACAGAGCAGCTCGAGTCCGGCTCAGAAACGCGTGTACGGGAGAATTCTTGTTCGTGCTTGCGCAGCGTCGATGGAGAGATTGTAATAAGCATCGCATGCCAGGGAACAATTAAATTATTAGTAGGTACATTGTGCACGGCGGGGTGTTTTATTGCGTGGCGTTCTACCCCGGCCTGCTTTCCAGCCTTTGCTCCCTGAGGGCTCGCCAACAATTCCCCGAGGGTACAAAGATTTCTCGGGATGAAGTCTCGTACCTACCCCAAAAACTTCTGAAACCCGAAATTCTTCGAGACTCATAAATATTACGAAGTCCTTTTAGAAAACTACATCTTCTAATAAATAAGAACCTTGAAAAATGTGTGAATGCTAGTGTTCCCGACGCCTTACACAGTGGCACAGTTCTTTGAACTTGTCGAAACTGTTCACGAAGGAATTTAAACTTCATTTAACACTTTAAGTGCCACATCAGTCACAGATGACTGACACAAGTTTTTTATCAAGCTGGAAAAGTAATTAATTAACTGAGCCGAATCTTTATTAGGATCTGCGAGGTGTAAAGTACTCTTTCATGCTCTTATTCTATTATACAAGTTACTACGCCTGCAATTAACCTGTTAATGTCAACTGTTTTGAATTGCGAAAGCATATATTTGCATAAACCTACACACTTTATTAATTTCACTGATAAATATACGATGTCGCTAATGCATTAGTTATTCTTATATTTATTGCAATTGTTCCTTTGATTTTCTTTAAATCTGATGGACTCTGAACATTCAGTCCTTAAATTGTAACAACTGTAATACAGTTGAACCTCGATTATCCAGTTTTTCAATACCAGAATTTTCCAAATATGTTTCACAAGTAATTAGCTGAAGCTATGCAACTCTAAGTAACTGTTTTATTATCTGAGCATTGATGTATAAATTAGCATACGGTAGAGTGATTTCATACGGCCAGATTATTTGCAGTGAGCAAGGAAACAGGATTTTCCTACTAATGCCTGATGAGCACCGACGACGACTCGAAGAACCGAGATTGAGAGAACAACAAGAAAGTAGACGGAGATTGGAGGCGCGGATAGAAAAGGTGCGCGGCGAACGTGATCTCTCGATTCCCGATTGGCGAGAGGAGAGTATCAGGTTCGTCGATTATTCACGTACGGGTATCGAATTATTAAATTGTCAAAGCTACGGCAGGAACGCAAGCAAGGAAGAAGAGAGAGAGAGCGAGATGGCGAGAGCGAGGAAGAAAGAGAGAAGGAGAGCAGCGTGTCTTAAGAACGCTCGACGAAAGGCTCTTAAGCTGTCATCAAGTTCTTGCAACGGGGATAAAATTTCCTTCTAAATGGGTCAACGTTCTGGCAATCATCTCGAGCGGGTTAATTGGAACTGTATCGAAGTTAGAAATTATCAAACCGAGTAAAGCCGACTTACTCGTGCCCGACGAAATCAAATGAACCGCTGGTTGACGTTTAATCTAACCGAATAGACCGAAAACTTTGCTAACGAAGAGAGATGTGTATTGAGATTTTGTTATTTGAATAATTCTATTATTTGCATTACTTTAGGGGCTGGACAGTGCAATTATAATGTCTGAATAACTAACTTTGAAAAAACGACGGGCGAGTAATTTATGTCAAAGGTTTTGATTTAGTAATATCGTTAAAGAACGAAAGAACTATTCGAGAGAACTATTAGGAGGAACAATCTTTTATTTTGTGTAAAGTATCGGAAAAAAGCGTCAATTTTATTTCGAGACATGTTTATATACATTAAGAATTGTATTATCCAGTTCTATCGAATATAATTTATTGTTGAGTAATTCGTTTGGTATTGAACATTTATCAAATTTGTTTTAACAAGTACATTTATTTCACTATAGCGATTAAAATTTTTGTAAAACTTACATATAAACTTCGGATATTTTAGAAAACATTAAATTAATTTCGTAAAAGAAGCTGCACACGTTAAGAAGAAATATATATTTGTTCTTAAACATTGATTCGTACAATAAAGATGTCCGAGGTATTTTCACGGTCTAGCTGCGGCTTTTATCAGCTGACTTTTCCGACGGTAGGTTAACGTTAGCTAACTACCATCGCGACGCTATAATAGATTTACATCGAGTCTCGGTATAATCCGCTGTAAAACAATTTGAACTTTAATCTCGGCGCTTTCAATTTCCCTCACGTTCTCGTTAGGACGACATATTCCTTTGCGGGGGTCTGAGAACCGTTGCGGAAAAGAATGAGGCAATGGCGGTGTGCCGTGACTTCTCCTTGCACCGGGATTATAATTCGCGACGTCGCGTCGCCTTCATTATAATAGTAATCAACGCGGCCGCCCCTCGTTATCGTTACTACTTAATAATTTAATTGTTCGGTGGCGTGCAGCCTTTATTGGGATATCTACGGCTGCATCGTGCGACGGTCGATCACGCCGTTGTGTGGGTTCGCTCGTGGCCGCACGACCAGTGTTTTATAAACGTGTTCTCTGCAGGAAGCCTCCGAGGTGCCGCGGAAAAATTGAATTCGGCCAAACACCGTTAAAGAGATGACAACAATAGCTCTGCACGTGGTTTCTGAATTTTCACGTTGCTAGTAGAAACAACATGGAATCTGCATAGCCCCTGTTAACTGCGTGCAACTATAAACATTCGCATTTTTCAAGTGTTATGTTATTTTAACCACATCGATTTTACAATTTTTCAATTAAGATCACGTTAGATTGGATACGCATTTATATCAGACTTGAAAGAAGATGGAGCATAATTAATAATAAATAATGGAGCACGCTATTAAATTGCTGTGTGATTTAAAAACATTAAATATCAGATGGAACTGCATAAAATTACAATAAACTATGACTTTTCAATATGAAGGATTAACTGAATACGGTATAAAAATTATCGGTATAAAATCACTGATTGAGGATCGTTCTGCCAGAAAGATTCGAAGAGCTGTAATTAATAAATATAACTTCAAAGAAAACAATCATGAAACGACAGATACATCTAAATAGTGAAGTAAAGCGCCTCCAAGTGCAAGAATCAACGTTTCGCTCACCGAGCAACTATCTTTTGTGCAAACCGCAAATAAATTTGCCTGGTGATCGTTACAGAACGCACAAACGTGCAGAATAATTGAAGAGGACAGCGAGCCAAATAATTATGTGAACGACGCGGGTACGCGCCTGTGAGCGTACTTCTGTCACTGGCAAATTAAAAAAGAAACAGCAGAGATTGCACGATATCGATTAAACATCAGCTTTCTCCATAAAACCGATAGATTTCCTAATACTTGTGGACGGGGTTGTATATCTGTCGGTATAATAAAAACACTGGTTGAATGCGGTGGCGAGCGGGTGTGGCGGGGGCGGTGGGGTGGCGCCGCTGGGTGGAAACACTTCTCGTGGATCGATACGTGCGTCAGATTAAAGAGCGCGACAGGTGACAGTGGCTTTTACGAAGAAATTTCCGTCGAAACTTTGTGCCGCGCAAAGTGGCCATTGCGTTTCGTTCCGGAGATAAAAACCACAGAGAAAGAAGAGAGTGGGGTTCGGGGGTGGGACGGGCAGAAGAAGTCCAGAGACAGGAGAAAATAAAAATCGAATAGAACGAGCGAGATAGAAAGAGATAGAAAGAGAAAGAGAACGAGAGACAAAGAGAGAGAGAGAGAGAAGGAGAGGACAGGGGAAAGAAAGAGAGGACACGACGCGACGGCGAGACGCGCACCGGTGACGGTCCACGAGAAGACAAATTCTGTAATCCTCTTTGGTCGGCGAGCTAAGCCCTCTGTGTGACGGCGCATACCCTCTTCTTTCTCTTATTTCCTCCTCTCGTTTTGCCTCTCCTTGTCCCTCCCTGTCCTCCCACGCCGATCAAGGAAATTAAGTTTCGAATCGACAGCCGTGCTTAAGTATAAACGACCGAGCGACATCGAACAATGTCGCGGAGAGGAAACAGGAATTTATTGGAAAGGGTTGGATCATGGTCATGGAACAGAAATCGAAATCGCTGTCTCGTACAGCTGTTTCCACAGATCCATGTCGTCCTGTGTGAGAGTTAGAGGTAGGAAATCAAATTTCAAACTGTGACTCTTTTCAAATGTATTCTTGACTATAGCTTGCGAACTATTTGCAACTTATTAACCCCTATCATTAAACTTCAAATTTTATATACTGAGATAGAAAAGATGGAAAAAAATGAGTAAGTGAAATAGGAGAACAATGTAAGCATAAGATGAAGTTTTTAATATTATTACATTGTTTTATATTTATTTGAAACTATTACAAGAAAGAATACATTTTGATTTAGGTATTGCTCCATAAGAAAAAGAAAATTAAGAATAATCTGACCCATTATTAGAATAAAAATGGTTAATTGTGTTTCGAAAGGTTATGTCACGTTACATTATATTTCACATTTCGCAAACAGCATAGCTATCTCCATCGCTGTGTGTCCTTAACATTCTTCAGCCGAGTTGATGCACCAGAGGGCTCATAATGTTTTGCAAAAAAGCGTTCGCGCGCTCTACAATTTCGCGGAATGAAAACTGTAATAGTTTCTTAAATTATCACTTGGATCTTCTGATGAAAGTCTTCTAACTCGAAAAGGATTTGAATAAAATTAAAAACCTGGTTTCCATTTCCCTGTTCCACTAAAAATTCTCTTCACCGAGGTACTCCTGTTTACAATGGAACCGAGAGAAGTGGTTCAAAAGTAAAAGATAAAGGATACCGCGGATGACTGGTTTTCCCTAAAATTTTTGCCAGTATGCACAAAATTTTATCTATTTTAGGAAGCATTTTCGAAACGCTCGATTAGAGAGGCTAAAATTGAAATGCGGAATATTCGCAACCAATAGTATGTTACATTATAAAATTTGTATTACTGCCTTGTTCAAGGTACAAAAACAGTTACAACCACTTCCAAATAACTTGTAAATTGCATTAGTGTTAACAATACAGCTACATTAATTATATTATATTATCTTTCTGTCTTGATCACGAGTATGGATTCGGTTTTATCAGGCGATTATTTTTACCTTGTCTTATACCAGCTTAGTACCATGCAGACAATTAGCTCCCAATGATTACCATTCAGCAAAATTTGCAGAAGCTGGAATATTGTCAGTATCAATTCGATCGTTACGTACATCGTCCAGGCAGAATTCGTTCTGGCAAGTTCTGGCGGCTCATTCATTATGTCTCCCATGATCGGACGTCAGACAGTCAATTCCTCATCCGCAGAAATCAAATTCAGCTGACTGGTCAGCCGTGCATGCATTAAACGGACCGCGAGCAAAGGAACAGTGAAGTTAACGAAACAGGTGACGACAGTCGACCGGTTTATAAATAAGTTTAATGGTAATCGAAACACGGGACCTCATTAAACGAGTTTACGCTCGAGAAGATGTATGTATAATTATTTCGGCAGGAAATAACAAATTAATCATCGCGAATCGTACCATGAAATATCTGTATTAAATTCCAGATGTACACTCTATCGCTTTCATTAACTTTTAATCGAAGGAGCAATCTTTTCGCGCATTGTGTTACTCAAATATTTTGCCAGGTGAATCAGGTCCTCGATAACATCTCCATGTAAGTTATAATCGTTTTGAGACCTACAACATCGCAATTTTAATTGAGCTTAGACTATACTCAGTCTGTATCATTTATCAAAAATGGAATCACGCATTTGAGTCGTCAGCAGATTCTAATAAATTAGTCTACATCTGAGTCTGATAACAACAATTTTCAATTACAAAATGTGTCTTATAATTCGATTTGAACCTACTCTTGCATCAGAAATAATTTACATCGTATTTCGCTTCAACCTCACCATATTCCAGTCTTCGAAATACAGCGGTGTGAATAATTATAGACTCAAAGTAACTTTTACATTTTTGATAATATTTAAAGAAACACTCAACAACAAATCATATTTGTATATTTCGATATTAGAAATAATAGAAGATAGAGATATAAAAATATGTTGTTCCATTGAGTTTTCCCTTAGATATCAGAAACAACGTAAAAGCTACCTTGACCCCATAATTGTTTAGATCACTGTATTTTCACGAATTACGAAATTACGCAATCAATCCACAAGTAAAAGAACAGGAGAACAATTTCAAAGATCTGTATCGCATTTTCGAGTATTCTTCGTAAATGTCCAAATTGTTTGCCACTCCAAAGACAATAGTTGCGTTGGCAAACAACACTGTGCATTCGAGAACTGACCAGCCAAAGGAACAAAATTGCTTCTCAAAGTTGTCGCTTTGAAAGGCCATCTCGTCGGGACCTGGATTTCACGTCTGACTGGAGTAATCGTTCAACGAAAGCGGTTCAATTTCGGGAAAACAGATTGTCGCCGGTATTTCGCGTTCACGGGGGAGCCGATGGTATCGCAACGGTGTAAAGCGGTCCTAGCCCCATTCGAGCTACTTAAGAGATTGACACGGGAAGATAGTATAATGGACGAAGTGGCCGGAGAGGATTCGTGGCCTCCTGGATCGGGCACCGGCTCTAATGGGCCAACACTGATCGCTGATAAATTTCGAAACGCCACGGGCCCCTTTTTGATTCTTCCCCCGCGGCATTAAGCCAGTCAAAGAATCAATTATGCTCGATAATGAAATCGTGTTAATGTCCGCCGTGGAGGATTCTTCCGTTCGTCATCGAATCTCGCCGGCCAAGATCTCTAAAGATAAGCGCTCGAATCACTACCTAATTTCTTTGATAACTTCCGCAAGGACACCTGCATAGAGGAAAAAATCATTGTTGCGCTAAGAATCTAAAATTGAGGATAAATGGCTTTTAATTGTTCTATTTTCATTAGAAAGAATGATTCAAGGTATCCGATAAATTGTTTGTCGTTCCATTATCTTCACAGTTATAATGATTAAACATTTTTCTCTTATCACAGTTTCTTGGATGAAACATAAAATTTATATTTATTGTCAAAGTACAAAACGTTAATAATTTTCCTAATAGAATTAAGAACATTTTATTTCTTGTATATCATTATTTGTTTTCGATCGTAGATTATTGTAACTAGAATGCGACACTCATGAGGGTTATAAAATAGCTATTACATCAAATATAAAGTTATTAAGGAAAGGAATCAATGGCTACTAATTTCACGATTTAGTCCACATCATTTTTAAGACGCATAAACATCTGCAATCTAATGACAACTGAAGATTCAAATTTTGTTTATCGCACTGAGTTAATTATCGCTTGCGTCAAAACTGTCGTAACAGCCCCAAAGTAAGTCTGTGAGACCCCATTTCTTCAGACATCTTACAAATTAAATCACGAAGAAATTTTTCTCTGGAACGTAAATTATAATTGTGATAATTAAAATTTTGGATCAGTATTAGTATTTAGAAATTGGATGTTAATTTTGAGAAAATGTTCGAATAATACGTTAAAAATATGAGTTTCCGCGGTCTGCGTGCAAGAACAGAGAATACTGGGTGACACTATCGAGTTTTGCTTGCGAGGCTAACATTGTCAAGTCGAGAGGCGGCTGTGTTCCTCGTCATTAACGCCGATTTCCAATTACACCGTGAAAACTTTCACTTTGCGACGCGGTGTCGCCTTTAATCCACGAAAACTCGAGCCACTTGGAGCGATACACTCGGTGATCTCGATATAACGCAACAGCGACGGCGCACCACCACTCTGCACCTGCCCCGTAGAATTTAATCACGATGGTTACTCTGTCCGACCGAAACCAATTATTGCGCAGACGTACTCACACACCCGGAGCCCGCTTACACCGCCCAGTTATGCGGACGTTCTACGTGCACCTACACAAATCGACATAACCCGCTACGAATATAATATACCCACATTAATTTTACTCCGAACGCATCCAATTCTCCGTGTTTATCGTCGCCGAAATCCTCTCTAGCTGTTGACACTTTCTTACTATCATTCGTACGTTTGTTCGCGAGAAAATGTTGCGATTATATTTATCCCAGTTGTACGTCGGAGTTTAAATTTCTGTTATCAACAGATTATAATTAAGTTAATTTCGCTGGAACTATATCCCACAATATTTAGCTATTGACTGTAGAGACTTCTGTCATTTATGGTGCGACATTACTTTAGAAAAGTAGACCCGCGTTCCTCAAACGACATTTAACATCAAGTCGAGACGCAAACGATAACATAAACTTCTAAAAATTCCCATCCGTAAAATGTTTAAACTGTGAAATAAAAATCCTGGAATGTCGCAACGGTTACAGTAGCACTCGTGACATCTGAATGAAGACGTCTGGTTTCTGGAAGAACATTTGTCGGAACCAGATAAATGGAACAGTTGTCATTGACATGTGCAAAAAGGGCCGCGGAAGTTCGTTAAACGAATCCCTACGGATCAGAATGGGATGCTATTTTTGCTTCAGCGAGTTTCGATATGTTTATATTTCAGGCATGATAACGATGGCTGTAAGTGAATGAACCGCTCGCATGAAAAAATAGAAGACGTACGAGCAGTTTCGGATAATATGTTGCCTGGAATATCAGTAGCATTCATGAACGATAACAATTCCGTGGTCGTTTCGAATCCAGACTTCCGCCTCAATTGGCATCGCGCGGGATGATAGACGCGCGTCAGAAATTGAATTACTACGTGGAACCTTTACCCGGAAATGGCGGAGTTCGTGTCAGGAACTAGATCTCGCGTAATTGATCAAAAAGTTGCGGGGCTCGAATAAACGATCAACGGTTCGAAACTGGAACTCGTTTCCATGTCTTTCCGACTATTCCTCCGAACAGGTTTGATCAAACGTTTAATAAACCATGTAGTGCTCGTCTTGCATAACGCAGCTTGCAAAACTTTTTAGGGAACGCTGAATGTTTGTACAGGAAGACATAGTGAATTAAATTCATTACAATGGAACACACTTTTAGATTACGCCTTATATAAAAATTTATCTACTACAGTTTCATAGAAAATATATATGTACTTAATTGCACACCGTGGTCCTTGTTAAATAATATTTTCAGGTACATAACGCCGTTTTGACATTCTTTTAACTGCTCTATGACTAAGCTGTTTGGGTTAAATCTTTTCACAATTTTTGTAATATATTAATATACAGAAGTTGTATATTAGCTACCAATATTGTACGCAACAAATACTAATAAACACTTGTGGTTGTGGAATGATGGTAATACATGCTCTAAATGCAAACAGATTCATTGTAGTTATTCATACACTGTTTATTCGATAGTTAAAGTATTCTCTTGTTTCAGATATGGTAATATCTAAAACAATTTCATTTTTAATTACGTCAGAGTTAAATAATACTAATAGGTTTTGATAATGTACATTAATAAAGTATAAAGATTATCACGGACATCAAAACTGTTTAGCAAGTTTAGTAGTAATTTCTTTTTCAACTTTTCTATGGTAGTGTATCGATAGAAATGAAACAAGTGTCCGTTTTCAATTTGTATAAAAAACCATCGCTTAAAAAATTGTATTCCAAATCTGAATACATTCATATAATAGTAAAAAATACTCACTTGTCGTCACAATAGAGAAAATGACATAACTAGAAACGGAAACTTCAAATGGTATAATTTAATGGTCCTCAATCTATGGTTTCGATGACTACACAAAAACGTCAAAAGATCAACAATTCAAAGCAATAGAGTCATATTAATTTCTATTGTTAAAGATTTCGCAAAAGGTTGTGAATTTTAACACTTTATTTACCGATAGCATACTATTATAATTGTCGCCAATTTTGAAAAGTCTTTATTAGAAAACTACAGAGTGTTTATCATTTGTGTACCAATGCCAAATCGGACACGATATTGCCTTTGCGCTAATAATTACGAATTACGTCGTTCGAAAAGTAATATCGTATTCCGAAGGAAAAATGAAGGCGCTTTTCAATATCTAGAGTACTCATTCATATAATGACCATTTTATTTTATAACTTTCTGAATAGACGAACAAATATTTTTCATACATTAACATCAGTGTAATCTTATTACTATACAAATACATTAATAAAAAGTTACAAAGTACTATTTATTATTATATAGCATAATTGCAATAGATTACTTTGGGCGCAACTAGAATTCCTTACATCGCGTCGGTGTTGAGAAGTTAATGGCAAACAATGAAGAATGAAATTATTTTCCGAACAACTTAATATTTCTAAGTAGATATAAAGAGATCCTAAGGTGACAAATAGGAAAATAATTTAATTGCACATACAATACCATAGCAAATTTTGAAACAAACAGGGATTAAACACGTTGAATCACAAAGGATTGAGGTTATGTCGTGACGAGACATTGAAGACCACTGGTCCAATCTTGCAGGGTCCGGATCTATTGAGATCGAGGGTGCCGTCGCCCTGTCCCTTTGAATTTGAGACGATCGTTCGAACCCGAAACAGAAGTTCCTCTATACATGCTGGCGTCGTCGAAGGGGCTGGGAATACCCGGAGGAATAAGGGTGCGGAACCGTGTCTGGTAGCGTGGGTGCTCTAAACCGGAGGAGGCGAAGGAGCGTACCCCGAAGCGAAGGAGGACGACGGTGTTGGCACTCTCGGGGGCCATTATTGATTGTTGTTGATAATTAGCCGGTACAGGCGCGTCAATCACGAGGCAAGGCGAGGTTATTAGGCTGTTGGTTAGCACCGGGCCGATACCGCACACAAGCACAGCCAGGATACGTGCTCGTTGCGCAGCTGTCCGTGTGTGCTCGGGAACGCCGCCGCCATTGAGCCACCCGATTACCCCCCACAATTCGATCTAATGCGCTACGCTGCGACGCGAGAGAAGGTTAATTATGCAGTTAATGAGAGCCTGAATATATATACCCCACGGGGTGTCGGGGCCCATCGGTGAAAAGAGAATCATTCGGTGCTCGTCCGGATTCGATTGTTGGATTTGGTTATGGATCGGCAGCACCGGAAAACGGTCTTCCATTATCCTTCCGCTTTGAATTAATCGCGTTAGACTCGCGCCGTTTTACATGCTTCGTTCGCGCTGCGTATAGTTTACTCATTGAAAACACGACGTGCGTCCACTCGAAAGGAATTCGCTCTGATCGATGTAACAATGTTGTCCCTCCTCGTGTTACCAGTGCTTCAAATAATATCTTTTAGTTATAATAGAAACTGCGTAATTATTTATCAGTAGACTGCCAATTTTTGCGTAAACAGTAAATGTCCTGGGTCAATCGCAAGAAACAGGTATAATATAAATATTCATTTTCTCTATTAATAATTTTGTATTTCACGAATATATTGTACTTTTGCCATAAATACAATCTAGTTATTGAAATACGTAATGCAATCAGATCTTTCCATTAAACGCGTTTTTATCCGTACTGGGCATATTTTATTCGAGTAACAAATGCAACTTCATTCGTAATACATTTGAAAGATTAGTTGAATAAGGTTACATCTATCTTTCAAAGTCTGATATTTACATTTACTTGCATCAAGAAATTAGTATGATTAGTATCTGTTAGTCGTCTGTTGCACCTGGAACTTAAATTTATTAGCCCTCATATGTTTCTTCAGAATAATTGCTCAAATGGTCCGAAAATAATACTGTCCGTAGAAATGTATAACAATGAATCTTGAAAAACAGAAGATGGAGTAACTGAAACTGAATGGACACTTGTTAAAAGATAATGAAGGTTGATTGTTTGGTTGATGAAATTGTCGCGCTCCGAAGTTACATATGCAGGAAAGTGGTGAAAAGTAATTGCTACCAAGACCAAGCAACACTTTCAGACGATCGTGCTTTTTTAGCGCAAGTAGATGGTTCGCACAACCAATAAATGAAACCGTCGACTCACTACACATTGCTATATTTTATAAGAGTATTAATAAAATGCTATCTGCAAGGCGGTCGAAGAAAGTGTTTATTAGCTGCGATGGTGGGGTGAACGATCGCCAATTGCTCGCGCGACCCTGCAAAATCAATTTCTTCCCCGATTACAGTGTTCACGATCATGGACACTGTAATAAGAACGGATAATGGGAAGGTGGCGTAATTTACATGGAAAATGACCATGTAATGGTTGATCGGGAGTACAAGTTACGCGGTCACCTGGTAGAACTTACGTATAATAACGACGGTGAAATGTTGCGGCGAGCTGTTTACCGATACCCAATAAATCCACAAAAACCTTAAATAATTAACAGTAACAACCACTATATTTCCGATCGTTTTACTAAACTTCTTGTACTTCGATGATTTCTTTCACAGATACGTTTAACACTTTTTCGTTCTTACTCCTCTGCAGCCCGAATTGTTTATACGATTTCAGAATAATACATGTAACTCAAAACAACTAAATATTAACCTTTAAATATAGATCACCAATGAATTTATTATTTTTAATAAAGCAGGTGATAAAAGAGAACACAACTTTTCTATCATATTGCAGTTAAACGTGAAGTGACACTAGAACGCAATGATGAATCTGTACTTGCGACTTCAAAATTACACAGAGCTACGAAAGGTTAATAATTTCCCTTATAAAACGAAACAATTCTTGTTTCTCACACGTCTCCATTTACTTTAATTTATGAATTTTCATAACAGTGGAATCAGGTTTCGTTTCGATTTGAAAGATATGCACAACAATGATGTTTGAGTAAATGATACGCGAAATCGAGAGTCCGACTTGTTATAATGCGAGGGTTCTTTCCACTCGGCGCGCGAATTGTTCCCCGGGAAAAATTCTCCGACATCGATCGATCGTGTAAGAAACGAAGCTGGGAATTGCTCCATTTTCGTCGGACGAAACCGAGTCGTTTAATTGGCTGTATATCGGCGGATTCGCGACACACCACGCAAAACAACCAAAACCAGAGCGTTCCGTTTTTGCAGGCCACCGCTCAATTTCCGTGGCGCGACACTGAACATCGATCAAATGCTGTTGGAACGTTGATTCCAGCGATAAATTGCCGAATCTCGCGTAACGAAAAATCTAGCGACATTCACGGTGGCTTATAGAAGAGAAACGAACGGATTTGCAACCTTTGGAAAGCGCTTGAAAACTTTTAAACCTTGACTCAGAAGCAATAAAGCTACCTTCGCAATTGTGCATAGTATATGCCGCTGCGTACCTTGCTTTTACAATGTTTAAATGTTTGAAAGAATTTGAAAGAATATTCTAATTTCACATATTTTGAAAATTTTACGATTCTTATAATGGCCATTGTTTTATAGAATGGTAGCGAAAGATGCCAAGAGAAGATGATAGTTTCTAAATGTCAAAAGAACGATGTAGTTTCTAAATAGATCATTACTGTTTTAAAACAGTAAAGATAGACACCAGTAAATTGTGATTGCTTGCTTGGACATTGAGGTGCAAAGATGGTCCATCGATAATAGAATGTTAGATAGGAGTCATCATTTTAAAAATGATAACTGATGTCGTCCGGTTCCGAAATGACAGCTGATCTTGTATACTGTATATTTTTATCTGCCAACTTCCAAATTCATACCATTTTCCGTTACCACATGTCGAATCTTAAGGAAGACTAGAAAAATGGAGACTATATATTTAGCGACATACACTTCTATTCCATGACGGAATCGATAATTAATTATTCGCATAAGACTTGTTAATGTTCTGTTAACTGCAATTTGATGCGTGGATCAATTACAGCCCTTGCAACAGCTACTGCATTATGCACCGTATAATGGCGGAAATAATTACAAACCCGGCGTAAATCAATAATCGTCAAAGGTCCCTGGTGTTGCTTTAAAAATTGAATGACCTGCACGAATGGATCGCTATTAAAAACGTTCCCGTTTAATTCCGGAATTGCTAAAATGCTACCGTGCATTCTTACGAGTTAGCCAGGCTATTTAAAACAAGCGCTCACGGTCATGCGACGTTAATAAATAATGGTTTTCAATAAAAGGACGAAGTCGCAAATATTTCAGACTGCTGTAATTTCGCTCGAATAAAATTGGGAAATTTCTCTGCCGTTGAATGCTGGTAGAACCGTGCGCAAATAATTAACTTCTGCACGCGCTTGCTGAGGTTTACTTTCTAATTATCCCGAAACTAGCTTTCTAATAGAGAAAGAGACTCATGAGACCCATCAACTTTTTAAAAGTGGTATTAAACTATTTAAAATTTTTTGAGTTAGAAAAGTTACTTTGCCAGAGAACGAGTCGCAAATGTTTCCAAAAGTTGCAACTTAACTCTACCTCAGTTTTGATCGTAACTCATAAAAACGTTACTACGACTGCGGATATTTGTGCAAAATAATAATAGTGTACGCTTATTTCAAGATACTTATTTTTTCTCTGAAGCGTTTCAAAGAGTTGATAGTAATACAATAGTATTTTTAAATTGTTCAAATGATTCTGTTGTTTCGCATTCGATCGAAAACCACCATTTGTTTGTTTTTATTGTCATATTATCTAACTGTCATATTGCAGAAATTTTTTTTACCTGTTTTATAGTAAACTAGACCTCTTAAAATCTTCAAAAAAAAATTCAACTCGGTTCGTCTAATTTTGAAAAAGTTGTTTCGTCTTATTCTTTGTCTGTAAAACCGAATAATCACTAATACCTTCCTTTTAGTTATTCTCCGCAAAATCTCCATATCCCCATACTCTGTACACTTTTATGTCGATTAAAATTTCGCAAAAGAAGGGTTAAAAAGTATACGCCGAATTTTTCTACCGACTGTACGTTACCTGAAATAGGTAATAAATCAAAAAAGAATTCGAAAAATAGGATAACTGATCTAAAATTATACGGTATACAACCCGAGCAGATTTCGCTGGTTTTTGTCTATCTTACGAATGATGATGTTGCCGTGTTAATCCCATTTTATTTGGGACAAAGAACAGACAAGGGGAACCGGTCAGGAGAATGTCGGAAGCAACGGAACAGGATAAATTGACGCGCTCGCGAAATCCAGCTCGCTTGCGCGGCTGACGAGCGTTACAACACTTGTAATAGGTAGCATTATACGCGCATAATAGAGGTAATAGCTTGGACTGGATAAATCGATCACCATTACCGTAGCTATTAACCGTAACGACCGTTTCCGAGGAGACCTGACCACTCCCGTGGGTTCCAGGTGAGAACAGCTGCAACTCTACCGGCGGCGGCAGCGACGAGGAGCTCGGGACAGGCTGCGGGGACGATTTAAACGGGAACGGCGGCAAGAAGAAGCATCGCCGAAACAGGACGACCTTCACCACCTACCAGCTGCACGAGCTCGAGAGGGCCTTCGAGAAGTCTCATTATCCGGACGTGTACTCCAGGGAAGAGCTCGCCATGAAAGTCAATCTTCCGGAAGTGCGAGTACAGGTAAGTCAGCTCGCTACGATTTCAAGGCTCTGATGCAAATATTAGATCATGCCGTAAGTCTTGTCGTTTCTTATCGTCGTGATATTCGTATGAACATCCATTTCTGTTTAGTCGATGCTTTTGTACAAACTTGTAGACAAGAACGTTGATTTGGAATTTATTATCCATGTATTTTTCGTTCCAAGCAATTTTGTACATCGTTTTATTAATATCTTGGTTGTGATTTACAATAACCGAATTACAGTTAGTTATGTTTTTTTACTGATAAGCCTTTTAAATCGTTCGTGTTTATAGCTTCGTTGAACTCGTTGTGGAACCTTTACAGAAATTTCGCCTTTGAATTTTTTAAATACGATTATTTAATTTTGTAATGTATGTAAATAATTCAGAAATATGTGAACTTATTGTAATATTGTACTGATTAAGAGTCGTTCCAAACAGTATTCGAAGTAAGTTCAAGTAGTTAAATAGTCTAAAAGCTGTATTATAAACTAAATTTTATTTTGGGAAAAGCTGCAAATTTATATATTAGCTTCTTCACGTTTTTAAATAATGTAATTTTTTATAATTATCGTTACTAATGTACAAGCAATTTTATGTTTTATGTAGTATATCATTTTTAAGGACTGCCAGGATTTCGATGTCAACATACACTTCAAGAACATATAAAATATCAATAATTTTGTTGAATAATTTGAAACATCAATAATGTTTTATTCATTTTGTGAACGAGATTAAAGAACGACAGAATTTTTTAACAAAATAGCAGTAGTCCTCTGTGTTTATTATTAGCTTTAAAACGACAAGATTTATGGGATGGTGCAACAAAGAAGTATTTTAACGTGTCAACTGCATTGTCACCCATTTTTGCAAAGAGGCAACCAGATAAAATTATGTTATGTCAGTACGAAGAGAAACGGTGTGGTACATCGCAAGCAATTGCGCCTATCAAATTTCATCTATGTGAGGATGAATATTCACTACCAACGTTATTTAATACATGACAGCGATTTATTAATTACGAAATTAATATAGGGTAATACAGGCGTAAGAATCGCGACGTAAATTAGAACAAGATAATACAAGTAGTACCAATTAATCCAGGAACAAACTGCGAAATAGAATTAAGATTAAAATGAAACAACAGCAGAATTGATCATTAAAGTAAATGATTTAAAAATCTGCAATCGCAATAATTGCACGGAGATCTACCGCGGCCCGATAAGTTCTCCGCATGATCAAAGATCGGACGATAGATTAGGTCGAGAATAATTATATAACACAGCGCGGTTAATCTACGTGGCATTTCAAGCCACGTTCAAAGCGGTGTCAACGAAAATTCATACATTTTTAAATAATCGGCTGGCGACGGGAGTCACGCGACAAACGAGGAATTAACTCGTTAACCCTCACGACACCGCGATCGCATTACCGGCAACAATGTGGAGCGGGAAGAAACGAGAAAACAGAAGGAAACAAGGAAAAAAAGGACGAGCCCAGCACAGTGGCTTGTATCGAGCCGTGTGCTCGACCAACCACCGACAAGCTTTATTAAAAAGCTTGGCGAGCCACGAAGCTCTTTAAACTTCACTCACGAATTACACTCTTTGACGCGGGGGTGGCGCGAGCCAGTTTCCGCGAGGCGAATCAAGTTTTGGTTTTGACTATCCCGATTAAGAGACTTTTCACACATTTTCTGCCACCAACTTGTAAACATTTCTTCACGAAGTAATGTATAGACAGCGGATCATTATGGAAAATAAAACTCTAGGGTACAGAATTTGATTAAAAATTTGTTTCTTCTTTTGACGATTTCAAGAAATGGAGGAGAATGCAGGAATGTCTCTCAATTCTTTTAATGTCTTCATTACTTTGAATTTCACCTATTCATTTCTGTTATAAATGCGCAAAGTGCAGTATAGTAATGAATAACGTGTAACAATTCGTTTTAATTAATTAATCCTTTGCATTACACTAATCAGATAGACACGTGACGAACATTTTACACATAATTTACAAAATGTGAGTGTTATTCGCGCTTTATAAAGTGAAACAAGATTTGATTTCCCTTAGACTGCGGATTTTTATACAAAATAAAAATTGTCTGCAATAATTACAAGATGCAAGAGTTACATAGCCGTTTATAGTTAGTTAGTCGTGTATTTCAAATCGAAATAACATTTTATCTTTTTACTGTCTATATTTAGAAACTACAATTTATACAATCATGAAATAGATATAAATGTTCGGTCTCGCGTAGAAATTTATTAACAATAAAGAAGATAATAAAATTGTGGACTTTATTTATTTTTAATGAACGGAATTATTCAAAACAATTGCCTATACACACTACAATTTTGTTAATACTTGTAACGCAATAATGTTTGTCTGTCATAATTTTCCTGAATTTTTTCTATTTGAGCAGACAATAAAATCTCGTTTACTGCCTTCAATGTGAACAGTGTGTAATTTTCCGTGCAGTCTATTGCTGGGAAAAATTTTTAGATGTCCTCAAAATTGTTGACATCAGCTCTCAACTAATCAATCTAGAGCTTTAGAAATTTTATATAGAAGAGAGGTTGTTACTTTTTGTTCCCTTCTTATGCTGTACAGTGTACGCAAGCTAATTACATACATTTTACTATGCACGAGTTAATATTAAGCAATACGTAAGAGCTTATATAGAATGCACACCGTTCATGTTTGTAGTATAATTTAGAACTCATTCAGGTTTATTTAAAACCTACAACAGATGTCGTTTATAATCCGCAGATTACTGATTTCCATCCATTTAATGCGCAATGCAAAAAGCATTTGCACATTTAGTTAGTGAGTCTCTAAATTTAATTTTTGAAATGCAGTCCATAGAATTGGTAATTTCAGTAAAAATACGTCCTTATATCTGAATGTAATTTTCATTTCTTTCTCTGATTTAGCTTACACTGCAGAGTGACTACATTAAGGAAACGTATTTTACAACATAGTATTCGTAAAATACAATTTTTACATAACACATTGCAAAAATTGCAAGAGTCGTCCTGCACCGTCACATTCTAACACGATTAATCCATCTCGATAACACGATTTACTAACCACGGACAATTCTTATACAAAAATTATACGTTCCGGTTACTAGAATTAGGATTATTCTCGCGTTTCGTTTAACACGATATCGATAAAACGCGAAACAGATCAACTGTGTTATAAAAGACTTCTTTTGCATAATCCTGCAAACTTATTACCAGCAATCTCTTCTCGAAAGGCACATTAACTGTTCTACCTTAAACGTACGATATCACCTCAGCGGAGGAAGATAAGTGCAAGGGACCAAAAAGCAACAACCAAAAACGCAAGCTTGCTCGAAGCGGAAATCTTCGATCAACGAGGAATTATCGTTCTGGAGGATAATCAGCAGGATTTTCAGCGATTCGTGACGCGATCGTTCGACCGATTTATTATCCTCCCCCGGCCCCCCACCATTTTTCTCTGTACGCGACGCGAGTGTCGAGGGCGTGAGCGCGCGCGCACAACGAGCGGTCCGGGGGTTAATGGTAGCGTTTCCGTGCAAACAATCGGAACAGCAATCGCCGCCTGACGCTGGCCCGACGTATTCAACTAAATTAAATTAATTATGTGCGTGACAGCGATAAAAGCACGCAGTCGCATGCGACGACGCATCGATTAGACTCCCGGGGCCACGAGCGAGTACGGTGCACGGCCCGCCGCGCCGCGTCGCGCCGTAGTTCACCGCGGCCCGGATAATAACCTGCCCGCTCTCGCAGCCTTTACGAGCACCTGCTTTTTTGCCTGTCGAAGCGCGGAATTGATTTTTCACCGGGTTTTTACTTCGCCCGTTCAATTGCTCGGGAACCGGGGAACGATCGGCGGAATCGACCAGCATCGAGGGGCGATGTTATCGACACGTTAACGTGCTATCCACGGCTCGTGAAATTCTATAAATCGCTGGGTTCGCGGCTCGACGAAACCCTGCTACTCGAGAGGTTTTCGATAAATATCTTCATTTTCAAAAATTACTGTTTGCTCCGAACTCTTTCGAGTTCAATGTCTCGCCCCCCCCCCCCCACCCCGCCCCCCACCCTTTTCTTACAGAATTTCATACAGAGTAAAGATGTCTAATATGAAATCCACTTTTGTAAAACTATAACTATCGATTGAAGACACATTTATTAAAAGTAGATACGCGAATGAGACCTAGTATAATTTTACAATCGAATAGAACATACGAGGTAAAAACTCCGCTTTTTCGTAATACAGCAAAAACTAAAAATATGCAGATTCACAGATTTGATAAATGAGTTCACAATATGAGACCCGGTTTGGCTTTCCTAAGACATTTATCCTAATGAAATTCAAGTAAATCGTTGAAGTATAAAAAGTATTCAAAAACGTTCAATTATATCCATACATACGAATTTGTAACCTATTTCGAACACTTTGAAAATACTACACTCAGTTTTTCTTTAACTACGACATTATTATTATTATAAATCAGTAAAGTATTAATTTGATACATAAAAATCAGTAAGGTATTAGCTAGAGAGTATAATTAAGGACATCAAAGACAATCGAGTCAAACTTTAAAAATTTGGAAGAATAAAGGAGGGTACAATAAACAGAAAGATCGGTATTTTATTTCAAATTAATATTTTCCAAAAGCCTTTTGTTCCAGAGCACTTATAAATCTTTTAAGAATAAAATTGTGAATATGCTATAATATAAATCGTTTTAGAAATGACTATCTCGGTATTTTGTTTCACAATAGACGCCTCTGAAGTTGGAAATGATTCTAACAATAGGAGCAGTTGTAAATAATACTTCAAATATCGAGTTCTGATGTTATCAGGTGTCGTCATTTCACCGCGCAACGCTTTCAGAAATTCCAAATCTCGTATTTTAGCGACCGCTTTCAATTTAGCTTCGGTCTAAGTAAAGATAATACGATCAAATTTCAGAGAAGTTATACTATGCAGCTCTAAACATTGACAGAACTGTGTAGACAAGTTCAGCATTCACGATCTATACATAGCAATGAATCATGTTTATTGTGTGATAGCGTACAGTTGATGTTTCTCAAATAGAATGGTTAGACAAAAAATAGCTGCGGTTTGCAAAGTTTTTACATATGTACGTACTTGTTAAATAAAAAATTCCGTCTCTTTAATAGGTCAGCATTTGGACTTTTAGTTTTCTATTTCTATCTTTTAAGTCAATATATTGCAAAGTGGTGGAGTTACTCGATAGTTTCGAAACCTCGTTTGCTAGAACATCGATTGCTCGCCGCCATTGCTGCGAAGAACCAGAAGAACCGGAATAAAAATTTTCTATTGATTTGCAAATAAAGATATATTTTATAAAACGTGGCATAGGAATTCTTAAAAATTTTATTCATTACCATAATAGAAGTATTTTAAATTGAGAAACCGTTTCTGTAAAAAACGTAGCAACTTTAAGTATTTATAAATAATTAAGCGATGGGTATATTAACAAAATGGTACTTCATATTGTAGTAGAATTTACAGAGAATATTTTCTCCATATTTGAACAAAATCGGACACATAGTTTCCAATATTTTTCATCCGTCAGTTCGAACAATTGAAAATTAATGACAATGAAATTCGAAAACCTTTACAAGATTTCGAGTAAATTCATCTGATTGTTGCATGAAAAAGTACTTGTAGTAGAGCACGAAAACATTTCAACGAATCGTGTCTCCAATCGAAATTTTACAGAGTTGTCTCATTGTCTGCTCACTGAAACTGTAATCTAAAGGCTGAACTGGAAAGTTCTATTTCCACCGAAAGCGATTATTCAGTAGAATTTAAAATCAGGAAAAGATTTCATTCATTAATTAAGAATGTTCTTACCAGTAAAAATAAAAGAAGAATATAATTTATTGTCGCTGATACTCGCGTTTCCTTGCGTTTCAAATAAGCGATAAATTAACTGCAAGTCACCTCGTTGCATCCACCTGATGGTAATATTACTCGGAAAATCTAATAGAGAACAGGTTCATCAATATTTACATTGTTTAAAATACTAAATACGACGTTTAACTGATAGTGGCATAATTGTCTTTTAGCGCCAAATTGGTAGAATTACCAATAGAGTAGAACCTCTATTGTTCGCAGCTCTGAAGCCTGGCTCCTGCATTATTCAAACATAGCTCAATTTAAGGCAATTTCACAATGCAACATTATTCTGATTAATTTGGATAACCGAGGTTCTCCTGTATTCCATTTCAGCAATGAAATCGGATACAATGTAGATCAGCGATTCTCAACTTATGGTAAATTTTAAAATATTTCTCCCTATATTCTCTGCATTCTATTGTTATCCTGTGCTTGCGGCATACGCCGAAGGCTTCTCTTTCATTCACATCTACGTATTTATGTGAAACAGAATTTCCTGGGATGATAGCAATGAAGAATAAATATAGAAACAAATTAGATCCTGAACGTGATTTGCGTTTAAAATTAACAAAAATTAAATCTGATACAAACATGCCGATTTCCCACGTTCAAATACAATCATCTCGACAAGTTTTATAATTTAAATTTCGTTATATCTTCCATCTCTAATAAATCAATTCGTTTAATCTGACTTCCTTTCATTTGTCCCCATTTTTTGATCAACCATTGGTTAACATTATCTTGTGGCAATTATTTTATATATATACACACACAAATGTGTAAGTACATTCCTCCAGTGTTTTACTGGTACCGGACTTAATCACATACCGATTGGTTGGTACGCGAAAAAGGTAGTCGGGAAGTACTGTTACAGACAAAATGTCCCGAAATGTGTCATTGTCAGTGTAAAGCGGCGACGTTCCAGAATACCTATACAGTATTATAGCAACTGGCTGGATGCACCCAATTGCGAAAACTCCGACGTAGCGTTCCTCCAAGGGTGTCTGCAAAAGGAACCGCCGAGGGAGACTGTGTTCGAGGGCGCGATAGCGTGAAAGGGATGAAGGCCAGAATCGGAAGTGTTCCCTGTAGAAGAGTCTCAATTAAAAATTTAAATTGCGTTTAAAAGCTGCCGGCGCCCGCTCCCGCCTCCGTTGTGCTTTTTTTAATCTTCTGCAGAGGGTTGATTCTCCGCTGGCCTCTCCTCCCGTTCCTCGGCATCGACTTCGTATCGTGGAGTTGAATGATAGAGGACGGGTACGCTGCGCCCTTAAGGTATACCTAATCGCTTAAGCTTATTACTCGAGCAGACTAGGAAAAGGAATCAGCCGCGTTCTTCGCGAAAAGTGAGCGGCAGGAGACAAAGGAGGAGAGACGGGAAGCGATGAGATGAAGTGAGAGAGAGAGAGAGAGAGAGAGAGAACGCGGCTGGGTGGAACGGTTGCGAAACGTGGAGGCGGACGCACGTTCGGTTTCATCATTTTTAATTGATAGCGCACGCCAATCCTATCTGTCGGATTTATTAGGCCGGTCGACGAGATGGTTTTGCGGGAGGGTGGAAGGGGCTGATAGCGAAGGGAAAACGGAGCTTTTATTGGACGAGCTGGGCTGTTTCGGTGGCAGGGGCTCCACTCGGCGGTCACCGTAGCCCGATTGCGACCGGGAAAGCGCGTTTTCCAGGTTTTCAGCAAGCCTACGCCGCATATGCGACCCCCGGATTGATTGCGGAGATTGCCGCTGTTTTCTCGCGATAATCATCGTCCGGCCCGCGGAGGTTTTATTGGCTGCGTCCTGCACGCATCCGTCGATATGGAAACACCAAATTGCTCATTAAGCTCGTTAAGCTTATCGTAACGCCGCGCCGGCATTCTAGGAAAAGACTGCTGCGATGAGCAACAATGTCCAACGTTCGACACGGTTCCGACAATCTTTAGGGGGGCAATTATCTAGTCTCGATAGGAAATATTCCGTTGAAATCATAAATATGATTGATGGATGAATTATTTCAGTAATAAATCGAAATACAAGAACTGTGTATATAGTAGGGAAGTATGTTAGAAAAGTTTTACTCATTATCTATCGTTGTATTGAAACTCTAAGGATCAGAATACTTTATAATATTTTAAGTGGCGGTGGAGGTTGTCTACATGTTTTATAAAATGTCAAGTTTGTTAATTAAAACCTTCACCATCAGAGAAAAACATTTTAGAAGTTTTGAGCTATTTCCAAAATCGATACAAATTCATTTCATCAAGGTGGAAACATCCCTCACTATTTATCTGTTTATCTTCTAAATTTCAGTAGGTATAACAAAATGGTTACAACAAAAATTTGATATATTTTTTATTATTTTTAAGGAGACATTATTGAGACGATGAAAATGTTTCTTTCAAATAAAAATATATCCACTATTGTCATTTAAGATAATTCAAATTATTTCCCTTTAGAAATCTATACACAATTATTGAAAATTACAATTTAAATGAGCAATAGTTCTGACTGTAAATGGCGTTTGATTATTTATATCTTTTAGTCTATTCATGATTTCAACATGCTTAACATGTAATGTAAATTTTAGAATTTTATGGACAATTTGGACATAAAAATGTAAGAGTTCTTTCTGAACAATTCTGAGAATCATTGTACTCATGCTAAAATATGCTAAAAATATTAATAATGTATCAAGGAAGAATTAATAGAATAATAAATGCTCTATATTATTAAACATAACACGGAAATAACGAAGCATTGGAACGCTTGTTCGAACGATAAAAAGAATGATACATATCTTAGAAATTGCACTCGAAAATGATTTCAGATATTTCGACAATTATTGAGATATTTTACGAATTTGTCAACATGCACTTTATAAACATTCTATAGAATACACACAGAACAAAAATTGATTACAACGTGATACGTAAATGTTTTCTTTCTTTCGATACGGTAAACCATTTGGCCTATTTCTATTTGTTTCGCAAGATGTATTTACATAAAAATATGACAATATAAATAAAACATAATTCATTGATTCAACGTGTAATACGCAAACGGTTGAAGCAGCATCGCAGGATATTTTATGCGATTGTTTTCGAGGCGTGTATGAGGTTTAAAAGGCAATTTTCGTAATTCGTTATTGGAAGCGCAGGATTCAAATTGGTATTAAGTATTGTAAAAGGGCGCCGAAAAAGAGAATGGGACCTGGTAATGGGAACTCGATCCTGCGGGCTGGCGAACAAGCTGAATCGTCAATTATTAAATGTTCGCTTAAATTCCTCGATGGCCGGGGCTTGGCCTGGTACTTTTTTTTTTCATGCCCGGTAACATTTATTTCCTTTCCGGTTTGTCTGCCGCGCGAACATGAAAAGTTATATTGAAATTGACAGGAACGAGCTTAATGAAACGTACATATTTCTGCCCGATACGACGGCTTCAAAAGGACGTTAAATCTTTAATCTATAGCTCGCCGCTTTCCAATCTTTTATCGGTCGACAACTAAGCGTGTGCTCCTCTATCCCTCGATGCACCGTCGGGACACACGATTGTTGCGCGTTTAACGTTCCCGTCACGCGATCCAAGTTTCACCGAAGAACGGGGAATAAGGCATAACCGACTAATTCGACGATTTGCGCCGAGTGACTAGGCCCCCGATGGGAATCGATACAGGGGTGAGTTTCGTTGGAAACACTTAACGAATTAACTGCGCCGAGAAACACCTGCTGATCGCGGCGCCTGAATTTTCTGCGGGAAATTGCTGAAAACCGGTCGCAATCAGGATTCATTAACCAACAAGTTTATGATCGGGATTTCAGTAAAACTGGTAAAATGTTCAATCGGTTCTGATGTAACAGTTATTTCTTAACTTTTAACTTTATTGTTGCAAGAAGATAATTATACCAAATATTTAAACAAAAACTTAACAAAACACCATACTTGTATATTCATTTATTAAAAATAACAGAACATATCACGTTTGTATTATTTGAAGCTTTCGTATGGTACTCTTTTCTATTGTTGAGGATAAATGAATTATTCAGATGACCTGCTTTAAACGCACCAGATTATATATTCATAAAATACATTCAGATTAGGCATTTCAATGAAGCCACTGTCTGTGAAACTCAAAATATATATATTTCTCTATTTTCATCATTAAATTTCCTAATAAAAATCGACAACGACTTCTCGAGGCGTTATTGAACAAAGATACACACTCAACGTAATAAAGAATCAGCAACATAGCGAAACAGCATAATAGTATAATTTAGCGAAACGAAGAGGAAGTCGGCGGCGTCCTGCTCACAGGACCTGTTGGAACTGCATTTTCCCGGCGACCACTGCGAATGGAATCGACAACGACGGGAAGCACGACGAAGCGAGCGGAAAAAAGCGGGCAGATTGATTTTTCGCGGTAGGCCAACTAATTTGGAATCGAGAAAAAGAGAGAGAGAGAGGGGGGGGGGCAGAGAGGAAGGAGCGAGCCGGATGGACAATCGTTCCGCGCGCTCGGCCGTTCGACGATTGCCAATTGGAAAAATACTCCAATTCGATTACAATTTTTTTTCGAGGCTTTCGCACACCACTGCCCGGGGAAGGAATTTCAAACCAGTTGCCTACGACGAGAAATACATTCGTCGGTGCCGGGTCGGCGGCGGCCGGAGGGTGGGACGGATGTGAAACTAATATCGAACCTGCAATCGTTTCTGAAAGCTTTTGAGAGCGCAATTTAAAAGCGATCTTCCCTGTTTTCGTTCCATTTACAAAGAAAATCCGCGTGTCGCGCTCCCGGTATAATACTTTCGACAGCGTCGAATTGTTAGCGTTGACCGCGGCCTTGAACGCGATTTCATTGGTTTAGACGATTCTTTGACGAAGCTTCGTTCAGCCCTCCAACTAGAGGTGCACGATTTATTCGAGTCGAATAATAATCGATCGTTTGAGCCGCATGAGAAAGCTGTTTGAGAAATCTCAAAAATCGCAGAAATCAAATTTTAAACCGAACAAATGGAAAATCGCTTTATTTGATAAAGCACGTTAATTAAAACAGAGTGTCATAACTACCCTTGGAAAAGGTATTCGAACACTTTTTAGAACGCAATGACTTTTTTACAAATGGATTAAATGGCTCGAATTCATTTTAAATATAAAGTTTATTGCACAATGTTTGAAATACTTTTTAATATTCTGCTATTACTTGAAATGGTAGAAAAAAGTAAAAAGCTTTCGATTTTTAGCTTTTTTTAGTGGAGCCTATAACAAAGCTCCGGCAATTTATATTTATACTCAAAATTTCATCGATATCATTTGACGTTGTTACGAGGTACAAAAAATAAACGATGTAAAAAACAGTATGGATTCCAAACAGAAATTTGACATAATTTTTACAAATTCTGACTACACGTCAACCGATTTCAATGAAATTATCAATATATGTACATACAGGCAACCGATATCTACAAAACTCGATTCTTAAATTTTCGTTATTGGTATAAATAGAAAAGTTAAGGAAGGAATAAAGTAAACTAGTCGCTTTAACGTATACAAAACTTCAAATTATTTACTCCAGTTTAAAAAAAGTTATTGCGTTATAAACGATATTTGAATACTTCTTGTCAGGCGTTGCAACAATAAATTGAGCAGCTCGAAGATTTTCGATTAACTTGAAAATTAAAATTAATTTATTCGAATACATGCCTTTTTATATTCGGATTTAAAAGTGAAAACTTTTCAAATAAGCCGCATTTTTCAACGAACAACAGTTCGCCGATATCTTGCGAACCTCGACTCGTGTTCGCTGTAGAATCTCTAGAAGCTTGATTTCTGAACGCGAAAGCGTGGGCTGGATAACGAACGTTCGGCACGTCGACAGGAAAATCATCTCGCTCGCGATGCTTGACGTTATTTACGTTAGTGTCACATCTGCATAGAAGTCACTAAACAAAGGCAAGAGAAACGCGTGTTCTACCGGGACTATTTTCTTGTACACACACTACGCTAATGAAGTTCTACCGAATTTGTCCCCTCGCACCGTCAGACCTCGCTTGAAACTTTAATCACGTTGTTTTTGGGACTGACGGCGCTTTATGTTTTACGCCTTCTACTCGCAGTTATGTCCTGCATGTCACCATGCACTGTTTGTAAGTGTACTCAATTTTCCTATGGTAATTCACTAAACTAACTAACAGGAATTTCGACGTCACCTCGCATGTAAGAAAAAAGACTTTTGCGCGGAAGACAAATAAATAGTATATATAGTAATAAATGACGAATAAATATTATATTACTATTAACGATTATTATTATTATTATATTAATATTAATACTAATAATATTATTAACGAACATATTCTCGACTAAATTGATCAGGAACTTTATTACATTTGGTCGCCTTTATTATACCGCAAGATACTTTTGTGTAACGGAAGCAAGGATAAACTAATTCCAGTAGATTTATGTATAACCGTTGTTTCTGTGAACAATCCTACGCTCCACTTTATTACCATTTCTGTAAATTAGACCGTAAATATTGACATATTTAATGTAATAAACGTCGATACTAAACAGTACTTCTTCCTAAAATAAAGACATCGTACTCAAATGAATAATAGGAAAGAAATTAGAAATGAACAGCCTAAACGCCATAGATCGCAAAATGTAATCCATTAAACTATGCTGTCAGTTGTCAAAATCGCATTATTTAACAACAATGTAGTATAGTGATATTTTTCTTCAGCTTCGATTAATCAAGCGATATTCAATCTACTAGAAATAATTACATATCGATAATATTTCATTCGCTTCGCCAGCCATCAGTTACCAGAATCGACAACATAACGTCTAACTTCTAGAACATTAAATCACACGCTCGCTGGCGCATCGTATAATGAATTTCATAGAATGATTCAATCTACTCGTAGCTCTCGCCTAAATCAACCGCCGCGGATCCGAGGGAAACGCAGCCGAGCTTGCCGTGCCCGTGGAGCCGAGTTTATTATCATATTTCGCGAAACGATTAACTCGGAAACAACATTGATTCATGGCGTTGGACATTTGTTGCGTTGCCACTGCTCGAAAAATCCCACGGCGCGATAATAATCCATTAACTCTTAAGTGGGCTTCCGAAACAGTCTGCGAAAATGTAACCTGATCGATCAATATATTTAATAGTCAATTATATATCGATTTGTTAAGTGGAAATTACACTTGTTTTGCGTCGACGGTAGTAACGATTTCTTTATATCTTAGAGCTCTGATATCAACGCATGAAATAATTGTCAATATGAATTGACCATTTGTAGTCCGACATTTTGATATGAGTACAAAATAATTCCTCCAACTTGAAATCATTGAACGCAACGTTTTGATATAAATTAACAGCGAATTTACAATTTTTAGAAAACGTGAATTTACTTTGGTATGTGAATATAAACGCATAATATCTCTGTTTAAACAGAAGAAGCAACAAAATAAAATACCACATTATGGCTAAAAATGAAATGAAATGTGAAGTACTACAGTGAGCTATACAAAGCTTAAGAGAATTTCAGCACTCCAATTAACGTTTAATTGAAGAATTATATATTTCAGAAATCACTAAAATGAAGGTCAACGTTTTTACCCATTTAATTCACGTGCTAACTTAGCTTGATACTCTTACAATTTCGTGAAAAGTAATCCCGTTACAACAATTATTTATAACAACTGGTTGTAAAGAAGAGACTATAATCTTGAAACTTGTGATAATTTCGTGATTATTGTACGATTTATTTTCCGAAATTATTACAATTCACACATCCATAATTTTTCATCAACTTACGATAAAATCGAGCATACTTATGAATGTATATTAAATAATAAAATTAACATGCACGATAGCTATCGAAAGCTAGCAAAGTTAGTTTTTCAGCGGTTTTTTTCAGTGGCAGTGGCGCTTACCGGCCGTTTAGTTTGGTTTTATTAGGGGTACGTAGGGTGGTGAGCGAAATCGTGATCGTTAGCGCCGACACGAGGCCGGCACGAATCGCAGGTGACTGTCTGGGTTAAGCGCACCTATATCTACGGGGTGTCAAATTAGTCACGCACGCTGCCTCTATCCAACCCCCGCCGATCAAACCCCGTAACCATGACTACTGCCGCGAATTTCTCTGCACGGCGACGCCGCCTCGCTTCCCGACGCAATTGCGCACGCAATGCGGAAAAACGTGCGGAAATTAGCGTCCGGCGGATCATGCGCGATCCGACGAACAGCTGTCCTTTACGAACGATTCGTTCCTTATCTCCTTATCTCCTTATCGTCGGCTGTACAAATTAATACGTTGCACGTTGCCCTTGCACTTGCAGCTCTTTCATGAAACTATAGTTAACAAAAGATACATTTATTATTCTGTTACGCTTATACAGTATGCATGTAGACATATTGTCGTATAAGAACACGATTTTTTATGTAGAGAGAATTCTTCATATAACGTAACTATTATTTTTCATCTACACTTTTCACGTTTAATTGTGGACACTTAAGTTCAAAATTCGCTCCCTTTTAGAAGTAACATGTTTCGATACGGTGACTCTTATGCTATGAAGTATTGAAAAGGTTTATAAATAACGAATTACAAACTCAGGTAAGAAAAAATTTCCTAGCTAATGTTTAATGTATATTAAAATACTGCAAATATAATGCTCCAAAATGTTTGCACAGATGGAGAAACATTTTCGAAATGCCTCATAACATTTTGGAAATCAAAAGAAAATTTTCATCATTCAGAATGTATCCTTTCTAGTTTACTGATCATTGTTTAACAATAAAGCTCTCTTCCATAGCAATCCTAGCATACATTATAGTACAAATGCTGTCAGATTTAAATAAAAGCTGTTTCGTCATATTGATGACGCAACGTTAATTTAGTTTTAGGGCTTGATAGGTTTAGTGTTAAACAGTGTCGCACCGACAGCTCAAAATGCGGGAAAGAATTTGTAGATTCGTGATGCAGATAGAAGTACAGTTGTCCTTTTGAGTAATCGTTTCTCCTTCATGGGTTTCATAGTGAATTATATATCAGAGGTCCGACGATGGTTCGGGCTGACAGAGTCCCCTTGGCCGCACCCCTCGTGGTCAGCAGACCGAGAACCATAAGCTCGCAATATTAATACCCATATGTGACACAATAAAACTGTTTAGCAAAGGGCACGCAGTGAGAATTCTCGCACCAGGTCGGCTAATGGTATGTTCGAATGACTAAATCGATCTCGGATATATAAATCAAGATAATATCCCGCTGAACGACCGTTATCCTCATCTTATCTAACCACCGCACAGTATTTCGCATAAACGGCAGTTCGAGCAAAAAATCGTGACTTTGTTTCGTAGAAAATTGGACGCTTTAATAACCGTTTTTCAGCTATCTTTGATTTTGTTTTTCGTTCAAAAAGAAACGTTAATTTTAATATTCGTGATTTCTGAAATTATTATAAAATTAGTATGGACGTAACCTTTTATACTTTTTGGTACTTTTGTGACCTCCGATATTAATTACATGAAAGATTTAAAAATTATATTTCATGTATTGTTGGGGCATTCCTTAAATTAACAAATTCAATTTCATTCATAACATCAGATTTTACGGAAACACATTTTATATCATAAATAAAAAGAAATTAAACATTTAATAGCATTTCAAAATATGCTCGTAAATGGAATGTAATTTTACCTTAATTACATTTTTAATTCATTCTGAAGTTTATAAAGAATTTACAGGAAGAATAATAGTATTTCACGCTATTGTATCAAAATCGATATCACAGAATTATACTCAATCTATGAAAAGCAAACAATGGAATCCGTTATTGTACTGATATCACGTGTTTAAAAAGATTCATCGATCTTTTTGATTTTTTCGACGTTTAGTTCTTACGTTGTGAATTCTTTAATTTAATCTGCCATAATTTTTGTACAACTTATAGCACGAATATAGCAAATATAATGAACACTTCATATTATAGAGATATCATAAAAAATCAAAAAAATAATATAAAAAAATTCATGTCTTTTCTATCATACTTCTTTCCTTTATTTAGTACTGAAATGGTTAAACTCCATATTCCAATATTAAAATACAACTGATATAGTTAATAGATATTAAGAGCACCAAATTCTACAATATCACAATGTGTTTTGACACCTATAAGTAAATAAATATGAATAATTTGTCTATCATACAAAGCTTTGTGCACTGATGCAAAGAAACGACGAGTCAACAATTCCAAGGAACAAGACTACCGCGTCCAAACCAATCATTCCATCGTCGATGATAGAAGCCCTGATCTCGGTGTCTATCTCCCTGTTTTCATCTCCACGCGAGGAGCGTGTGTTGGAAAGTGCCACTGCCTAATATAATGGCGGCTGCCACGCGGACACATCAGATTCCTGCGAGCCGACACCCTCTAAGCAGAAGTACTCCGAGCAGGATGAAGGTCGTTCGAAGCTCGATATCGCCCCGAAGAAGACGTTCCCGCGGATACAAATGTTATTACACGCTGGCGCCTCTGATCTTCCGCGCGAGCAGCCAATGGTCTTTCTCAGCGGGCTTCCTCCCCCGCGTCGGATCGTTTTTCTTGTGGGTGCGATGTTTCCAGGCGGAAAATAAGATAATGGCCTCGCGCTAGGCGCGAGATCCCCGTCGACGGGGGCTCGGCGGGGGTGGCGGGCAGAAAATGGGGCGGCGGGAAATAGCAAAGATCGTGGGAGCGGGACACCTGCTGCTCGCGAAGGGCGTCACGGAGGAGCAAGGCAAGGAGAAAAAATATAACGCGACGGATCGCTTCCGAGGACAGACACGCTTCCAGTCCTGGGACGTGACAAGCCGCCGGAAAAACGACCTGCATCTCGCGTGCGGCTCTGCCCCCGCCTCGACCAGATCGTGTGTCAATGCGGAAGATGAAATAAGTCAGACACGATGCGATGTGCCGAGTCGATGAGCGCCGATTGATCGCCGGTACCGCTAAATTCAGGGGCAGCGTCACGGTCGACGATATTTCTGGCAGACACAGTCCGTTTTAGCTACTTTCGCCGTCTCGTTCCAGACAGACGACGTTTATTTCACCGTTCTCTGATAGCGTCGTAGGGTTTCACTGTTATTCGTCGTTCATATCAAGTTTTACTGTCCGCGTCGGTTACGTACAGCATTGGCTAACTTTGAATTCACACGCTTGTTATTTACTTCTCCAGTAGTTTCCCATGTTTTCGTGAGGTAACACAATCGGACATAATCTTTCAAACTTGATCACGAAGCTTCCAAGTTTTATGCAAAGCAAAAGTTGTCTCTTTTCTTCTTTAACAATTGTAATAAATCAGGAAATTTTAATCTTTCCATTGTTATACGTTTTATTTCCAATTATTTTTGTTACAGATAAGCTTAGATAATTCTAAAATTATTACTTACTTCATTAATCGTCTGGATACCAAATTTTAATTTATGTAACATGGATGTGCTTGTTATAGACATTCAAAATTGTCAGTAAAATGTCAGAAAATTTATTAGAACCTGGTGCTTCATAGTTTTCAAAATAATTGTAATCGTAACACCAAAGCTGTAAAGTTAAAGTGTATATACTACAATTGAAATGAATTTTTAAATAATTACATATTATTGATGTTACCCATATGCGACAGACATAGTATATTGAACGTGCTACTCGTGACATCTGCTTCTTAGAAAACAGATGTGCTGACAAATTCCTAGAGCGGTATCAGAATAAGGGAACAGAAATGTAAAATCAAAGTGTACAGTTTGGACTGAAAGTGAAAATGTAAATGAAAAATTTCTGTCACTATATTCAGTACAAAAAATGTGTTTCAGACACATGAAAATGTGTGGCAAATATGTCTCATCACCTAACAGACTTATTGGAAAAAGATGCTAAATGATGGCAAATAGAAACCAGTACAACAGAAAAAGACAGAATACAGAAATACAATGCCTAAAGTTACAAAATCATTGTAATTATCTTAATTCATAAGTTTCGCTGGATGACGTAACACATGTAAGACTTTGATGTGAAATGTACAAAGAGAATAAAATAAATTAACAAGCCAACTATTAGCCGTTACGAATAGTTGGTTGATAAAATTAATTACTGGAGCTGTAGATCGTCCGATAGGGACGGCTAGTAGCAATCGTTTCTTCAGTGACCGTGTCGGTGCGTAATAGATAGAACATTTGCAAGTTGTTCAGTGCCAGCAGCATGGAACCGATCTCGAGAAAGGCTCAGGAAAAAACTTGTGCTTCTCAGGGCAGGAACACAGAGTCCCGACGGAGGAAGCCGTCAAATTGGTTAACGACGATATTTCCCAACGCAAGTGTCTACAGGTTATCAAAGAGATTCGAGGCACCGGAGAATAATGAAATCACTCTCGGATTCGATTCCTTTCCTCGATCAGCCCCCGTAACAGCGGTATCGGGGATAAACGATTCCCGATGGCGAATGCTCCTTTTTTTCCCTTCCCCGTTGTATCGTTCCGACGAGTTTCCTCGGTTTCCTTTCGGCTCGGTGGCCCGTCGTCGTCGTCGTCCTCGAGCGAGTAAGCGAGCGGACGCGTGTGCACGAACGTCTGTGTGGGCCCGAACGAAAGGACGAACACTGGCACGTAATGGAGTTTCCAAATATTCGGGGAGCCCTCGCTCAATTTCGAACAATTTGCATTTAGGGTGAAGTGCAATTAATAGAAGCGGGGTGTTGTCCCGCACCATTCCACGCCTATTAACACTATATTCCGCGGGAGTTTAGCATATCGGGCGGCATGGCGGGGAGGAGCATGAGGTGTGTAGGTATAAGTGTGCGAGCGAGTGAGAGAGAGAGAGTGAAAGAGAGTGGGAGAGGGGGCAATATTGAGTTACGCGACAGTAATTATAATACTCGTTAGACGGCGCTGCAAGACTTTACCCACTTCGCATGCTCTCGCAACCCCGCAGGATCGAAGGACGTGTTCCTGCGCCGACTTAAGGGCCTTGACAGTCTGTTACCAAGAAACTGACGACGTCTACCACCCATCCAACCCCTTCCCCCAGCGTTGCCTTAACCCTTCTTTGGGAAACCGAGTGCGCGGGTTCCCGTTTTTATGTTTCCCTCCTGTCTTTCTTCGAGTTACTGGACAGAAGACATTTTTTCATTTTCAATCGCTCTTCAAAATCGTCGGCTATTACTCTCGTCTGAAATGCTAGACTTCGTTCTCATACTTTATTTCAAGTATTTCGTTGAAGTTACTTAATGTATAGGTTTTTTATTTTAAAATCATGTAAAGACCAGTCTAAGATTGTCTAGGTATTTCCTAATTAGTAAATATATATTATTTACGATAATTTGAGTATAATTTATAATAAGAGATTCCCTAATAAAAGATAAATAAAAATGTTTATTAAGTTTAATCAGTGATGATTTTATTTTCTCAACTAGACTTTTCACAATTTTTTCGATGATGTTTTGTTATGATTAAATAGACAGAAAAGAAGACTTGCATTCGTTTTTGAAAATTATACTAACTCGCTTTCGTGAGTTGCGAACACTTTTTAGCAATGCTCCAACTCATACCTTTGTGTTTAAAGATCGTAGTTCCTTTTTCCAATGAAAACATAAATGTACAATTTTAAATTGCTGAACATGGGGACCAGCTTTGTACCCTCAATAAACAGCAACTAGAGTTACTAGTTTATGCACAAAAGTTAATGAATTCATAAGGCAGTTTCCACTTCTAGATTATTTATTTCATCAGATGACAACATTTCTAACGAATATTATCATTTCTGTTTGCATTTTACTTAGGTAGTAGACTATAGTCTAAAGCTAATTACAAAAACCTTTTATTTCAATTAAATATTCTACAATTTAAATAAATCAGTATACATGATTAATGTATACAATAATAATTTTCGTTTCTGTAAGCAGATTCCAAGGATGTATTTCTCATCTTTATTATACATAAAGTTCCAACGAAGTGTAGACCACATTTTCCATGGCTTGAAAGGTTACAATTTAATCCACACATGCTAAGAAATATTAAAAAGGAAATTGAAATAGATTACAGACTTGAATTATCATTACAAGAACTTGATCTTAGTGAAGATATATTGCATGCAAATAATTCAATTGAAGATAAAACAACTTCTGAAGTTGATAGTGAAGATGTAATAGATTATAAAGAATCACCAAGTATAGGCAGCTCCATGGAAATAGTTAATGAAAATGTAAATAATTTTATTTCACAAGAACATTCACCTCATAAAGATTTTATTGACGAGGCTATTAGTCACAATGATCATAAAAAACAACAAATGAAAGGTAACAATGACATGGGCTTAATGCTAGTTTCACTAACTTTCAAAATTGAAAGATTCTGAGAATGTATTAGGAGAGCAATCTAGTGGCAATTTAATAATCAAAATAAAAAACCATTTCGAAGGAAAGGACAAGGTTTATCAAGGTTCAAGTTAAATAAAGATTCACAATCGTCTTCAGCAAAACCAAGATTACGTAGTACATCCTCTTCTACATGCACACAATCGGAGCATTCTAAATATTCTAAAAACGAGTTTCGAAATACTAAAAGTAGTATTATAAATGCCATATAAAGTATGGCGTCCTTGTATAGTTCTTTCTCGTACAACATCTAGTCATCACTGATAAAGTGTTAATAGTAATTTTAATAAATTTATAATTAGTAAATAAAAGTTAGATGAATAAAATCAAATAATGATTCTCATTACTATATTTAAAATGTTGAATGATAAGATTATTGGTCATGGTCTTGGGGTTACCAAGTGGAATGGATGATTAGAATTTATAATTAACATGATTCGTTTTAATATAAAATTCTTAAAATGGTAAAAACATAGGATTGAATAATAGATACGGCAAGATACTTTTAACTATAAACTTACTCAACTGCACATTAACTTAACCATATATTTGGTTAATAACCAACGCACTAGATAGTGAACGCTAAAATTCCTTGCTCCTAATAATGAGAAAACATGGCTCAAATAATGACGAATATAAAAATGAAGACCGTTTACTCTGTACTCGAAAATACCAAGAAATGATATAGATCTCATAAAATATTACAACTGTTTTGCCACGTTCCGCACTGCCTGTGATCATAGCTTTGAATACAAAGGATATTAGCACCGAATAAAGTGTATAACGTGTTAGAAGTCTAAATCTGAGATTCACCTAGGCTGTTGAAATATTATATAACAACATTAAATCGTAGATCGGTGTTTTGCAAGATCGAGCGAATGTACAAAAGAGTTGTGGGTTCCATATCAACAAGCTCGACTCAGGCAGACATTGATGGAGCACCAATTACGACGACAGAAGTGTTTAAAATGTAAGTCACGTGCTGGTTGCTCAGAGGCCAGCCATTAGACGGTGCGGTGGTCGAAAACGGTTGTCGCGCGAGCGCGATGGAATAGCAGAAATCAGCAACCCACACCCTCCGGCACGGCAAAGAAGTCTTGTAACAAGAAAGACGAAGGTCCATCGGTTTTCTGTAAATACGTCCGGGAGATTAGCTGTCCGAGGTTCTGAGGTCTGTGGCTCAATTAAGCACTCCGTTTAGCGCTTGACTAAAAAGGGTTGCTGGAGACCCTTGCTCAGCCCCCTCGAGCATCAATCATGTCAGAGCAACCCTTTTCCCGAGGGCGGTTTTGCTCCTCTATTGAGTCGAAGTGTTGTGCTCAAACACAAAAACACTTCATTTGGCAGATTAGCCGTTAAACACCGAGGGTACCGTGTGCACGCCGCGTCCGAGAACAGGGGTCAGATCGTAGGGATGAGCTACAGGCTGAAAAAAGACTGGTCCCCGGGAGCACAGACGCAATTACAAGGATAATTAATCGCGACGAAGTCGAAGGAGGTAACGAGTTCAGGAAGAGGACTCGTTTCCACATAGCCGATCGAACGGAGACGATAAGAACGTTCGCATGCGTGGAAACCGAGCCTCGAACGATCCTTGACACGCGAGCATGATTAAATCTTGCTAATTGCGGACATTAAGTGCCCCTTCTTCCAATTGAAACTTATCGTCTGTCGAACCACCCGCCAGCTAGATTCAAACTTATATCTTCGATTGTCTTGAAAACCCGAAAAGTTCGCAGTCTCTGTCCTCAGATTCGTACCGACACGATGGAGGAGCTGCCGTCTTCACTTTAGACTTTAGGCTACAGATAAATCGTTGAAATGCCAAAGGCTTCAAAAAGTTGACCTTTGGTTATCAAAATTTAAAACAAGAATAAAAGTAGATGAAAGTACACAAGGAACAAAGTTATCTTATTTTATTAAAGAAATCTTTAAGTGCGACGATTCTTAATTAACAAAATTTTGAAAGAAATCGTAGCTTGAAGGCTTAATGGGTACCATTTTTTTCAAGAAGATTTAGAATTTATTACTGAACAAATGAATGAAAATGGTGTTCTGCTAATATTGAACTCATAAGTACACATTATGCGGGCTTAAACTAACCCTCATTTAATTTGTGTGTACACGATTCTAGTACGTTTCAATCATACTAAGCTACAATGCACAATTGATTTCCATTTAGTAATAGAGTAAGATTTTATTGTAATGGATCTGTTTCGATTTTATTTGGTTACTTCTCGTCTTGAACGATTTTTATGCAGCTGGTGTTTCTCATAATCTTCTTAATAGTATGATCTAAATGAAATGAAGTGTTTATAACCTTATAACGCTAGAATCACTATACCAGGCAAAATATGTGGTTATCGATTCTTTCTTCTACGGTTCTTCATATTACAAATTGTTTTTTTGATGAACGTTTAGATAAACTTCTTTGTTCAAGTATATATTATAATAGAAATTGTATGAAATTTATATAAAACCAATCATGTCATTGTTATATATATTTATGTCTTGGTTATTCTATGGTCCCGTGCCAGCGAATTAGCACCAACCATAAATAATCAGTTTCCTAACTATAACCCTGTGTTGTGTGAAATCGACCGGAGTACAGTAGTAATAATAAGCAAGTCAAACATATTTGGATCATTGATGAACGCAGTCCAAGTTCAGATTTGTCGTAAACAAAATTGATTTAACGAACAGACATACCAGTTGAGAAAAGATATACACTGCCGGACTCATAAACATGGTAACATTTGTTGCAACGAGAAATTGCAAGGAATACCGATGTTTTAGGTCAAACGATTCAAAGATTCGCCAATTTTCAAAATATCGAAAAAGTTGGAGATTTTTCTTGGGCCTAAATCAATGGCACAGAAATGTAATGTTAAATTTACTATTGTCGCTAACGACTGCGATTCCGTCAACCGAAGATTCCCCAGTGACGACTCAATTATAGAAGCGAGACTTCTTACGGTTGTAAGTCGATGACGAGTCCTCTTGAAAGCTAACATCACCAAAAAACAACGCGCATTCAAAGCTAGAAGAGCCTTTAGCCGTTCGGAGACGGAAGAAATGGAAGGTTTTCCCACGAAGCAACGCGCAGGACGTTCCACGAGTACGAGACGGTGGTTAGTCGCGTTAGGATCCCGTCGAAGGACGTTCATGTAGGGCACACGCACAAGGAATCCACGCATATGTGCCTGCTCGTTTTAATATTCCATATAATGTTATGAAACCTTTGTCGGCATATAGTCCTGAGGCCAGCAATTAACAATTAGCTCGCGGTCCTTGTAATCGAATTACGGAGCCCATTGTCGGGCTCAGGTACAAACGTATTCAGTTCCACTGGTTGCTGGGCCCTCCCTCTCCGCCCCTCGGTCGTCGTCATCGTCGTCGCGGCCCCCCTCAGGCCCCTTTCCTCGCCCCCATTGGCTCGTCTCTTTTTTCCGGAGTGGTTTTAAGATCGAATTTCTTGCCGCTGCATGGCCCGGCGAGGCTCGGGCCTCGGGCTCCGGGCCCCAGAGCCCCCGGCGCATAGATGCAAAATGCAACCGTGAAGGGGATCCCTTACAAAGGCGGGAGAGCCGAGCCACTCTCTCCGGCCGGGGGGATGAATGTCACTTCGTGAAAATATATCCGTTTCAGGAGTTCGAGATTTCTGCTCTGTCCGGGTGTGGATCCGAGCAGGTACCGCGCGCGCGCCTTCGGCCTCTTGATCTCTGAATGCGCACTCGAAATCGCGCCAGGGATTAGTAACACTAAACTGCCGCCGCCCCATACCGTGATCCATCCATCGCAACCCCGGGCCACCATCTCCGGAGATCCTTCCACCCTCCAAAGATAACGAATCTCCGCTTTTTCCGAATACATTCTGACGATCGAGACACTCGCAGATCGCATCTTCTGTTTACATCCCCTTGCAGATTTCAAGTTTTGCAGATATGATCTTCAGCTCGACGTATTTTTCGCCGATGCTGGAACTGTTGAATTTGAACGTTGATTTAGGGGGCTGGTGCATGTCTTGAACCAGTGCCTGCGTTGAATTTAATTTGAAATTCATTGTTTGTAACGTATTGATTAATAGCTAATAACATTGAAAGTAAATTTTTATTTACCCTCTGTTACTATATTCGGATTTCTATTATAAATGTACAGATTTTGAGCTTGTTCTAGTCAGCCACGATTCTTCATTTTCAAAGAATAAATTCACAGTCAACCATTTCTTGTGGTTGGGGATTTTTTTAGGTATTACAAATAATGTATCATGTATCAATGTCTTACACATGTTAGACAAAATTGGAAAATATTTATTGCTACTTTTATATAATTAATTAAAATACTTGTAAAAATCATTCGTGAAATTACAAAAACAAGGGTGGGTAGACTTTTCAACCGTCAAGTGAAATATCTTTAATTATTTAAAGATTTAAAAATCGATTTTCGTTTATTTATTTGGTGAAACTAGGCTTTGATACTCTGAGAATTTTCTAAGGATCAACTACCAACAATTGGAACTTATTTATTTGGGAAGTAGTAACTAACGCTTCATATAAATATAACGTGATACAACGTTGAAAATAATTAATAATTATTAATTACTCTACTTTAATAGAATTTGGCACAAGATGAAACGGGCGCCACAGCTGAACGCAGACTAAACAAAAACTCCGTTTCATAGTTTCCAACCTAATACAAAGGAATAATTTGTATCTTTCCGTAATTTCATAGAACATGACGGACGCATCCACATTGTATATTAGTAGTTCCTTACACTATAACAAGTGGGACTCACTATCAAAATTTACATAATGCTCTAAATATAAATTTTATTTATTACTATTACATATTCCTCTATTATCATAATCTCGGAATAAAAGTAAAGAAAGATATACGAAAATAAAGAATTGCCTCATTCTATCAGGGAAATTATTAAGAATAAAGAAGCGATAATCAACAATGTGAAAAAAATCGTAGCGTAAAAGCTGAGAAAAAATACAGATTCCTCACCGACGATAGAAGAACTAATTTGCACTTGTGGGTGCAAGCACGCAAAGTAGAACCTTAGAACCTTCATCGTTCCGTCTAGCGTTACGCGGCTTTGATCGGCACGTAAGAAACTAGCTCCAAGAGAAAAAAAACGCCCCTAAGAACACAGTTAATTATCCGACCCACTTCCCGGATCTGAATCTAGACGTCCAATCGCGGTGAAATCAAAGCCGCAGAGGCTTTCATCCGCCGCTGTCATTAGCCCGGGTCTCGTTTTAAAGACTCGGTCTGAATGCGGTCGAAACAACGGGGCCCGCGACCCCGGCGTCGCTTTCGACATAATCGCGAGGGTGTTTCGCGTGAATAAGGCACGCAGAAATTCGGCAAATTAGCCTTATGGCCCTCGTATTTTGACACCGCGCGTTCATTGTGCCGCGGACTCCCTTTTTCGACGCCAGCCGCGGAATCGGCCTCGGATGAATGCACCCTTTGTCACCGCGGAGCCATTTACCGGGCAATATGTCCGCGCGACCCGCTAAAGAGACCCGCTCGGCGACGAATCTTCGCTAGTTCGACCGACATTCGTTGTGGATCGAGAAATCGTTGTAAACGAACGATTACCGCCGAATTTTAGATATTTCTATATCGGCAAATCATTTGGACCAATGGGATGAAAGCAACCACTATGATCAATCAATGTTCGAGCATTTGTGCGAATTTTATTGCCTATAGATCTACGAAATTGATCTGTGCTTGTAAGCATCTTTATTTCTGCAACTTTGTTACGTCTAACAGACGCATTGGGCATTGTTCGAGTAGAATAAATGCAGTACTTGTAGTCATTTTAAGGTGCAATTTCTCTGGCATATTCATTACATAATTTGAAGATGATCTATTTAAGAATAAATTTGGTTTCCTATTAAATAGTTCCGCTTATTGACAGAAGAATTTTATCTAATATTGTGACTTTTGCTGACTTAAAAATGATTTTAAATTTCAACAGATTACACAATAATTGTAGATAAATAATTTTATTTGTAGATAGAAAACAGTAGCAGCATATACTGTAGGTGCTCTTAAAAATCTGTAAGACGTTTTACTCTATTATCTTACTTTTGGGAAATCGAAGTTGATAAATGAAAACAGTGCGCGCATTCTTAAATGAAAAGACAAAGGAACTGACTTTGTTGATCAGTGTAGTTTACAGTGTAGTTAAATTTCAGGCTTCGTGGCTTTCTGCGGTCTAGCTCGAGCAACTGCGAGATTCTAGCACTCTAGAGATTGTAGATTAAAGGAGCAGATGAATATAAATAATGCAAGTCAGTGTAACAGCATTTTTTAAATTTCCATTTCTCCAACATCATTACAATCTGATGATATGCAGATAAAAGTGAATTTACTGAGTGAAAGTCTCTGAATTTATTACGTATCCAAGTTACCTTGCGCTCTCTCGGTTCTAGAGTCTATAAAAACGATAATCTCGAAGGCGGTCAGAGATGATTTAGTGGCTGCAACCAGCATGTCCACGGTGATACGATCAATAAACGTTTTACTGAGTCAGTTTCGTTTTTTCTATTTCGAGTCTGTGTCGAGCTGTGCGTCGTGAAACAGTCAATTACGATCGACCGGTCGCAGACTTCAGCACATATCGAAAATGTGAAATTGTGAAAAGTAGACAAATAACTCTTCTGTTTATTTTACGATTACTAGTAGAGTACACATAAACATAACTTCAAATCTGGAACATGGCTGCGAAATCAGATATTGAAAGGATCGAAAACTGACAAGAATAAATACTACGATGAATTTTAAAAGCGTCAGAGTTCGTTAGAAATGGTGATATTAGAAAAATTCTACAAGTTCCTTCCATCGAAGAAGAAATCGCAAGGTACACCAAATCATGCCAGAGAAGAATAGGCGACACATTGCTACAATGGCAAATCCTTTGGTAGAGTAAATTTTACTCGAATTGTCCTTAAGGTTGTAAACGAAAATGGACAATTTGCGTAGTGGAGATATTATTATTCGAACCTTGCGCTTCGGTTCTATAGTTGTTGAAAATTGGTAACTTTTCTCAAATTGTTTATTTTGGTGTATAACCTTACGGACAATTGGGGAGAATTTATTACATTGTTAATATTTACTAAACAAAATTTCGCTTCTACACGAGAGTGACCAAAGGAAGCAATGAAATAAACATACGCGATACAAATGAACCTAAACGAACAAAACGCTCGGAAAAATCTGTGATTACAAGAAAGAACGCCGCATATCACATGATTTCACTTCTGAGATATTATTGCTTAAAACTTTCGTCACTAATGTTTCGTATTAGTAGTGCTTCAAATTGCATAATTTTGTGAGCTTATCGAATTTGTTTCTGTGACCTTTTTCCGATAAATACGTAAATCCTACAGTGTAATTAATGCATTTACTTAAATTTTTCAAAATTCTGACTTGCAGCACTTTTCGATATAGCCACGGAAATATTGTCGCCGTGTCGTAGACCCCGAGAGAGGAATATAAACTAGTCGTTGAAGAGACGCGGCAGGGTGATACCGTGCACGATAACGATGATTAAAAGGTCCGGTCGGAAAAAGGTGAAAAAGGGACCACGGAGGGACCATGTTAGGGAAGCGTGGCTGCAGCCGGTTGCAACAGCGTGGCTGCACGTGAAAATCCGTCGCCGATGTAATAACTCTAATAACTCGTAATAAAGCCCGGGCGGAGTCATATTAGCGTCAGGAGCACGCGTGGGCGCACAAAGGGCGGCCGCCCTCGACAAACACCGTGACTTTTGATGATTATTAACTTCACGGGTCGGCCACGTTCGACCAGGAGATGGGCAACGGTGGGGACCGAGGGCAAGGGGTAGAACGCGAAGGGGAGAGGATCCATAGGCTGTGCACAGTAATCTGTTGCCCCGAAGGCTTTTCTGGTCCTGCCTCCGCCGCCCCTCTTCTCCTTCCCGCGCGGCTCCCCTCACCGCCCCTCCCACAACCACCGGCCTCGTGTCTACTACCACCCTGGGAACCAAATTAATAGTTAGTTCTGCTGGATATATCTCGAATTCGGTGTATTCCCCGGCGAGACCGACTTCGGGCTTCCCTTTCCTTTCGCCGCTCGTCTCTGGCTGCGTTTGACATCGGTTACTCGTTAAAGGGCAGCGCGATATCTCGATCAAACGAGCCTCTTGCGCCGCCCGAGCTAGATTAATTGAACGGGACCTCGGAATTGTTAATCCGCCGCGCGGCCTTTGGCCCTGGAATCCGCCTCTGCGATCGCTTGCCGATATTTTCGCGTAAACACCCCACCGACGAGCAGCCGATGAAAGATTACGGCTCTCCGGAATGGACTCTCTGTACGGAACAATCGGTCGGTTCAGAAAGAACGATCATTGCATCCGATTTTATGTAATTTTGTTTTTTTAGGTTGTTGATAAGTTAGTCTGCATAAGCTATTTCTTGTCATATATAACAAAGTTAAGATTTGAATAAAACATCATCACCAACGCCTAGAGTGGAAACATCTAGTCTCGGCTGCAAATATTTTTTGTGTGGTAAACAAGTAATTAATTAAACAAGTAATTCATAGTAAACAAACAAGAAATGGTCTAGTTGTTCTCAACAATTAAATAAAATTTCGTTTCAGATAGAAATTAACTGAAGAAAGAAACTACTAACATTAATTAAAGTGTGAAGTAACAACGGGCAAAATTCTCAAAGTTCTGTTGCTTAAGTGTCCTTAAAGAACGTTTGAATTAATTCGATTAAACTTCGACTGATAAATTAATACTTGTAGTAGCTTGTTAATGAAAAAATGAATCTAAGCTAATAATATTTCATGATACGACAATCAGTCTATTGTTAAACAACATCGCGAGCACGTGTTCATAATTCCGTAGAATTATATTTCTTTCGTAAAAGCGAGCCCTGCATCCTCCGTTCGATTTAAACTCCCCTTTTCCTTCGACGTCGACAGGGTCTTAATAAGAAGGATCGAATTTCAGGGCACGATTCGTGTTCTTGACACTTCCGTGTTTCTCCGATCATTGAGAAAGTCGATCGTCCATAATCCTTCTCGGAAGAAAGACAGAAAGGAAAGAAGGAGAGAGAGAGAGAGAGAGAAAGAGAGGAAAGGAAAGAATGGAGAAGAAAAAAGGAGCATGTTCAATCCTCTACGTAATTGCCAGTATATTATTCTCGCTGGTGCACGGATCCTTTTTTCAAAGAATTACGAGAGCTTACCTTCACCTTCCATCTGTCTGTCTTTAGATTACCCGCAATTTAATAATCCTTTGTCTTCTGGATGGCTTCGCCGAGCTGTATTAATAACATTCATCCCCACTCACTGTGCATTATGCCGCCGTTTAAATGGGTGCCTCGATTAATGACGCGAGAACACGCGAAATAGAATATCCACGCGAATTAGGCCAATTCCAAGTCCGAACGATTACGCGGCACTTTATCCCGCGATTAATATCCGTCGCGCGATACCTCGGATACTTCGAATAAATCCCCGATCATTAAATAACTTGAATATTCGTATATTTATCGTGTATTTATTCCCGCGGCTCGATGGATACTGACAGACTGCGCAAATAAACATGTTTCGCTCGGAGCATTGTGCGATCCGACTGCGGAAATATCTTTCTACTATTCTGGAACGGTATTTTTAAAACCTCCCAATAATTAGCACATATTCGAACTCCCGTATTCGATGTCTGAAATAAATCCTCTGATCTTTCCTGTTTTTCTGTGTCGTTCAGAGTACAGCGACACTCATTAGCGTGAAATCAACGATGATAGGAAATATGATATCGAGTTCAATAGCGTTCGTTCTATATTTATTAAAATATTATTTATATTTCGATTGACTCGTTCCACTGAAGATCATGTAAATTTTTTCTATTATTTATCTGCTTCAGCTTTTTCTTCAATTGAATTAATTTGTTTCTTTTATGGTAATTATTTCGTTCGTATTATAATAATGCGAAGGCGACTCCAGTTTACGTCAAATTCGAGCTTCTCATTCATATTCGTTATTCTAAAAACAAAATTGTAGTCGCAAAATTGCGAAGTGATTACTTTATATCGCGTTACACTTAAGCATTTGTAAAAAACGTTTCGTTTGGATTTGTTATTGTAAGAATTAAACAACCGGTAAGCGACGACGCTCCCTTGAAAAGATCGAGGTGGTACGTTCGATGACTTAGTGACAGAGAAAGATCGTGATCCAGCGTGAAAAGAACGCACAACAACTCATTGTTCGGGAACGGGCAAGGATCCTCTCGAGTACCAGCGGAACGATCCGTGGTGCATCCTCGGCATGCACGGAGCTGTTTAGTCTCATTGTAAAAGTGAAATCGCCTCGTGTTTGGGATGTTATTTGTAGCACATTAGTATTGTATCGCTGTACGCCGGGGTTAGGCCGGGGCGTTGGAGTGTTTAAGGGTGATTACACGCAACGACAGGGGTGGCTTTATTGGAGGAGCCTGGCAGTGGTGCTCAGCCTCCCTATAAATCCTCTGTTAAATTCTGAACACTGTCAAAATTACCCTACGATCGTTAGAAATTGCCCCCCCCCCCCTTTATTGTAAATTGAATACGACAGTCTGAAGTAAATTATATCTCATTAGAGACAACTTACAAATTAGGTTGAAATAATTATCGTTCGCTATATACAAAATATTTAACTATGTCACACCACCAAATTATCGCTATGCTCAATTTAGTATACATATTATCAAAGCTGCTCATCTTCCTGCAGCAAGAACGACGCGATATCAGAAATTACTTTCCATTTTATGGTTCAAGATTACTATCACCAACCGAGCAACTAAATAAATAAATTGTAGTTAATTGGGAACGAGTTATAAACTGGCAGCAAACAATTGTCACTAATGGTTACGAATATAAAATCGTTACGGGGATCATAATAGTAACGAAATAGGCGAACAAACTCGTGTCTTTACATCTATCATATAACTTAAAAAACTGCGAAACTCGCATAACTTACAATCACACATTTAAAGAATACATTCATTCTTACTGTTCGAGTTCATTATCTTCGATTTATTATCTAACAAGTTACAAGAGCTAATATAATTCCCGATGATGACCAAGCTATCTAAAATCGTGTAAGAGATCAGGCACATCCATTGTCGAAAATGTTGTAAAATCCTTAATTCCTCGTCGTCATTAGGGAATTGGATCCAAGGCACGCAAATAAATTGCGTTAACGGTGAACGAGTTAAAAGTTCGACTAAAATAATTATTCGTTTTCTTGGAATCGCGACGCCGTCATAAACTGCCTTCAATTTCCGCTACGGAAAATTTCAGTTCGCCAGCGAATTGAATAGGGTACCTCGAATAAATCACGTTTAATCGAAACCGAGTTACAAACTCGGCTAAAATAATTGTCAACGACGGCCGCGGCTGTAAAATCGCGTCGAGGATCAAAATCGTAACCAAAGTCGACGCGATCGGCGAACCAACTCGGTCCGTTTAACTAGATACCAACCGACTACCCACACCCGCCTCCACCCTGCGGAATTGATTTAACTCGAACGCTGCACGAGTCACGCCGCATCGTCAATTATCCTCGGAACGTATCCGCACTGCGGATGCACAGACGCTGTCCTTTCGGCACGCTCCGAAACCGAATTGAAATGAGAACGACTGTATAGGATTGAATTTGCACGACAGTTTGACAGGCCCGGGCTCGAGGGAAGGGGAAATACTATGGACTAGGGTGGAGAACCAGGGTTCGTCGGAGGGGAGGGAGGGGGGGGGGTATAAAAAGCACGGTGAATAATAGACTCCAACCCTCTCCAAACATCTCCCTTCTCTATGCATACCACGGTGCTCTGGACCGGAATCTAGGCTTATATTCGAAACGTGTCCGCCCCTCTTTTCTTCTCCCCTCTCCGCACTCGTTCCTGTATATAGCGCTTTGATAAACTTGTAATACACTCGACGGAAAAATAACCATTAGTTCCATTTCCTATACGTCAAGAACTGGCAGCACCTTTCCCGGACACGACACTAACGAAGACCGTTCGATCCCATTTATTTATTTATAAATAGGATGGAGTTTGTATTTCCTACACAGTTCATGGACATTAGTTTGTTCTTAGATGACGAATTTTATCGTCAAATCATCGCGGAAGTTCGATAACATCTTTATTTTAGCTTCAGTTTTATTTTGATCTCTTTGTTAATTAATGAATATGTCTATTTACTTTGAAAAGCACTTAAATATTCCTATTTCGATATTTTGCTTTAAAGAAACTGACGTGGCGGAGTTGCTCCTTGCCGAAATTTATCGCGTCCTTTAATTATTGTAAGTTTCGATTTCCCAATTTATGAAGTTGTAATGCAAGGACATAAAGTATATAATCTAGTAGCATTTAAACAATGCTGATTACTTTTATTGGCTTTTATAAACATTCTATAGAAATGTTTCAATATAAGGGCATCGCATCTACTGTCACCCTTATATCTTGCAGAGACATAACGATGGACACAACATTTCAAATAATGTGTAGCGCTTATTTCCTAAATCTGCCTATTTTCATTTTAAAGAATGATATACGATATTTTCGTTATTAACGTCATCTTTTTCTGTTATCATAACTTTATCTTCTTACTAAGAGGTTGATGCCTTGTCTGAAAAATTTTGTTCTGAATTACATAGGCCATTGATTACTTGATTTCTTGTGTTTCCTTGATTGCAATCAACGATTCAATTTGTTTCAATCAATAGCCGTGATTAACAACTAAAGTCTGAATTTAGATGTTAACAGCGATTAATAATTTCATTAATCAATTTATTCAATCGTACATTTGTCGACAATGAATTTAATCAACAACTGACGATTATTTTCTACGAAAAATATTTTTTAAATAACTCCAGATCATCCAGATTGAAGGAATACAGAGAATCTGGTAAATCTTCCCCCAAAATAAACGATAACACTTATGCACCATATCCAAGTTATTGAAACGAAAATTTCGCGACAAATCGTGCGGTAGAATTTGCCACAAATTATGTCGTAACAATTTATGCCATATTAAGATCAATCCCAACGGAAACCTCGTAAAGTTCGAAAAGCATATTTTCGAACACCGCAAAGCCGAAGTTTGACCACCGAACGGGGTGTTCCTGGCTTCACGCATCGTAGAGCGACGATTAGCGATGCACACGTTGCGCCACCGCGAATCAAGTGGATCACGGTCGAGATCTGATAGAAAAAAGTGGGAGCATAGGAGCGTGAGACGCGCAGTGACACCTCTGCCGGTCCGCAACTCTTTCAAAGGGCCGTAGGACCACCTTGATCGGCGAACAATAGCCGAAATCTGTTAATACCGCGGCGGAGCGACAATGCGCGCGCCGTGGCGTGAGCGGCCCGAATACCTTTTTACCGGCGCTAATCCGAGTTTGAGAGCCGAAGAGCCGTCGTCGGAGCGAGGATAAAGCGATCATCGTCCCGGAACGATGCGCGTAGCAGGGAGAAGACGGCGCGGCGCGGCGTCGGCGGCGGCGGCGGCAGCCGGCGATGAAAGAAATGGCGGGACACGACGGAAAACTGATTTTCGCCCGCGATACGTTGCCTCTGTCGAACAGAGAACGAGAAACAGAGAAAAAGAGAGAAAGGGAGAGGGAGGGAGAGAGAGAACTCGTCAACGCGTGTCACCGTACGGGAGGACCGATCTCGGAAAGCTGTTACGCAGCCGCCGGGTACGACATTAACGTCGATATTTCCCTGTAAACGACCACTCTGTTTCCCGCTCCGTCGTCCGTACGCCGACCGACATTTTCCAGGTCCGACTGGCCGCGCGCCAACGGCAAAGTGGTTTTCTGTCGAAAGTAACGGGGCTTGGCGTGAACGCGTTTTCGGCGGCCACCGTTTCCGAGCATGTGTTCCCCGCGTGTCGCGACACACGGCGCATCGAAAATTCGGCGCCGCTGCCATCGCTCCGGCCCCCGTCGCGTCGCGTCGCCACGAATCAAAATTCATCGTTGCTCCCCCATTTTTCCGCGGAATTTTTGACTGGCCTCTTGTTGACTTTGTCATTTGCACAGACTGCCCCGTACAATGCCCTACCGATTCACTATCGCTTCCCAAATGCTCTGGGCTCCTTTGGCTCGTATGGCGTGGATGGAAAGCCGCGTAATTCTTCACTTGTTTCAGTCATTTCTACACGGTACTAATTGATGTAAACTATCGCGTAATGTTTTAACAAATTCGCTACCACTGTGACACACCTTTTACAATATAAAAGTCACAGTCGTAAAAAGATTTGACAAAACAGACGTAAACATAAATATCGCGTACGAATACTTATATAAAATCACAGCATTTTCTTTATTAAGTTGTATTGGTAGATTTCGTGGAAAATTCCATGGTAAAGTATGCAATAGCCGATTTTAGTCTTGATTTGAGGTATCACAAGGACAATATCACAATAATTATTACTGGCGCCTCGCGAATAACTTTTTGCTCGTCTCGTCCCGCGACTAGAAAAACAATCAGCGCAGTAAATTAATCACTATATTATCACTGTCCCCGGAGTCATTTCGCAATCTATAGATCAGGAAAGCTCCCGAAGCTCACCCTCGGAACTCGGCGATCATGCGCGCGACGCTTCTTCACGCAGAGACTAGACGAGCGGAACGTCCAATTTTAATCCCGGAATTACTTCCATTTTATTCCAATTTTCTTGCATTTAAACCGTCTAAGCGAGTTTACCTTCGCAATATCATTGCCGAGTAGCGTGACGCGGGTAGACAAGGGCAAGGAGGGGGTGGGTCGAGGTGGAAGAAAGCTCGAAGGCGGGCCAGAAACGCGGGGAGACGGCTCGAAGATGGAGAAGGTGGAAGTACCTACTCTAATAAATTTACGACGTAAAACGGTTAAGCCGTGTTAGCCCTGTTCTTTATATTTCCGCGAGAGCAGGAGGGAGGGACGTCCGCCTCGGCCAGCAGCGACTTTCCTCTTCCGAGGGAGACGGGGCTGCGCGGCCCCGATGGAAGAGGAAGACGAAGTGAGCGACGAGAAGAAGCGAATATATAAGAGATACGAAGGGAAATTCGCTTATTTTCCCATCATTTCTACGTGGCATCTTGTCCACGGCCTTGCCTCATCCACGCAGCCAGGAAAGAAAATTGCTTCCCGTCCTCGAGAGCGGAATATCGTCCTGATGAGCCCGGGAATGCCTCGATATCAATCCTCCCCCCGCTGTCCTTCCCCGCCTCCTCCATCCGTCGCACCGGTGTCATCCAGTTTGAACGGTTCGTCCCCGCCAAGGTTTTCGACCGTTTCTCTTTCATTTCTCGGAACATTCAATTTGCTCTATATTTATTATTCGAACGCGACACCCTTGCCCGGCCGTCGTCTTACAGAGCGCGGACAGGGGTGGTTTCGGATAGACGGATGAGCCGAGGGAATTCAGGGAGTTAAACGGGAAATTATGGAGTAGATTACATAATAAAACGAGGCGCAGAGGTATGGAGAGACTGTGGAGGAAAGGAACGCGACGGAACGGCTGGTTATGGTTGAAACGACGGCTTCTGTGCTTCGTCACGAGCCGCGGCAGGAGATACTAACTACGACGGAAGAGAAATCCGGCTCCGAGATCAGTGGGTTGGGACATTGGATTGGTTTAGGTTTAGGTTTAGGTTTAGGTTTAGGTGATGCATCCTGTATCCAGAACTACTGTGCGGATTTTGGAATGATTTAACTGCTTAATGGATTTCGTCAACGATTACGACAGTGGAGTCTTTTCCTGTGGGACAACCAATTCCTGTGCAATTAGTTCGTTTTCGACCATAATTAACTTTATATTTATTAACTGTTAAATTTGTGGACAACTCTTAAAGATTTTTGTGGATTTGAATGTTCACAAGGACTTTTAGAATAAATCGTTACTGATCGACGTTTTCAAAATTTAATAAAACGAAATAAAATTGTTATGGTGCACTATATGTTGAATAACTTTATAAAATGTTTTTAAAACGAAAAACCACAGAAACCAAGTGTAATTATAATATTAACTAAAGTATTGTGACAGATTTCTGTGGAAAGAGATTTTAATCAAGAGATAAGTAAAAATTCTCTCAAAAACATATACACATATAACTTATTTATGTATAAAACATACATACATCTGGAATACATTAGTCTCGAAGTTAACACTGTACTATAACGTAAATAAATCTAGTTTCAAATCTTATAAACGTATTCAATGTGGCAAATTTTTAGAAGGGAAAGTATTGAATATACACTATCTTCATTTTTTGATAGAAGTAATGTAAAGATACTAATGACTCCTATTCGAATTTATGAAATATATTATAAGATGTTTAAATATTCTGATTTAAAATTAATTGTTTAAAATAATCTTTTGTTATCGAAGTCTATTTTAAATTTCACCTGTTTATTTTTATTATTCATACATAAAATACATAATTGAACATTAATGTACCAATCCCCTGTAATAATAACTCATATATTCATGCGATAAAAATTCAACCAATTTTCATTTGTGAGTACGATTCTGTTGCATTGTAATGTTCTTTTTTTTAGGAGTAAATTAAGTGATCATGCTATTAAGACAGAATTGATTGAAAGAGCACACAAAGTAAAAGGATCTTATCAAAATTATTCATGTCATTATTTCTAAGAAACATGTGGAGGTTACAAAAGTAATTTAATAAGAAAGAGAAATATCTTAATCGATTAAGAATAATTAGCGATCTCAACAAAATGTTCACGATTAAATTCGCTATACTGTTGAACCAGCATGAGTATCTATTATCGTCTCAACAGATGAAGTAGCCTAATTCGAAGCTCGCATACCACCACGATCTTAAAGAAACAGCAAATCATCAAAAATTCAAGTGAATTCCGTTATCTCAAAGCTGTACACAAAGACACCCAATCGGCAGGACCGTGACTCCTCGTTTCTTTGACGGCCAAAAAAGGCAGCGGCGATGGTCGGCGATGGGTAGCGATGGTCCTCGCTGGTATCGACGGGTCCGCCGGTCCATCTCCGACCCACGCTGCCACTTTGGGGCACGCAGATTCGTCGCGGACACGCTCGATAGGGCCTATCGGCGTGTCTCCTCGGCACTGAATAATTCATAAGGCGAGAAGCCAGCAGCCGATGGTTATCGCGACAGACTTTAACCGGCTGCCAACAGCAGCCATGTTACAATAAAGAAATCAACATGGCCGACCGAGCCTTTCATCCCTCCTCGTCAGCGGCTGCCGCTCCCGGCTTTCTTGGGTCCACCTTGAAGCTCCTTGCCTCTCCCCGTCGCTCACTTTCGATTTCGCCCCGCAGCCTCGTTACCCTCTTGATGTCGAAGGGTGGTCCCCGCGCGGACTCACCCTACGAGCTCCCTTCTTACCTCCTTTTCTTGCCCCGCGCTGCCTCCAGGGGTGGACCGCCCCGCCCAGAGACATTTCTCTGCGACCCTCCGAGAGCGCGGCAAAGGGAGCGAGCCGAAGAAACCAGCGCGACCGGCTGGAAGAGGGAAAAGGACAGATAGAGAAAGGGAGAAAGAAAGAGAGAGAGGGAGAGAAAGGGAGAGAGGCTCGACGGATGGGAGAGAGACTCGAAAAGGACGGCGAAACAGAAGACGAGGGAGGTTTGGCAGCGACTTTTCTCGCCCTGTACACCGTCGCGTCGCGCCGCTCCGCTCCGCGCCGGGCCAAAGGAACTCCATTTTCTAGCTACCCCGGCGTTAGGGGATGTCTCCCCCCCCCCCTGAAGCCCTCCACGTCGCTCCCCGCCGCGCGCGCGTAAAAATTTTCGCGTTGACTTTCCTCGCGCCTGCTCTCCCCGCCTCGAAGGCAATTTTACCCGAGTTCAACCGCGATTTCCAGATTGTGTTGACGCTTCCGCTTGCTCTTATTTACCACGGGACTTCTTTTGTCCGGAATATTGGATGCAATCTCGCGGTGACACTGCAGCCGGCAGCGGATGATGATTTAATAATGCGGCCCTGTGTTTTCGTTGCAGGTGTGGTTCCAGAATAGACGGGCAAAATGGCGCAGACAGGAGAAGATGGAGGCCGCGAGACTCGGTCTCAGCGAGTACCATCACGCTGCCAACATGAGGTAATTCTTGGGAAAGGAACGAGGCGATCGGGAGGATGCTTTCTCGATGAAAATCTATCTGATGATTGTATGAATGATAAGCTGTCTGTTCTTCGGTAGAAACGTGGCTGGACCGGCTCTGGGCCTGCCAGGAGATCCTTGGCTCACTCCTCCGGGCCTGTTGAGCGCGCTTCCTGGCTTTCTAGCCGCACCCCACTCGGGATATCCCAGTTACTTGACGTCCCCAAGACGACTGCCGTCGCCGCCGAATGTCGCTACCGTTGGAAACGCCGTCCCGGGTAAGATGGACCTCTTAATGACATCTCCTCGCGAGAAAAACGACACGGTGAATCAATGAACCGCTCTTGGCTTGACTATCCAGCTACCGCATTAGTTTTATTTCGTTATTTCATCCGAAAATTCCACGAATGCGATGTGAACATTTGATAGTTAAATCCTTAATGATTTTATTGTAGGTTCACTAATACATGCGTGCGGTCAAAGTTAAATTAAAATTAATATCTTGACCATTGCATTGTAGATTTGTTTTACTAAATCATTTATTTTATTTATGATTTCTGATAGCCACAAATAAAGCGAAGAATTAATTAATCTTTCATCACTGTTGATATATATACATATCTAATATACATCCTACATAAAGTCCATATCTTCCGTTACCGCAAACTGCGATTTTCGTTTCGATTTGGGTTCCTACTTTGTCCATTTCAAGAAAAATCAAAAGCGTTAATACAAGGGTTGACACATTTTACCGAATAAACTAATACGATTACTCAAACAATCATGCTCCAATTGTTCAATTAATGTCTAAGCCCGGCTCAAAACACCCTATTCCAATAACACGATTGTCGAAGCAACCCATAGCAATACATTAAGTAGATATAGTTACACACGAACAGAAATCGAAATAAAATGCATTTTTGTGATTTGCACAATAGAATCGAGTCCGATCATTACGACAACAATCTGACGAATCCGACTTCCGTATGGGTATTCGCAAAACACGTTGATTGGAGATCCTGCGTTTGACCAACAGGCACCCTAACGGCAGGGATGACCAGCATAGGGAACGGCGGCCACGTGTCAACAGCACCTCCGAGTCCTCCTGGCCACGATCCACGCACGACCAGCATCCAAGCGTTGAGAATGCGAGCCAAGGAGCACGTCGAAAGCATCACCAAAGGGTTGCAGATGGTCTGAAGTTTAACGTACAACCGAGGAAGGCAAGACGCAGCGTGCGGCCGCACGGTAGCCGGCGTCCCGACGACGCCGCGGGCGTGACGAGAAGCGAAACCACTCTACCTTCGACCCTTCGGCACCGAAGAAACTGTCCAGTCACAGACCGGATCGGCGAACGAGTTCCCCCGCGGCCCCCCTATCCGATGGTGGGACCGCTCGAACTGATCGTTTCTATTCCAGTGGGACGTTTATCGGATATCCAGCCCCGATGGAGAAAGAAAAAAAGTACAAGGACCTCGACGAGGAAGGGACGATTATCGCGAGCGACCGTTTCCAAACGGTAATCGAAACAGGCTCTCCTGCCCGGTTATTACACGACCGATTGGTAAATGAAATTCGTTACGTCGTTCCCGGCCGGTTCCGTCGCGGAGACGGAGATTCGACCATCCCGATCGTGCTCCCGGGGCCACGACGTCGCACACTGGCGAAAAACCCTGGAGCTTCTGCTAAAAGTCGATAGAACGAGTCGCGGAACTTTGCTGAACCCGTTACAAGTTGATTCACGAGATATTTCTGCGTATAATATTTTGGCGGTGATGTTTTTATTTAGATTCAGACATTTTGGAAAACCGTTTGAAATCGATGATCTCGTGTAATGGGTTTCCCTGAGTAGGATTTGGGACGATTTATTTTCAAATGGTCGCGCTAATCTATCGCTACTGATTATACCGACGGTTCTTATGTTGTAGGCTGCATTAGAGGATAATTTCTCGCGAGCTCGAGAATTAGTCAATTGATTAAAGATAAAGGAAAATTTTATTAAAAATTAAGTAGTATCTTGTATCGTTTAGTTTACAATTTATACCAGAGGTTTTAATAGATTTGTATCATCTTCAAGCAGCCTATTTTATTGACAATGGCTGATTTCACATTTATTGCTAATTGTATAGAAATCGTGAAAAATGAAATTCAAGTATTTAGTATAAATTATGTTATTTTTATGCACAGTTCCACCAGTCTATCGAAATTCTAAATTATTTTATATTATGAATTTTTTTTATATTATGAATCGTATCGATGTGTAAAAACTATGCTAATTTAAAAATTCGATGTATAATATAGGTTATCGCTAGCTCTTTTACTGCAATTAATGTTTAATAGAACAAACATTTTGGCATTAATTGCATGATCCAGAAGTGAAATAAAAATTTATTTGAACTTTTAAGAATTCTACTAAATTGAAGATTATACGATATTTATAACTTCTTGTATTTTTTCCGTGTTTTAATTCACAAATTGATAGCCTATAAGTCAAGATTTATTTAATTTACAACGATTGTCTCTAAATCATCGGATAGCACTTTATGAATGTAAAATAGAAATTAATCCGCCACCCTATCACAGGTCTTTCGTTAATCGTCTATATTAATTGGAGTTATTCATTTACATTAATTAAGGGTTGGTATTATTAATTCTGGCAACGATTTTGGGATTTTCACCACTGTGCAACCGTCTCCCGAACAGCGGCGCGTAGCGATCCCCGATAATAGTGCAATAAAGAGATCATAGACGCGGAGACTGTTTTTCTATCGTCACCGGGAGGAGAGAAAGAGAGAGAGAGAGAGAGAGAGAAAACGAGAGAAAGAGAGAAAGAGAGAAAGAGTAGGTTTTAAGGCCCAAAGACGTTCCGTGTAGCTCGAGTCGTCAGAGCTACGATGGACCCCTTAACTTCCTGAACCATACAGCTCAGTAAGTAATATATTGCATATAGTTTTAAACAAGTCGAAACGACATCCACACACCGACGAGGACTCTATTTTGCCCGCGCGATGGATACGAGGAGGACATCTCGTGCCTGAACGTTGTCAGATCGAACGCGTTAGTTCGTTAGTGATCTAACTTTGATTATGCAGCGCAATCGTTTAATGAGATCGGCTAACAGAGCGTGGAGTCACTCAAACAGTTTTCACATTCTGTTTGCTGTTTTTCTGCGAGGCCAGCGGCTAACGCGTTGACGAATCGGATGTCAATTTGGACGATTTCGCTTGTAGTGGTGCTGCGTTTGAATGACACCTGTCAGTCGCGCGCGGACCTAGTGGATAAAGCGCGCCCAAGGCAGGCTTAACACTTTGACAGCCCTGTCAAATTAGTCCACCGATTTTTAACGATCTACGTTTGACCTAAAATGCGCGATAATTCACCCTTGGCAGAAGACATTCGGTCAGAAATATGATTCTAAAATTCGAGAACTTATATAATATTTTTATTGTTCATCACGATTAAATTGCTAAATAGAAGCGCAAATGGAACATAAAAGTATCGTTAAATTTTCAAATATTTATATCAATATAGGTTGAATCATTGTCAGATTACATTTGCTGGAAAAGTTCATGCAATACAACTCTAATGATGCCAATTATTAATTTCAGAGTTAATGAAGTAATATGTTGTTCTGTTATTAAATATAAAATAATTAATGGTTTGTCACTATGTGGTAATTATAAATCCCATGTAAGTAGTAGAATGAAGCATTTAAACGTTCTTTAATATTTCAAAAGAGAAGACAAGTTTATCAGACAAGATCATCAGATGTCTTCTCATAAACAATCGATGTCATTCATCCTTACAATAACAACTTTTAAAAATATATTTAGTTTGAAGGTTATGAAACTGCATCGAACGTTATCCAAAAACAATGAGATATATTGATTCATGAAATCGAATATGTTTTGCCAGGGTTGACGAAGAAAAGAACAGTTTGTTTTGTGTTTAGTATATCTATACTAAACACTACAGCAAAGCCTCACAAAACTTTACACTTCCGCGACTAAAATGAACGTGAACAAAGCTGTACAAACTGTTCTTTTCATGGCATGGAATATCGCGGTTGTCAAAGTGTTAAACGGGACAACCTAGCAAGAACCATGCAGCTAGTCGTTCGATAGACGTGTTTCGTTGAAACAAATTGGTACAAATGATCAGTGGCCGAACGATGGTTCTCCCCGTAAGCCGATCCCCGTACCCGAAATACGATTAGTATAATTGTTTGATAATTATATACCTCGGACGAACGAGCGAGACCGATGGTCGCGCTGACAAAACTTTCGCGACGACACGTAAGTCGTATCCTGGCGGACACAGGATGCGTGGAGGAGAGCGAGGGGCATGGTTGATCAAATAAGCAGCCGTGCGAAGATCGATCTGCCATCTTGTCCCGAATCGGAAACAGGGGCGACGAGTGTTCCAGCTGGGACTCTTCCGGGATTTCATTTGCTGGACCCAGCCTCCAGGATCGCTGGACCAACGGCTACCGCGAGGCTAGATAACTATCTCTTGTAGCATATAGATTGGAACCGCGGACACGATCAGGCAGACGCATTTTGTCATAAACAATATTCTGCAGTATTAATACGTTAAGGCAAACAATTGTGCATAATTACGTAATAAACGGTATGCGAGACCGTCGACGCGGCTGAGGACTGGCCAGGAATGTCATCACGGGTTCGACATCTTTGACTCTGCGCGCTCGAAACTATTGCAACTCCAGAATCTGGATACTTCATCCAAAGAGATCAGTTCTGTTAAATATCATTCTGTCCAACTAATCAGCACCACGTTTACAGTTTCAGTTATTTATTAATCCTTATACTCTGAGTTGTCGTTGTATAACTGATCATCGAATCTAAAAGGAAACTGGGTTTCGTTTAGTGTTACGAACAGGAAGAAATCATAGATAATGGGTGAATTGTTCTAAAAAAACGTGCGACGATTAATCACAAAGAAATTTAGTAGTGTGAGAATTTTTAATGAGGCCCCAGAGTCACCGTGAAAATATTCGCGTGAAGATTTGCCACGCAGTTCTTCGTCCATCTTGTGAAGGAAGTCTCTTTGCTAGAATGAGTTAAGAGTGTTCGGAGCAAAATGGAAGCGATGTTGTACTCTGTGAAGAAAATGAGCTCCATTCTAAATCGAGGTGGTTGCAATTAAGCTATATTCGACCAGGGTTTGTGGCAAACAAACGATTTAACTAACTGTGATCGATTGTGACTTTCCAGTTTCGGTTTCATTGACCCTCACACGCTTCCCAAAAATAGTTGTAGCAAATATCCTGTCGTGGTCTTCATCCATATGCGTTTCACGCTTTCGTTGAAATATTTACGTTTTATTGAAACACGATCGTACGGGAACGAAGAATTCGACAGTACGTGAAATAGAAAATGGACGAATACAGCGAGCGTGTGAGGTTCGATTAAATTAGGTCGGTATCGTGGAATGCGTGGGAGTTGTGATTTGTTAGTGAACGTGTGAACGTTTTGTGGCCCGATCGGAACCTTGCCAGTCAGCTTCCGAGTCGACCGGAGAGAAAATCACTTAGAGGGTGAAGAACGTAGACAGTTACCTGCCCCCGAACGTCTATTTGTATATATACCTGCTCGTGATGAAATAAAATTTGATGTACATATTTAATCACACCACCGTATCGTTTGAGACCCCCATGGAGATTGAAATAAAATCGCAGAAGCCCGACACACCAGCTGATCAGGATGGAATTGCACGTTTTGTGAGAGCCCTTGATGAAAAGTCCTTTTCCCCGTCTGGTTCTGCACTTTTTCACTGGGCCGGCTTCCAATCGGCTTTTTTTACCAAGGCGCCGATGTTCGACCTCTCGGTATCGACCAGTTCGATACGTGTGCGTTAATAACGCGCGTGCACCTCCGCGTCGTGTCACGGCCGGTGAGAAAAAAAAATGGATCGTCTGCGGGGCGAGGCACCTGGCCGGCGACGACTACGATGGAGTAACCGGAAAAGTAGGCGGACAATATTCGCGAGACGGATTTTTAATTGTTCCCGCGACGGGTCGCGCGTATTTGTTAAAGAATTAGCATTTCAAAGAACGATTTCAATTAAGCCGTAATTAATTTCGCGGAGAACGTCGGGCAGAGCCAGAGAACAGCCGTGCATCTCATTACTCGCCTTACTTTCGACTTAATTGAAATCGGAGATCTGCCGGGACAAATTGAAGGTGTCGGCGCCGCAAGCTGAGAGGTGATTATTAAAAATCGGTCGGACCTCGTGATCAATATTTCGTCGGCCTCTATCTTGTCCGTTTCCGTTGTGTACTTGACGAATTGATGATTCTCTCCATAGCTCCTTTTAAATCACATTAGCAGTTCGTTCGATAATTTATCATAGAATTGTGTTGGAAAATTTATGGTGATCACTAGACTGCAGATTTTATTCGTTTGGGACATCGGAAAATTTACGGTTATTGTCGCATTGTTTTTAACTTACTATTAGAAGAGGAGAAACATTTGCATCTAATTCATGTCTCTTAAAATTATTTAGACAATTTGTATTTTGTTTAAGAGTATGCAGTCTAATGATTATATCCCGTGTCAGATTATCAAGAATATTTTGTTACATTTCCAGCTTTTGTAATTGCATTGAATCTTATGCTATGGTTCATGTTCTTTCATTTTTAATCAACAAATAGCGCTGAATTCATTTAATTAAATAACAAATTCATATAACAAAAAGAGATCAAGTATTTCATTGCAAAAATAGAAAATGAATTTCCTATTTAAAGGATTTTAAGGGTAATTTAACAAAGAACTTATGGATATAAAAGAACTCGGAGAATTTATAGAACGTTTTATGAAATAGACGATTCCACGATGAACAACATGACAAAAGAGTGTTTTTCAATACCAAAAACAAGAACTTTTATGCTGTGGCATATTCGATGCACTCTCTGTACCTCTTATTTCTATTCGTTGAGTTGACACGAACATTTTTGGTTACCCAATATAGTATCTGCTTGACGAAGTGCACTTTATACCGGGTGAATCACCTGAAGCAATCGATTTCAATTATTTCATTGTTAGCGAACTGGCGGAAATTGTTAAAATAGCAGTGCTCACGGTAGAGTTCCTTTTCAGTCGTTTATTTACAATGTTTTCGAGGTCACATTCGATTCTTTCCAAATGATCTTATAATTCTTTCACACTCGCGTTTCATTTGATACGATGGCCAATTCAACAGCCATCGAGAATATCTCGTCTTTCATCTAATTTCAGTGACCATATGAACAATTCACAGATAGGTTAACAAATTACTACTGAAGCTAAAGATTATTGAACTATGGTTCTTTGTGAAAAACAAAAATCCTACATTAATTGCAAACGATATGTTAGAAGAAAATGAAACGATTAGATGAAAATGTTTTTTTCTCCTTTTATAATTGTCATAAAATGCGCAGTCTACTCGTCACGAATCGAATAAAAAGGACATTTGATCTGAAAATATATATTGATACAAAATTGTACGGTATCTAAAGTCGTTTTCTTCAAAAATTCTGAAGAAATTGCAAGAATGTTACCTAATATGTGTAGAAGCTTGGAGAACGTATACACAGGTATTGACGATCTAAAGGAGCAAAATGCTTTAACGCCGAAAAGAAAAGGTTCTTCAACGAGCTTTTCTGAGGGAAAATAGACGGATAGTTCAAAGAAGCCGAGCTCTTGATTCTCAAACGCTAGGAAGATGTATATTCGATCGCGAAAGTGTTAATAAAAAGCCGTCAAACTCCCCCGGCAAAATATTGCCCCCCTAGGATCCTTCGGCGGGTCGAATTATTGATAAACTTCCCCCTCCTAATTCATGCACATGCGACGGCACGCCGTATACAAAGGATCCTTTGAAAATCTCTGCGAGGCTGCATAAACCCATCTTCAATATTCCCTAGATGGCTTAGGTAGGGGAGCCAGCCGGTTATCTTTTACGGAGCTCACGGAAAACCGTCGGAAAAAGAGGAAAACCGAAAAATTATGGGGTAAACGTTGGTAATATACAACACCTGATTCCAAAAGCTGACCAATAATAGGGAAGTTTGTTCTCTTTAGTGGAATCTGCGCGAGGGGGCAATGGAAATAATACTTTCGGCGCGAAAGAACGGTTAGGCGCAAAAGAATTGGAATACTCTGAAATATAAAGATGAAAATAATGATGAAAATATCTTTAAATCTGAAGATCTAAGAAATCCATAATGAAAATAGTACAAATTTTATTTTGATTACAAAAGATCACTACTCAGCAAAGTAGATGATAAGAATAAGTAAGCATGTTTTTATGTTCCGAAATTTACTAGAGACTCTTCTTTTTCTTACAAAATAGTTCAGCGAGTTGCATTAATCTACCAATAATATTAAAAAGAGAACTACTTCTTTAAAGTTTTTTTGAGAAAATGTGAGGATTGGTTTACTGGATGATATGTTAATTTTGATACCCAGTTTAGGGAAAATTGCAATTGGTTAGAATCGTAGAAACAATATATTCATGTAACACTTATCCTCGGTGTGGTATTTAACTTCAGCAACCTTGACGCACTGTACAAATGAGATCAAATTAGACATTTCCTATTCACAATTCCACAATGTTCATTAGTACCGAATATTGCAAAATTGTTTTCATTTCTTACACTGTTTTAAATTACTTACCTTTACCAAAGTTAAAGGGCAAAGGTGAAAACGTTGTAAGTTAACCTTTTGACATCCAAGGGACAGATATACATACATCTTTTAAAAAAAGTCAACAAACCAACTAACGCTGAGAAGATAGTTCAATACATTTTCTGAAATTTGCTTTTTTCTTCGACGTCTACTAGCTAAAACAATAGTTAAACCAATAGCTTTGACTGTTCAATACATTATATTTGAGAATGTATTAATAAGTTTTCGAATCTCCCTTTTAAATTCCAAAAATCCTTGATATAAGCGTTTTATAAAAATCTTTTATTAATTGTTAGTTATGAAATATTAAATGTATATCAACCTTTAAACTGTCATCTAATGTCGTATACAGACATGATAATCGTACCATGATTTCGAAAGTAACTCTCTTTCAGCTGACTCTATTTGTGAGAAAAAGTATTGAGAAACCAAACATATTGTTAGATGGTGTAGACTGTCACAGATAATTTTTCACACTAAATAATTTTTCATTGAGTCAGCTGAAAAAGAACTACCTATCCTCCGAAATACGATACTGTATTGATGACTTCATGTGTCATCTCACCGGCTATCTAAAAGTTGGAAAGTCGATTTTTTCAAATTTCATTGATTTGCCCCGCTAATTACATGAATAAAGCTCTATCTATGTCCCCCCAAGTTGTATATATACATATAATAACCGTTTGATTTGTTCTTTATATAGTCGCGTACATCACGGAGAAACAAAAACGTTTCTTCACTTATGTATACCCTATCATGTCACAACTGTTTTACTTCTGGAAATCTGACGTACCCGATTGCTTTGTTATCAAGCACCCATGATCTTCCATATTACTTAGATTTAGCCAACTGGCAAAGGAAGAAATAGAGGAGAGGCGGCAGCGACGGGGCGTGAAAGGATTCGACGTTAACAGCACCAACAACGCCGGCTAGCTGGAACAATGGTGCTGAATGGTCCCTGAACGATTAGGTATTCCAATCGTCGCGCGTTAGGGGTCGCTGTGAAGTGCGGCGGAGGGTTGGAAGGGGCCGGCGGTAAGAGGGTGGCAGAACTCGCCCAATAAAATGGTAATTCCTGTTTGCAGAAGTTAACCATGCGAGCGAGCCTGGAGATTCGAGTCCATGCGTACTCCCTAACTCCAAAGGCTAATAATACTCCGGGAGAGGGGCGAGACCCGAGCCTGCCAACAGTGATATAGTTGTACGGAAAGGGCCGGGGCGCCGATCATCTTGAACCCCGTAGAACTCGATGCGTGAGAAGCACGTGGACCCGACGCGCCGGAACGTAGAAACACCGCCGCCGCCGCCGCCGCCGCCGCCGTGCCGTGCTGCGGAACTCATGGAATAAAAGGACAAGTGCCGGCCACCCTTTCGAGTGGACTTTCGAGTATCGTATCGCGTGAAATAGTCGCGTCGATTGTTTAGCACCCGGACGAGAGGGCGGCTCGGAGAGCTCGGCGCGACACGTAACTTGGAAACTAGGTTTCGAATTGCACCCCGATATTAGATTCGTGAGCTCAAGATTAACATTTCAGTAGATCAGCAAAAGTTTTCTGTCTGACGGGAATGCCAAACGCGGAGCAAGTAAAACGTTCAACTTTGGAAACACCGGCGACGGCATCGGCGCGATCGCTTCGACGAATAAAGCCAGCCCTAAGAATTATTTTGTGAGACACTTGAGACATATTGCTTCCTTAATTCCTCAAATGAATACCAATTTTATTTCCTCATTTATGATTTAACAAATTTTTATAATGTCCTTGTGAAACTTTATTAGAGAATACAGCTATCTTGAACTGCACTGAAAGGGATCACTGACCTGCTTTTTATTTTGGGGGAGGAGTTTCTTGGGGCTTCTTTGAATATAGAGATCAAGAAATGCAAAGAAGTTTGAAAATGAATAAGGAACTATGCACTTGTACATTGATTTATAAAAGCTGAAATCACATAGAAGATGTACTATTATTATATAGAAAAGAAAATAAAGATTGTATGGAATTTCATAAAATATGTTATAGTTTGTATAAAATATGCTAACGAACTTACGTCAACTTTTTGATTGACATGTTGTGACGTGTTAATTATTTGTTCAAAAGTCGAAGTAAAGTGAACACTAGCAAGAAGTACGATATATCTCATCATCAATAGACCGTTACTTTTTGTGCGCCCATATCTTTACGAATTTATTTGTAATAAAAAGAAATTGTTCTTCCCGTTGTGAATGTTATTTTACTACTTATAATTTAATGAAATTGACAATGGTGTCTACTGGTAATACGTATTATTGAACCGAATAGATTGACATTATACTTTTAGCTTTTAGCCGGTGGTTCATTAGTTATAGATAATTCAGTTGAAAGTTGAAGCAGTTCGTATGACGAATAAGAACAGGGAATTGATATTACCAATAATGTCCGTTTATCGATTTGAAAATGAACGGCGCTGGGGTCCAATATGAGCGCGCTAGTGTACAACGTATATCGATAATTGATTTGGCTCAAGTGGCCGGCCACCAATACACGATATATTACGTTAAACACACGGCCCAGAGATTGGAGGCGGCAGGCAATCTCTTAAGGGTTGAAATTGGCGCGGAAATCGTGGGTTTATTAAATTTGTTTAGGGACAGGTAAGGGGGTCGGGGCGGGGTAAGATCGGCTGAGGACCTAGATTCTGGGAGAGCCGCCGTCGTCGTCGTCGTCGTCTGTCTAATATTGCTCGATGCTTGGCCTGCCTAACCTTATTGCCCCGACAAAGTAAAGAACCGACAAGAGACCCGAATAAGACCAGTTTAGGACCGACCAGATCAATGAAACACCAAACCAGCGGGGCGGAATGCTCAAACAGTCCCGAAGACAATTCGGTGGCTGCGATGGAAATGGATACCCAGCGTTCGAGTATAACAGGTCTGCGTTCGCTCTACGAACCAACCTCCGTCGCTAATCCGATCTTAAACCAAAGTTTCTTGTTCATTTTCTCCGTAAATTAGCTGCAACAATTTTCAATTTACCGTCGAATTTGCCGCAATTCTAACGCTTATTTTCGCTACGAGACGGTGATTTATAAACAATCTAAAATATAATATATGCGTTATCATAAAACATACTTAAAAATATTTTTGGTTGTTTCAAAAAACACACAATTTCTCGTTCGGTTTCTCTGGAAATTAGCTGCAGCAATCTCCTATCTACCATCGATCATACCGAAATGGTGATATTAACTCTTTATTACGAAATGGCTTCTTTAAGAAATAACATTTTTTTCATAATTTAAAAATTTGGTACTTGTATTTATATGTTGTTTTAATTATCTATATACTGTCGTTGACGATAGTGATTCGAACGTCAACATTTGTAATATTTGTGGAGAATAATTTGAAGTATTAACGATAATGTGGTATCTATATCTAGGAGGAAGTTATATGATGGAATCAGAAAAATTAACAACTACTTAAACGCAATATTTACAGTATATTTAGTAAAATTACTAAATCGTGTTAATAGAATTTTTTAAACTTAGTATCGAGTGTATCGAATAATTTAATGATTAAGTGAATAAGACTGGCGAAAAGACGAATACAATGACAAAAATCGAAATACATAAGGTAAATACAAATATACGTACTCACATGTGTAAAGTATATGTTAAAAGTAAAATGAATATATTTATTTCTTTTAAACAGTGCAAATGGAGTGTATTTTCTATCATGGTCCTTGTCCCCAACAAGATAGTGAACGAGACAACGACTAAAAGGAAATAAACCTCATATTAATGCAACACATGCCCATAATTATTGAAATTAACGCATGAACAATGAATCCTTACAGTACTTAAAATTTTCTTGCGGCGCCTTCAAGAATTATTAACCAAATACAAGCTTTCCACCTTCGGGGGTAGTTCTTCACCCTCAATAAAAGACAAAATTGCGTTTCCAAGATTCGTAAAATTACAAACAATTTCATATCCTCTAACCTGACAGTCTCAGCAGTCACCTGATAAACGAAATATATAAACAAGGCTAATAAAATCTGTCCTCCGCGTCGAATATTTCAACGCATCCCCACCGAGAACGAAAGACGTCCTCATCCACCCGATCCAATTACGTTGACGGTAGTAAACCAATCAAGGTCGGCGACCCCTCCCAAACCGCGGAAAACGGTCACGTCATTCGAAATAGATATCGCGGTATGGTCAAGGGGCGGCCGAGGTTCGTCGGGGATGGAGGCTAGACAATGGTAGGCAGAGTGGCGAGGCAGCGGAGAACTGTGCCGGCTGTTTAGCATTATTAATTAGAGCCGAAGTCGTTCTAAGTTGACGAGTACATAAGCAGAAATAATATTTGCGCTAGCGTTCATTAGGCGGTAACGGGGGTGGAGCACGAGATGGCGCCACAAACGGGCCGGATTCTCATTAAAATAACCTTGCCATTCCTTCTCGGGGCGAGAGCCCGCGCGCCCCTCGCCCGTCCGAGGAAAAACAATAAAAAGCGAGGAACTACAAGCGAAAAGAATGAAACGAGAGGGCGTGGGGGTGGAACAAAGTGAACGAGGCCGCGGCGAGGATAGGCGACCACCCCCGCCGACCCCCATCCGTCGCTTCTTGCCTCCGTTCCTCCCTCTTTGTCGGAGATAGAGAGCAGGAAGCCGAAGAATGGGGCGCAAAAGGGCGGACGCGACGGTGGGAGAGAACGAGTTACGGGGGTAGTTTGGCTACCACTAGGTAACTTAAATGAAAGTCGCGGTTACCCCCTTAACGTGAAAATACGCTGAGGGAAAATTTCGTTTTTTCACCCTGATTAATGTAATACTCGACGTCGCTGGCTGCCGCTGCTGGCCACGTTAATTGGTCATTCTCTGCTCGGCTTTGATTCTCCTCCTTCTACGCTCGCCACCTGCAGATCAACGCGTATCTCGGCTGCACGCCCAGCTAACTCTCTCTCTCTCTCTTTCTCTCTCTCTGTCTCTCTCCATTTCTCTATCTAGCTCCCTTCTCTCCGACGAGAGACAATTCTCCGAGACTGAAAATAAATTTTCTGCTGACGGTGAATTAAAAGCCTCTGCAATTCACGTTTGAAGGAAGCGTATTCGGCTCGACTCTCTCTCTAGCCGCGAGTTCAACCGACTCCTGTGAAATCTTCCTGCTCGACCAGGCTAAAACGGATAAGCGCGCCGAGCTCTTATTAGGTCTCAATTAAATGCCGGATAATTTTGAGCGACGTGAATTACTCGCGATGCGCGCGTTCCGCTGCGCTCCTGCGCTCGCCTTTCTTTCGGCCGCTGCTGCGGGAAATCGGACGCCGCTGTTCGTAAGTGAAGAGTATTTTAAACGACGTTTTATTGTCGCATCGCTGCAGTCTAATGGGATTATCTGCTGGCCTCTCTGTGTCGGTGAATTGTTCCTCCGAGTTACAAATTGGTGGACGGTTCTGCGACATGTGTGTGCTGTCATGTTGATCGGCAACTGCGGGCTGTGACATCCGTGGGCATTCTACACGTGTTCGATTCGGAATAGAACACTCGTTTTTAATAACCTTCCATATCGCACGGGTAAATGTATTTAGGTGGTACGAATTCGTCCGCTGTGAATTATTTCTTTAATGCCTCTCACTTGTTATTTGTTAATATAGTCGGGTTCAAAACATGTTTCTAGTGCTTGATAAACGTGAAGAATTGATAGAAGAATTATTTCTAAAGTGTAGAGCGATAAAGTTGTCCTAATAAAATAATTCTCATTCTATTTCAATCCCTATTCAATAAATAAATGCACGATCAAATTTCGTTTTCGGACCAGTATTTTTTTCATCTAAAAATTTGATACACAACTACGCACGGAAATTCTGGCAAACGAAATAGCTCCACTGGAAAATGATGGAAACCTATGGTTCGCATCGATTCTTAAAATCCATTGAATTCTTTATTTCCACGTTTCGAGTGGATTTTCATAAAAATTCATCGTGCTCGTAGTCGGCGGAACTTCCGAGCTGCGAATCGTTTCCACTGACCGTAGGAAATAAAACATTTACCGTTGAACGCATCAACGTCCGGGAATCGGGGATTAATAAAATAAATAAAATATCTAATTTGCAGTTACAAACGTGGCGCATGTAATCCCATGAATAAATGTTCGCGAATGCATCGGGTCGGATGAAAGGCTGGATTACCAACCGGAAAATATAAAACGACGCGGAGTTTTTCCGGCGGGGGCGGGTCAGCCCTGTTATTTTTCGTTCGCGCACCTCTATTATAAATATAATCCACTTGTCCGCCATTCGACAGCAATCAAAATCTGCATTTCCACGGAATTTATCATTATAATACTACCATCGACGGTAATCCGTTAAAAGGCCGTCGCGAAGCGAACAATTTTTCTCTCATGCGCGCACACACTCGCGCGCAACATACACGCACATACACACACGTGCGTGGAACAGTAGGAAAATACAGGGTGGACAATAAAGAAGTGACAGTATTTATTAAAATTCCGTACAACTTTGTAATTCTTCGCTAGTTTCATCTAAAATCGTGTAGCATGTCGTGTTTAAAAATACTTTTTTAAAATAAGTGTAAATACATTTCAAACATTTATGTGTCGTATTTTTTGTGACATATTATTGAAAAGGTATTGAAACAACTATGAAATGTCATTTGTCCAACAATTTATTTAAATTTCAACCATTTATGAAATCGGCAATTTTAAACAAGATGGGTAAAATGCTTTTTTAACACCAGAAAGAAAATACTTTGTAGGAAAGAAATAGAGAAGTTATTTATACTATTCTGGTTTAAGTACTGTTAGATTTGTAACATGAAAAACTGATTATTCCTTAATTAAATACAATATCCTTTCTATACATTTCTCCACATTCACTATATTTACAATAAAATGATCTTACAAAGTTATTTGATGCTGATTCAAACATTATTTATTTTGAAGAAGAAAAATTAAAATGATAATTGTCTATTAACCCTTAACCTCGGACACCTGAATTTGTAACAACAACTTATTAAAAGTATTGTTTATAAAATTAACTTGTACGTAGAAATAAGATATAACATGTATGGTATCCAAGATAATTCCTCTGACCTATGGTTCCTCCATTTTCTATAACCTACTGCATCTTATACAAATGAAATTGAATTTTGTGACTCATGTAACTATTACACTTTTTACCAATTATTCAAACATGAATATATTCGATAATATTAAGATTATTTTGAAATATGGTATAAAAATCTTTGATGGGGTCTTTGCAGTCGTTACTCGAGTATAAAGGGTTAATAGACGCTATAACAATACTAGATCTCTTAATCTGGAGAAGCAGACGAATTCTCGCACCTCGTGAAACGGGCCCGCCCCGCGTACTCTTTGACCCGAAAACATGATCGCAACACCGTGTACAGCGAGCCGGTTCGCCGTCATAAATTCGCGTAGCGGAATAATAAAAGGATAATAAAGTCGTAGTCCGATGTTCCATCGACGGTTTAATTAAACAATTTCGCGAGGTGGGGGTGGTCGGGTACGTAATTGGAAAAAAATCGGGCGGAACCGGTATCGGCATCGAAGGGCGACTTCCGGGCCGGGTCACGGGCACAGAGGGGTTGGTCAGCGAAGGGGGTGGTGTTCGTTCGGTCAGAGGGGGCAAGGGGGTCGGGAGGTGCAGGAGGAGAAACGATAGAAAGAGAGAGAGAGAGAGGGAAAGAGAGAATGAGCGAGAGGGTTGGCGGGTGAGGGCGGTGGAGAAGTTCCGAAATGAGTACCCGTGCAAATACGCCAGGATTGTTTCTGCCGCTAATTGCTCGGTTTTTTGCAGGGGCTCGGCCAACAATCGATTTGCATTTCAAAGGTAGCCCGGCATAAAAATAAAATGCGCCCCGTTAAAAGTTGACTGGCGCCGGCACCGATTCCACTGTATGCGTGCCGATACCGTGTATCTTCGCGATCGTACGTATACCCACGCACACGCCGGCCACGGACGACAAATTGCATAAAACTCGTGCCGGATTAAAGCCGTCGATGGAACAACGTCGATTCGCGCACTTTTTTCCTCGGCGACGATCCACCGAGCGCCGATCATTACTCCTGAATATAATGTTTTTAAAGTTTCGCGCTGTTTACACCGGACACCATTCTCATTCATCGCTCGAGGATTAATCGGCCGGGCTCATCTTGATTCTAAGAGTTTTGTAATTGTATTTTATTTCGGCCGCACGTTAGTTTCTCGACATTAGCGTTTTACGGTAGAAAAAAATCTCTTCTATCATTTACTTATTGTTCGCAGGATGAAATAAAATGTGAGACGGTACAACCTTGGAAACGTTAGATGCTATTTGGTGTGGAGAATTATTGACACTGATTTTTTGAAACAGAATTTTGTAAGTACCATAACCATAAACAATTTGTTAATGCACCCCTTGGAAAATGAGTAAACTATGCGTGAAACTTAAATGAAAAACTAACAGTGATATTTTCAACGTATTTACAATTCAGTATACCAATTTCAAGTGATACTGGAAATAAAAATCTAAGTGTAATTAACTCGGAATTAGATTATAGTCGCAGATTCTCGAAACTTGCAGTCTGAAGTACCTCTAGGACTCAAGGAAACTTAGGAGATTCAAAAAGTACTGCAATAAATGTAGCTGTTTAAATACAAAACTTTTATAGTCTGCTTAAAAATACAAATACTATGATCATCGTGGTATATCCCATCGTAAAATTTATTACCAAATATATATATATATAATAATAAATACAATTAATTTTGAGGATTTACTTTAAATAGTTGCAACAAAACGGATTGCAGAAGTTAAAATCACTTAAGGCCACGCATGATGCTCTATTTTTCGAGGCGGGATTCTGCAGTGAGTGAAACGGGCTCTGAAATCATAAGTGACGAGCAATTAATTTGGGAAGGAAATTTACGAAGGGTATTGCGTTAACTGGAATCAACGTTGACGCGTGATTCGAAGGGTTCAACGAGGAGGTCCGACGGGGTGGAACCTGGAACACGGTGTCCCCGCAGGACGAATATTTCGTTTCCTGCGACGCAGGGTGACAGGGTGCAGTATTTGATTTTACGCAGTACGCATCGGGTGGTTTCCACGAACGTTAATTATCACTGTCCACCTACAGTCTCATTACATTCCAATCGACCCCTTAATCAACGCATGATTGGTGTACTAATTGATTGCTACTCCGTAATTATAACGGCGCACTGACGGATGCCGGTATCGAAACCTCCAAGCATCGAGAAGCGGTCGCTTCGAATTATAGAGAAAGTTGTATGTTTGTTGGAAAAAACAATACATTCTTTTATAATTGTTACAGTAATCTTGTCGCAAACACCGTTTTACAAACGCATTTGATTCGCCAGCCTTTACAATGAGATTCGATAACGGAGAAATCATTTTTTGGGGTGGCTGAAAATTCAAATGCGTCCAGAATTTCATGTTTCTCAACTTATTGCGAAAAGAAGATAACAAATTGATTAAATTGTCAAAAATTTCACTACCACTTTAAAATTATAATAAACAATCTACAACCTGTTGAACCGTGCTGCATATTTTCTTATTCCATGAATTTTCAAGAATTTTTGAATGTTCATTTTTCATTCTCTCTTTTAGAAAAGAAGATCCAATTTGAAAGACGACGTGGAAAATCCTGCAACTGTGTCGTCCTTTTTTAAGCAGGCTCGGGACTGGTGCTGCAACGTAGCGACGAGAATTCGAACGAGTAGATTCGTTCATGAACAGATCGATAAAATGTCGGTAAAATTTCCAGCGCGGTCGGGAAGGTTTGATTGGAATCCGATAAAGTAGGATTACATACATACCGACGTGAGCTCAGTGAATAAGGATGTTGTCGATAATAATAGGTTGATTATTAGCGAATTCCCAATAAAATTGCTTCGCTAAGTTCTTTCGTGTTCTTGTGTTTCCTTCTACACGGTTTATGTAGTTCACAGCGTACATTAACGAGAGAAAGAAGCCGACATAAATGGAATTTGCCAAATGATCGATTCAGTAAATAAAGCAACCCTTAAACATGGTTAAAGGCATTAAAACGTATCAATCGACGAATTTCTGTACTGGCGCATATTCAATATTGCATGAAACGTACGTTGCTCCAATTATTTCGGATTATCCGTATAGAAATTAATCCTATTCATACGCGGTAGCTCTGATCCCACTCGTTAAAGCGGTTCTAATGAAACGGGTTCCCGTTTCCCCTCTGTACGTCTACCATAATCGCGCTGTTTACAATTAGTAACATTAATTCGACATGATTTCCGGTCCGCGTACGCCGGAGGGAGAAAGAGAGACCGAAAAGCGAGACAGAGAGAGAAAGAGACCCGCGAATTTGTATAGAATTTCATTAAGCCAACGGTTAACCACTCATCGAACCATAGAACGTAACTGGTGGTCGGATTTGTACCAATTATTAGAAAATGTGTGTATAAGCGGCTTTGCCCGATCCATGGGTTCGGTTTAGCAAATATTTGATGGCTCCCTAATGGACACTGTTCAAGCAACTGCTATTTAATTTGCTCAAGAAGGTCTATCGGTATCGACACGATGCAGATGATATAGAATTCGTGAAAATTTTTTATCACCTTTGGTTTGTCAAGCCATGGTTTACTTTTTTACAAGCGTTATCGTTTTGACATTTTCCGCGCGAAAATTAATTACGATACCTGCAATAATCACACTAGAAATTGTCAAAAAAGTCTAGGAGTCCGACTGATTAATTCGGGTTATAGCAACAATGCAACAAACATACTAATTCAATGCCATAAATATTTAATATACCATTCGCCGACGATTATTTAAAGATTTTTTAGAAATTTATGATTTATGACATTTGAAAAAGCAATTAAAATAGCAGATTATTAAAACAAACTTAATGTTAGTAGAATTTTTAGAATACACGAATGTAAAGTTGGTATTTACTATGGGAAATGTTTAATTTTCTAGTTTCTGTTTCTTTGATTAAATGTGGAAATTTTGGGGGTTGATATCCGATATTTAGCGTTTTGATTCCTAAGTGTTTTTCTGTGACTTACCCTGCAGTTTTTATCTTCCTTTTAAATCTTCCTAGTTTATAAAACAAGAGAAAAATTACAATTTTGTTAGTAACAACTATTACTATGTTATTGTTGGTTTAAAGAAATTTGTAGGGTGCTACAGATTCTGCAACCAACTGATTGAAGATTAAAAGAATATTTCCAAATTGTTTGTTGCATAACATAATGTTTTAGAAGCATATCAACACATTAATTGTCTTATCAACCACGCTTGCGTAAAGTTGTTTGAAATATAGAAGAATTGAGTCTTTTATCAGAATTCTTATGTCGGAACAATAACAAAAAATTTCTAGTATATATTTCTAGATGTAACTTGTTATTTCACTACAATTTGTTAATTGTTAGCAGCGTTCCATTCGTTTGTTGTAATTATGCAGTATTTATTTTGTCAAACCAGTGTTTTGTAGCATTATATCAATAGCTTGCAAGTTGCTTATCTTACAGCTATTACAATTATATAGATACTTTTGGGAAAAATTATTAAATAGCATGCTCTGGCATATTCTGTAATAAAGACTCTGCAAAATTTAATAACTTGGCAAATCAGTCACTTTAGTTGTTAATGGTTCTAGTATCAAACAAATTGTTTTCATTTCTTTAAGTTGATTTTAGTTTTTAGTTTGATTTTATTTAATTAATACGTTACTACGATTTTTGAAATGTAGTGTTTTAAGATAAACAATCTTCTTGACATCGAGACATATAGATCTGTCCTCGACTTCTATAATATCTTCATAAACTACTCCATATGAAACGTGATACGTAAATCCTTACAGTATTGAGCGTCGCTTCGTTCACATTTTTTACCAATATTCCAAACTCATTTTCATTGTCACATACTCGACTAAATTGAATTTTACTAGGATATTTATAATGCGAAAGTATTAAAATACCATTTAATTGCTTTGCATTATAAACGTCCTAGTAAAATTCAGTTCGTTCGAGTATATTGCAATAAAAATCTTATTGAAGAATTAAAATACCTTTTAATCGCTTTGTATTATAAGCATCATTTATTTGAATATAATTGCAATGAAATTGTGAACACATTGAGCTCCGAAAACCAAGCCTAAATGTTTCCACAAAATTATTTTGACTTTCTACTTTCGCTGCGATTAATTAAATTATTTTGATTTTGAGGGAACTTCTGTGGTTGATTTTCGGAACTTTACATGTTAATAAGTTCATTTAATAGTCCAGTGAAGCAACGGTTCTAATATTTCAAAGACCACAGCAGGTCGTGGTCCATAACCTCAACCAAGTTGCCCTATTATCAAAGACACAGTCTTCAAACTTTGCTACTACCCCCAAGTCTTAAAGCTATCAATTTCGTTCGCAAGACCGAGTCCAGAATGAATGATTCTGAAGGAACTGCTTTAAATTCTCAGTTTTGCGGGTAATTTTCTCAAAATATTTTGCGAAATCGACTTGAACACGTCAAACTGTATAGTTTTGCGAAAAGTAAATTGAAGACATACGAAATACAATGCTTCCCGAATGGGGTTAGATCAGTCGAAGCTACCACCAGGAGACGTCCAAGCTAGACACGGTTCATCATCGACACCTATCACGGCGTGTTCCATGGGGTCGCGGGTCTTTGGCGGGCTTTAGCAGGCTTCGCCAGCAATTCGAAGTTTTTAATGGAGATTTGCACCGCTCGGCCGGGCCAAAGAGGTCGGTATAATCCAATAGGGCCCCATTGTCTGCCCGCTCTCCGGACATAACCAACCCCCTCCGCCGATGTCCGTTCGTCTCTGTCGCACTTGCTCGGTCCTCGGCTACACCACAGCTGTACAACACGGTCACAAAGACGTGTTCCCATGTATATGGATGCGACACTGCACCGGGAAGCAATGCATATTCAAAATCCAGCCGCGGGCGGCTTGCCAGGGCAACGGAGTCTCTTGTTTTGCTACAGGCACGGAGCACGAGTCCGCAAATTCGGTTACTTCATTTTGAGCCTTGACCACCCCTTTGGCCACCCACGGGGTACCCTCTCCTACACCTCCTAGACCCCTTCGACCCCCCCCCTCCCCACCTGCCGCCACCTTCCGGCAACCTCCTCCACCGCCACCGACCACCTCCTTCTACCCCGTAGAACGCTACGCGTTTTAACCCCTCGGCGTATGTCCGGGGTTATGAATTTTAATAGCTTTACGCCGCGCCACGTGGGGGTGGTAGGAGAGGCCGCGCGGGGGTGGTCGAAGAGTATTCGCTCCGGGGGCCACGGCGTGGGGAGGGAACCAGCCGGGCAGAGGAGGAGGGCGACTGGAAAAATGGCGGCGAGTTTTTCGCCCGTCAAACTGTCGATAGATTAGATTAGAGAAAAAAATGCGCGCGCGTTCGTCGGCAAGCTGTGCGCGCGTGTTCCAGGTCTCTGCGCGCTGCCACCCCTTCGCTGACAGAGACGGAAGAACCGGGTCCCTGTCAACGAGCAAAAAGGACAAACGAATAACGTCGCGTTCCATAGGCAGCCGCGACCTGAACGCGACACGTTTTTCCCGGCCGGTTTCGTGCTTTTCTGTATTCTTCAATTTTGCGACCGTCCTTTTTGTTTCGTCTCTCTCTCTCTCTCTCTCTCTCTCTCTCTCTCTCGCTCTCTCTCTCCTTCCCTCTCTCTCTCTCTCTCCCTTTCTCTCTCTCTCTTTCTTTCTCTCTCTCCCTCTCTCCCTCTCTCTCTCTCTCGCTATCTCTGTATCTCTTTCTCTTTCTTTCTCTCTTTTCCGCTCTCTTTTTCTCTATTTTTTTAGTCACACATTTTCGTTTCAGGCGTTGGTCCCCGAAGCGAAAAATCCCGAATTTGCGATGGTGCTTCGAGCGACGTCACTGCCTGCCACGATCGAGCATTGTCAATTTCCGAAGGGCGAGACCGCCTTTGCAAATGCTCACTCGATTATCTATTTACTTGCTGTTTAGAGTAATACTGTTGTCTATTGTTATGATGCTTGTTAAGGGAGAACAGAGGGTTGCGACTTTGTTCGAGTAAATCGCGACATGTGATTTTCTTCTTCTTTGCAATCTGTCGCGCTTTTAGTCGCGCTTTCGCTGTGGTGATTGCGAGTATATGCGATCTGTTAGTTCCAGTCATAAATCATCTATTCCTTCATAAAACAAACAATTATGTCTTTGTCGATCAAGGAATTAGAATAATAAATGCATCGTTACAATTTCTAAACCAATTACTAAAATATTTACTGTAGTATTCTAGGATCATGATCTAAATGAATTCGCTTAAACGCAGAACGACACAAAATCTGTTGATGTAATTGCCAGTTTTTATAAATGATTGTTCTAGAGAAGAGAAACGTTACCGCTATTGAACTAGGACCATTGATAACAATTAAACTGATGCGAATCAATTTTTCCATACACGCGATAATTTATTCAGCATTCCGTATCAACTACTACTGGAACTAAATTTCTTGTTTAACAAGATACGCTTTCAATTTTTAATAATGAGAAATTTCTTAATAAATCGTCCATAAACTACTGTGATTTAAGTGTAAATAATAAAACAACAAATTGTCTTTTAAAATTGAAGTTAATTTTAGACATATCAATCATTGAATCTCAAACATTTATCAGGTTGAAAGTCCATCGACTTTCTATTTCTAGTAACTGTAAAATATCTCATTTATCTCCAATTGTCTTACAAGATATATTTCTTCAAAATGCAAAAATTATATATGAGACATCATTTCAAGTGTAAATCGAACAATGGCGAGCTGTATTATTCAGTGTTTCTTATAACATATTACTCCTAAGGATCGCGCGAGAGATTAAGAACTCAAGATAGAGAAGAATTGTTGAACTGTTTGTTAAAACTAGCCACTTTTGACTAAACATCTCGTGCAATTCGAGTCGCTGACAATCAAAGGGAAGATCGACTTACCCTCGTTTCCCGTTATAGCAATCGCGCGGTCATACGGTTTAAATTGTAGCGGAACCATTTGAAAATTCCAGGCGGCGCCCAGGGGACCACTTTGACAATAGTGGCAGCGGCTTCATCAAGTAAAATCATCGTCACCAAAACTCGCAGATGGCTAAACGTAACGCGTGCCACCCTCCTTCCCCTTGCGGCGGGTCGGCCGCCCCCGCGCGCCGTTCGTTTTGCTGCGTCCTCCTTCCCTGCTCCAATTCAGCCGCGTAATCTACTTTTCGTTTTGACCGTGAATGTCGTTAGCACGTTATGAAACTCATTAATCTCGCAAATACTGCCCAACAATTTTGTGCCGCGTAAACGCACCATTGAATTGCTGCCCGACCGCTCTAATGGCAAAAATTCCGCGGACCCACCCTTTCTTTTCTGCCGGCGCGCGGCGAACGCAGATTTCCATTTGGCCATTCGACGTTTCGTTAACTTTCGGAAGCTTCGTGCAATCGTTTCACCGCCTGAAGGTCGACCCAACATCGCGAACGATTTTTGAGTAAATCGTAAGTAAACTGCGGAATTTAAACGTTTAGGACAAAAATGAGTAGGTGAAATACACAACAGAAGATATATTCAGAGCAATTTACAAACAATTTTATTATTTACAAGCTCCTGGAATTACTAACAGGAGGAATCATTTTCTATGTAATTCCCGTTTCTCGGAAGTGATGTAGATAAATTTTAGTTTGCAAAAAGATCTGCAGTCTAATCACGAGCGTACAAGGGGCCTAAAATTAATCTACGAATGCGTTCCTTATCAAAAGATAGCGAATTTTTATGCAACATAAAATTTTCTATATCAGTTGTAACATACAACTGCAAAATAAACGTTTGTTTCTGTCCTTAAAAACTTTAATCAATTAAAAATTACGCAACAGTACTTTTCTATTTGTGAAATGTTTTTACTGTTCTACATTTGATCCATTTATTTTTTATAGAAATGTATAAAATCCAAAGTCTTTATAGGTATAAATAAATTGAAAGTTTTTGTTAATAAAAATAATTTTTTATGATTATAAATTTTATATAAAGTTAATAAATTTTTGTGTTTATACCATATGCATATTTACAAAATACAAGAAAGTTTACATGTATTAACATTGACTTTGAATTTGGCATCCAAAAATAGATTGATTCCTCTTATAAATTGTAAACTGTCGATCTGTAACGATTATGTATAAATAAATCAAATTGTGTACACTGGAAAAAAGTGTACAATTTTGTCAAGAATAATTGAAAGTGAAACATTATTATGAATTTAACTCACTCAAGATGGCCTAACATTTTGAGAAACTAACATTTTATATTTATGATAAATTAAAATAAATCATACTGCATATTCTAGTATAACTTATTTAATTACTCGTGCTTTGTATACATTACAAAGCAAGCATTTATTGAGATTTCAATTAGGTTTTATAACGACATTTGCACAAATAAATCAATGCGCTGAATCACGGATCGGAGCACTTTTATCTCCCATATTAACCTTTCCAAGCTGCACAGCCCGATTTTTAAAGTGTGTTTCTACGTCACAACGGGAAAAATTTGTAAATATTTTATCGATTACACCGTGCGCAGCTTTTTTCAAGCGTGCAATTTTTCATTTCCTCTTTTTATTCCATCCTTCACCTTAAATATTCTAAAATATCCAACATTTACGAAACGTCTTTCCAATTTAATTCATTTTACTGACATGGCAAGCATACTTGTCGTAAACTGCTGACTGTTCAATCATTTTTAAAAAAAAGCCGAAAATTTGAAGGCTCTGTTAATTTTAACAACGAGTTACACATTTGCGAGGCTTTTCTAGAATTTCTTTTTTGAACCGAGATAAAAATAAGAATGACAATGCGGAGTGGTTTCGCGGTATTTTAACTGAAACATAAATACAAGCGGAATAAAAATGGGTGCTCGGCTGCGCGTTCGAGAGTTAACCGGTGCCCAGTGTTCAGAGCAGTTGCATCGGCTCTGAAACGAGCGCGCTCGCAGCGAGTGCAGACAAGTGCATCAGGACGAAAAAAGGTGCGTGTCAAGTGGTGGCTGGTCCACCCCCGCTTGCTACCGGCGAACCACTCGTCGGTAAACTTCAACGTTCTTTGCCCGCGATTCCTCCGGTCTATCTCTCGTTCAGTCGATCTCCTCGCTCTCCCACCCTAGAGAGGGTCTCATTTCTCTTTTAAGCCGCGTACAATGCGACAAATGAACCGAATTTGCGAAACTCAGAGATCCGGGAGCGGCGGATGGCACTCCACAACAGTCTTAGTGGCCTGGCCGAGCTGATCTACAGGCGTTAGAACTAACACCATTCAAGGTGTCAAGGGAAAAAGAGGTTGCGGACTGCAGGTACTTACAAAAAATCCCTCGAGATCCTGAAGAGTTCATTACCGGTGTACCTGGCCGAGCAAGGCTGTCGCACCGCACCGGCCGAGGGGATATCCTTGCGGTGGTTAAATCAGACGCCTCTACGGATCCTTTCTCACGGTAATTCCTCCTGGAACGCGGATCTTAGATGAACGATGCCCAACGACCACGCTCTCGTTGACTTTGATTTCCGGTCGGGGACTCAAGCCTCGTTCAACCCGCGAAACGACCATCGTGATCGCTCGACATTACCCAAATCGGAATCGATTGTTCTTCGCGAAAGAAACCAAAAGAAACGACACGAAAGCTGAAGCTCTGGCAAACTTTTACGGAAATTGGGTCTACATTACGTAAAAACAAGTTCCAGTAATTTGTTAAAGGCTTATGTAGTCTGCGGCTGTCACATATTATTATCTCACTGTATATTTCTAATACAATGATTTTATGCACTTGTGACAAAAATTGTACAAAATTATCGTACAAAAAATTATAATTTAAGAGCGCTTAAAAAATTTTAATTCATCGAAATGATTAGGAGAGGATATAGTTGTTTATGTAGCCTTCGTTTCTTACAATTAACGGAGATAATTTATATTCTGCATAAAGAGTATGTACATTATATATATATTGCAATTATATACATATTTTAAATTCAACGTTATCGACATTTTGAACTTTCTCTTGAGAGAGCTTCAAATGGCATTTACGTCAAAATATTCGTCGGAAATGACCAGGTTTGTGCAAAGACAATTCTGGGATATTGCACCACGATAATGATCCGTCGCACTTGTCGTCTTGGCATGCAAATTTTTGACAAAAAACTCAATAGCACCGTGCACCCCGGATATGATATTGATGTCAATATGAATGGTCAATTAAAGTAGTACGATGATTCTGTAATTTTCAAAGTGACTCATTATCTATTGATTTTATTAAAAAATGTCTCGAGTGACGTTTATTATATTTAAGAAGTCTAATGAAATTTATACACAATGTTACTATAGACACATATATTGAAACTTGCTTGACAGAAATTTTTAAGTTATAGGTAGACGGGAGATCATTGTATTAAAAGCATGCTGCATTTCTCCTTTCAGCAGGGAGAACGAAATATACATAAATATAACAATACTGTTATTAACTTGTTTTAATAATAATACATTTTAGTTTAAGTATTTATTTACAAAATCACTAGACGGTGTGTCTAGTATATGAAAATAATATTCTTCACGTGTGAAGGAATCCACATAAATGAACATATATATATTGGTACCAAAATATTGGTAACGTAATGGAGAAGCATTTAGTATACCTCACCCCTTGAATTGATAAGTGGTACCTACTAAGTTATCACCTTTTCCCACCGTTTACGTTAATTGACAAGGAACCGATCGAACCGTGATCGATCGATTGCATTTCAATCTGCTATATTCAAAAGTGAGGACCGAGTTATTTGCGGATGACACAGTTATAGTTGCTGTGATACCGAGGTCCAGTAAATTTCACGTAATACGATTAAAGTACCCGTGAGATTAGAACTTCGCAAATTGGTCGCTTCATGTGACACATGACAAAGTAATTGGTTTACCATTACTCAGCAGCTGAGAACGCTCTAACAGGATTATTTTGTATTTATAAACCAGTTCAATAAGATTTAGATACGATTAGATAATATTGTACTACAAAAATCCAGCGTAGAAAGAGGTGTTAAAGAATTTCCATGATTTTCACGATTTATTCTCGTACGGCTGTCATTTTGTCAACATTTTTTGTTTCACAGTAACTCAAAAGAAGAAAATTATCAATTTTCGAATACCTTTCGTAAAAATTGAAAAAATATTTGACAAAATGGTAAGAAAATAGTATGATGGAGATAGAAATAGTTTTAAAACTTTTAACTTTCCTTTTTAAATGAAAAACTGAGCGTGCTAAAAAAATATACAAATCATATTATTTTTCTAACAACAGTATACAATGCAACGAATTAACAAAATGACAGCAAATCGATTTTATGGAAAGACATATAGTTAGTGTGTATTAAAATTAAAGTATCACTGTTGACGCCAATTTGAAGTAATAAAACAATTTACAAATCCTGTTATATTTCAAAAGTAGTGAAAGATTTTAAGAAATCAAGCGAATGCAAAGACGAACAGCATTTGTGAATTCTTTCCTAAAAAATGCACTCAACGTGTATATAAGATTAAAAAATGATTGCTGGTACGATTTTCCAATGGTAGAGCAATGTGCACTTTATTTTACCTTTTCCAGAGGAGTGAAAAATATGAATACAAACTATTAAGAAAACGATAAAGAAACAAATAGTAAATTTGACAAATTCTTTCTATGAAAATGAGACTGTAAACCAAAGCAAAGTTAACAAATAGATAAAGCGATCGATGGAGCAAGCTTTTCCGAAACCAGTGGGAAATGTGATAAATTGACACGGGGAACAAGGATTAGCGCATTTTCCTCCGCAAGTTACCGCGTATCTCGATCGAGAGCGCAAGCCATTACTTATCACGAGCAGCAAATGCTAATAATTATGATCAAACAATTTCCTCTACGTTGAAGAAGAGCCACATGTGTGTTTCTCGGGATGAAACGTCGCGAGGGCAATTACGATCTTTATCGCGCGCGTGCATACTGTCGCGCGAAACATCGGAAAAACATCGCGTGGCGATTTATAATGTATCGAATCGTAAAACGCATGATGAGCGGACGATTTTCTTTCGTTTCGCCGACGCGTGAATCGACGATATATTAATCACACATGCGTTTCAACGAAAAAGTTGATAGAATCATGGATTATTAATTGCCATGCAAATACAGTGACGCGGCTGCAATCGAAAACGCGATACCATGTGCGACGAGCACATATTATTGAATTTTTCCGTAAATTTTACATGATGGCGTCGACCGAAGACGCAGGGGTCACTTTTTTATTGCGCTGCCAATTCATGATGTTAATATTGCAAGTGTTAAGGGATGTACTATTCCTATGTACGCTCTCTGTCTACATAAATAATAATTGATGAATAATTATATGATTTTGAGGGGGTATACTAGCGTGAAGAAAAATCGATTTGTTCAACTTTTCCTGAAGAATATAGGTTTAATGTCACGTATATATTTAATTAAGAAAGTTGCAGCTGGTTGAAGAATGCTGCAAAAAATAGGTTATTTACTTATTAAATGTAAGTGTGATTATTGGTATAGAGAACTAGAAATGTGTTTCTCTCAAAACTATGTTTTCCAAAACGATACCAGAACCAATTGCCTTAAAAATTTAAATGTTCTTCCGGTATACTTATACTTATAGCTCCTACGAGAAACAACCCGAAACTTTTGTGTTATGTTTTGTTAGGCATCCAATATTAAAAAAGTGATGGTAAAAATTGATAATCAAATTTCAAAGTGTCTGGTGTCCGCTATAACTAACTTATGCTAATTGAGTATCTTGTATGTTCTTTCATTATTACAGATAAATAAGATGGTCGCAAACGTCATCACTATGGATCCATATTTTTAAACTGTGTTTAAGACTAATCAGTGCCACAAATGTTAACCTTTTTTAATCAACAATTATTTTTTAATATTATTCAAACATTTTTAAATTAACATTGTAGAATTTGCTGCAGAAGATGTTATAGTATTCTTTTGCTGAGAAATTTTATAGAAACTTGTACAAAAACGCAATTTACAATAGAATATCCTTTTAAAAATACTGACTTCGTACATTGATATTACTAGTATGCAAAGTTTTATGCAAAATATAAATTAAATATAAGATGTTGGAACTACATAAACATTCATTTTATTCGATAATAATTTTAATGAATTGACAGTAATACAGTAATATAATCAAATCGCTTAAATGTTTGTGCTATTTTGCATTTTATCTACTTATTTTTGTCATAAATGCATAAAATCCGCATTATTTCATTACATTGCAGTAAAGTAACATTGATTTCCATTTATTAACTCGGTGGAAGTAGATATTAAATATTTCGATCGAATTGCTGCATTTCTAGAGGCCACTTTGAAACGATACTGAAAGATTGATCTATCGCTATGAATATACAGCTGAATCGATTCGTTAAATCAAGGCGCAAATGATTAAGAATTTTGCATAAAACGATTCAATAAAATACAGAAGCTGAACCGAGAGATTTCGACTGTTCCGTGTCCGTTTTGGTCCGATCGAAGTGTGCAAATTGAGAAGCTGAACGGCGGCACGGTGATTGACTCGAAGAATGCAATTTAATATGGCCGACTTCTATAGATCGGGCCACGTGATCAAGAAACGACACTGTTCGCTCCTATCCAGGATAAAAAATTACTTCCTAAAAAATCCTCTAACGCCGGAGAAAAAAGGAGAGAGGGCCGCGCCGAGCAGTTATTAGTTTTGCCAGCCGTAGAGCTTAAGTTTTAAGCCGGAAATCAATGCACCCGGTCGGACGGCTTTGTAAGCTTCGTTGTATGACGGTTTTAACGAGTGCGAGTCATGTAAAAGTGACGCCGCGCCCCGCTCGACCGAAAAATCCTCAAACATCTTCTATCTTTCACCAGCTGCATACTGTACAGCCATCGTTCCCCTCCAACTCTCCGACCGCCCTCAACGATGGACACGGTTTCCGGTCGATTTTCATTTTTTGATTAAACGCCGCATGCGTTTCCCGGTTGATCCTCTTTTCAACAGGAGCAAACGATATTCCAGTTTTAATGAGACTCGCCAAAATTTAATGCGACCTTACGTTACGAAATTAACCCCCCCTAAGAACGTATGAAGCAAATTTATTGACGCTTTGCGACATTTTTCACCGACACTTGCATTCATGGAAGATTACACGAGAATTGTACAAAAGTAACCCCTCGAATTCGACACTGCGCGATAGAACGGACATTTTGTGATACAGGCTTTCGTACGATAGTGCGGATCGATGATATCGAGATTTAGCAACTGGGGTCTTTCTGTATATTCGGAAAATGATTGTTCTGTAAAAATCAGTGTAAAGAACAAGTTTTTGGTTCGACTCGTCGCATCATCAATTATCGTATTATAATTTCTAAGTCGCTGTGCTATAAATTATTGTAGCACTATTTTTGTGTTATTTACATTAATGCTAGGAAACGAAATGAAAATAAATAAATTTATGAATATTGTCAATGTGTCATTTTCTTGAAAGACAAATATTATTGTCCAAAAGCTTTGCTTTGTCAAACATCAAGTTTCATAAATATCGTAGGAGGAGTAACACTTATAGAGTAAGTACAAAACTATAAAAATCAACAATAAAAGTTCTCACAAAAACAAAGTAACGAAATTGAAATTGGACAGTTCAAATTGATTACAGTGGCAGGTATCTCATTTCCTAGTAAAATCAATTTGTCACAATATATTACAACATAGATGAATTTTTAAAACAGCCAAAAATGGGCGTCGCTTGCATGTGATTCATTACAACGTGTAAACATCGTAGAAAATTTCAGGTTTTATTACTGGGATCAAATCCTTGGGAAAATCGAGTCAAACTAAATTATACAATTAGTACAGTATGTAGGAAATAGTATTCAATTGTATGTTTTCGCGGCGGAGTGGGTGGACCATGAAACACAACCCATGGCGAGCGTCCCCATGGAAAATTAGCCATCGGGGAACGAAAAGTCCGCGTCGTCGACCCAGAACCGGTTCTAAAATCGCCGTGCGTCGGAGTTAATCAACTCTAACCAAGGAAAGTCCTTAAATACTCCTCGGCCGGCCTCATCTTAGCCGGGGGTCTTGTTCGCTTTCCAATTAAGCGGCGCGCCGTGTTTAATTTCCACGGAAGAACCAACCTAGCTGAAGCTGAATGGGATGCATCTTCGTGGTATCGATCAAACGGAAGCGGACTGCTCTTTTCATCGACGTCCTACAGTGCGTTGCCTGTATGACAAAAATGAGAAAGTCGACGTTCTTATCGGTACTTGAGAACTTTCCAGCCACTTGCTATAATTGAGACAAACATTAAGGGACGAATGAACGAGCCCCGATCGCGTCCATGATTTTTTCCTGCTAACGGCAATGGCTTTGCTATCTATCATATAATAATACAGTTAATTAATTAGCTCAGGATGGAAAAGACGTAGCGAGTATAAAATGGTCACGTTCATCTGGACGAATCAAATAAAATGGACCGGGGAACATTTCAAGTTCAGCACTTTTCATACTGGACAGAAAGGTTGTCCCATTGTTCATTTTTAATCGTATTGGGATTTATATTATGCAGGAGATCATTATTTCATTACATTAATGCATCACGTTACATTGGCACTCGAATGTCGACGCTTTTTGACAAAAAATTAAATGACAAAGAATGAGCGTCCGGAAATCCAGAAAATTCCGGAACTTTAGAGATATGTAGAACATACGTAGGTATGCATTACGCAATTTTTCTTCTTGCGTAAATTTTGTTACCATAATACGCAAAGTGTATCAGATAAAGAAAATCTATGAACAAAATTTATTTCTCTTATACAATTAGAAAAAGTTATAAACAAATAATCGATGTATTTCTTTAAGCTTTTTATTTTTGCCTATACACAAATTATCGAGATCTACAAAATGAATAATTTTCATTAGAATTATAATCTGGAGAAATTACTGTTCACTCATTCTCTAGAAGACTAGTTGATGCAACATCTCAAAATGTTAAAGTGTACTTAATCACGACGTCAAGCAATTAGAGTTCGGACTAAGGGAAAGAAGTAAAAATTTTACTTTCGTAGTGCTCCGAAATACTGTAATTATTGAACCACGCGGAAATACAATTGTTTCAATCTATTGAAACGTATATAATTGAATGAAGTCCTGACGTATAATGCATAGCTTAACAACTTAACCAAGGGGGCCAACGTCGAACTGCCTCCGAAGCGGTGACAGATATATTAGCGGCGACTCAATGGAATCGCTCGCGTTACATTATTCGACCGACTAGATCTCTACGACAAACACAACATCAATTTTTCCCATGATGTCTCCCTCTGCCTGGCAGGGGTTCTCAGAGCCGGTCACTGCGGGGCTATTTCTCCCCCCCCCCCCCGTGCCCTAGCTCTGTCCCTTTCTCACTCAATATCAACTCTATTTGCACGGATTCGCCCTTTAGATAAACGTGACGCATCCGGAGAGAAATCATTGATTCTGTCAGGGATGTTGATCGAATTTTATTGGTTACCGTGCGATTTGCCGATGGACAAACAGCCTCGTGTCATTTATTAGATACGCGTCGAGTCACAGTGTGCGGTAGCGATAATTATCGAATGACGATTTGTTGTTGAGCGCATCAGAATTCAAGGGTGGTACTTTTCACCTTTTCGTGGACAATACTCTGAAGTAATTCGAAATAATATAAAGATCCCACAAAAAATTGAAGTAATTTAATCAATAAAATTGACACTATTTTGCATTCTAAACATTCTAATAGAATAACAATGAATTTTGGAAACTAATCCAAACTTGACCTCATCCATATGTGAACGTCATAGTAAAAATATATGTATCTTACATTAGACTATTTTATTGAACGGTCCGATTTCTTTCATTGATTTAATTAATCGAGGAATTCTCTTCGCCACTTAGATTATTAAAATTTTATGTAAAAATTACAAGTTCGTGTAGAGGTTTCGAAAAATCAGATACAACTAGGTTCAGCCTATATACAGTAAAGAAAGTGATTTTATTAACAAACGAAAAAATAAGACATATATAGAGCTCAAGTTTAACAAATGTACATATAGAATGAAATAAATGGTGTTATTAATAAAACTAGATTAAATACATTAAAATGATAAGAAAGAATGAAAATTAAGAATAAGAGAACAGAAGAATTAAAGGAATGAAAAAATGGAAAAATTTTCACAGAGAAGTTGTTGTAGATTAGGTATGGCTAATTCTGCCTTGGCCAGTTTCGCGGCCATTGTTTAAAGTAGTTAACGAAAGTTAAACGGCAAGTCCGTTCGGTCTGGTGAAACGAACCGAGTGATACGGTATATCACGAGCATGGTCATCCGGCGGAGAATTTATGGCAGAAGAACGCGGATTTATATGTGGGCACATATTCGGCTGGTACGCGTACTCACACATGCGGACGACTATGTGTCCTCGTGTGTGTGTGTGAACGTAGATACCTAAGTGAAAACAGGACGAAAATGGGAAGCGCTGAACTGGTATAAACAAGGGTCGCATGCAATATTAGGGGCATTAAGTTGCCATAAAGAGCGCATTAAGGGTGCGCCCGTGCCCTCGAGGGGTAGTTTAGCGTTTAATTGTCCCACCCCGTGTATCAAAGGTTTCGATTTCTGCTTGACTACGCGCGTTATAAATCCACGTACGTTCGTAGTTTCGCACGTATATGTAACATCGGTGTATTATTGCTGTTGTTATTATAATATCGAATACTGTAATTATTGTAACTATAACGACGATATAGTGTTGTACCGTTATAACATTCAATAGTTTTCATCTCTGGATAGAGTAATCTGATACAGAATTTTTTCGTTTTCCTTTAACAATATATTTTCAATATTCAATAGTACACTTTACACAATACAATTCTATAAAATAATTATTAATACATTTTACATGTTTTAATGAAACATGAGAGCAATGCTATCACGAAATTAAGAAAGTTCGGATATTAATTTTTTACGTTTTACGTTTAATATTAATGGTATTATTGTTAATCTTTACGCACGTATGTTACTTAAGCAACAATTACGAGATTTAACACTCGTCAAGACTCGGGTACATTCGTAATTAGAATATAAATATTGTTATTTGACCCTCTGACAATTAATTTACATTTTCACACATTTCAATAAGACCTGTACAAAAACTAACATGCGTAGTATTAGTACCTTAATAAATATGATAAAAAAATTAGTAAATGAAATTCTAGGTAATCCTTCACATAGAATCATTTATATTTTTGTCAGGAAGGACACCGTTAGAATATCAGGCTTCATTTTTACCGTAAGCAATTTAGCAATTCTTTAATTTCCCAGGATTTTGTAAAATAGTTTGTAAAAATAGAAATCTGAAATACAGAGTGTTGACTTAAAATACTGAAGTCCTTCCTTTCTCAAGCTTTAACCTCTTAGGCACGGCGGAACTATACGCGGGACTGTTTCTCGGTACGGCAGAGTTAAACGCGAATTACGTGTAAATGGTACGGCACTGCAATGTGTAATGCAGCACTGCAAGGGATAATGCTGTTCTTTACACGAATACATTTGAATGATGTGTTTGATGATTAAATTATAATTTTTCTTCAACATATGATACACGCATTTTAACTTTAACAATTTATCAGACGGCATCCGCGAAAGCCACTATAGTGGTGCGCCGTACCGAAAGATGGTATCCGCGAAAGCCACTATAGTGCTGCTCAGTGCCTAAGAGGTTAAGAATAAATAATCTTTTTTATTGATCCGTAACGTAGTCTCACTAGCAAATATCCACTAAATATTGATTGCAGAATAAAATCTACCAACTATAATGAAAATAGAGCATTTGAAAAATAGAATGTGATCTTCAGACCTAAATCTCTGAAAGCTGTAAAAAGTCGCTGCTTTTACCCATCTCTTGGAAGCAATCAAGAGCGCTCCTAGGGTAAAGAATTCATGCTGACGACACGATGACTAGGTATTAAATCCTCATAGCAAACTAGAATCGAACTATATTAATGAAAATGGATGTTTTATTGCATTTAAACTTTTAACTCTTAACCTGATTATGATGGCCATGGTGGCCTACGTAATTGTCAACAAGTCATCAGTAATATACATATATTAATATAATTATTTTAAAATACCTGTAATTCTCTGTTAACTTATCGAGTTTGCAATGCTTCAACGTAAAACTTGTACTTACTAGTTTGAAAATTTGCAATATTCACTAAAACAAGAAATGGCAGATCGGTTAAGGTTTAACAGCATTTTAGAATATAAACAGGTTTGATAATCTAGAAATTATTTTGAAATGCGATATAATAATTTTTGGTAGTGCTTTCAAGTATCATTATTTGGGTTGAAATAAACGATGAATAATTTATACAACTATAAAGTCGACGATACTCATACGTGTTTATTAATTTTTCTAAGCACATTTTCGTAAGTTTCTCTAGCTGGACCAACTTTCTATTGTTCCTAATGTCTGTTCATTTAATTTTATAAAGAGTGTTTGCCATTATCTTATTTATCAATGATTCGTTACAGAATAATGTGCAAAAGAGAATTATATAAATGTTCTATATAACGACTCATCGGGATCAAAATAAGCCCAAGCTTTGCAGTTAGGAGATTAATGAGAATAGAAGGATTGAAAATGAAGACTATTCTTCAGAGCCAAGTCTTTGAAATCTGCCGAAAGACTGTTGCCCAATCCTTTACTCTCTGGAACAATCAAGAGGGGTGTTCAAAATCTTCATTGAGAACCAAAGTCGCAAGTAGTTTAACACTAAAACTGCCAAACCCTAAACGTGACCAATATTCCATAAAAATATTTAAGAACATTGAATTTATTTCAACTTCGTACGATTATTATTATAATACGTGTTTCCTTAAAAAAAGTTTCTGTATTGAATATAATCTAGAATATAATACTAATTATCATAACAATAATTTATAATAATTATTATAAGAAAAATTAGAAATAATAATTAAAAATAATTATTATCATAAAAATTAAAGGTAACGATTAAAGATAATTAATATAAGCACATAACGACTGTGAAAGAAGTAATCAGGAAGCAGTCATTTTTACTAACTAACATTACTGAATATCAATGTTATTGACTTTTTCTAAATCGAAACACGATTATTCTATTGCGGAGACGGTGAAGTTTAGAAAAATATTATTTATTATGAGAATTATGAAAAGATTTTAGAAATAATTTTGGGAATAAAGATGTTTAATTTATTATTTATTTATATGAAGGTAAAGGTATTGAAAATTGACGTAGCTGTGAAAGAAACCGTAGTATAAACAGTTAATTAGAATAGAAGGATTGAAAATAAAGAGTATTCTTCAGAACCGAAACCAGGAAGAGTACCGGATAGCCTGTTGCACATTCATTTGTTTTTTAAAACAATCAAGAGGAGTGAAAAATTGTTATTGGCAACGGTACCTGCGTATCAAACCTCAAATTTCAAAAAATTCAAGCAGTGATGATGTGATGATACTATATAAATGAAACTAATTTAAGGAGAATAGATTGCTCGAAGATAAAGTGCATTCATCAGAGGCTTTGAAACCTGCCGAATCTCTGTTGCTCAATTACTTGTCCTTCGGGGCCGTGAAGATGGGTGACGAATTTTTACCAACAATATCTGTGTACGAAATCTTCATTGGGGTTAAAATCAGAACTAGTTTAATTGAAAATTGAAGGCTCGGAAATAGAGTATCCTTCAGTGCCGAATCCTTGAAAGTACCGAAAGTCTGTTGCCCGATCTTTTGGCCCGGGGGCACCGGGAGCGCTCGCAGGGCTCGTGCTCGCACACGCACACAGGGACGCGTGGCAAAGAACCGCAGAGAAACGGATTCGTCGCGTGTGCATACGTGCAGAGTACGCAGACAGAGCTGTGCTCGACACACACCATCCGGCCGACATTATATGTGAGGGGTGCCCGAAACGTATAAGAGCGAACAGGCGAATACCCAAGTTGCTATTGAACCGATTTTGAGCAAATATCACTTGAAGCAGGTCGGGGAGATCCGCGATGCCGTAGTGACGGGGTAGTTGGTGGTTGCTGGAAGAGCGGGAGAGGCAAGGGGGTGGGTTGCAAGGGGGCTTGGAGGGGGTGGCAAAGGGACCAAGAGGTAAGGACGACGGGTACAGCCGGGGAGAGAGATAGAGTGACAGAGAGAGAGAGAGAGAGAGAGAGAGAGAGAGAGAGAGAGGACGGGGACGGAGCCAGAGACAGGAGCAGAGAGCTCACAAGCCCTTCGGCAAATTTCATAACCGAACTTGTCGTATTTGCCCAGATTATTTCAATATATTCGACTCAAGCCGGGAATCTGTTTGCGAGCGAGTGTATGCGTGAATGGAACTTGCCGCGGTCGCCGCGTCCGCTATGTGCGGTTCCCGTCTATCTTCGCGCTACCCCTGCGCTCTCGACGATGAGTCGTTACAGCCACCCACACCGGCGAGACTAACGTGTCGTTGGTACAGCTTTTTAAGAAAATTCAGCCCCAATCCGGCCAGTGAAAGCCCGCGGACACCCACCGACTAAACCGAACCCCCCGCTGTAACTCGGAGAGCCGCATTTCCCGCGGAATTGTCGCCGCGCGGATCAAGGCAACCCGTTATTATATTTGGCGATGCCGCGGAGACTTTAATAAAATGGTTTCCCACGAGGTGCCGGCTAAGGAACGTGTTTTCTTTCGCCCTGTTGCCGTTTTGTCTAGCCTCTGTCGCGCCGCGTTTCTCAACTGCGACCGTCGTTTCTTTGATTGTTTCGCATTCTCATTTTCCTAAAGGACGCTCACTTTGTTTGGTTACGCAATCTTCGGGAAAACCTTCAAAATTACGGAAACAGTTTCTCGAGAAAATTTCACAAAGGCTTCTGACGGTTTCTGGACGTTTATTCGATGGTTAAGCCGGAGAGACTTTACTAGAATGGTTTTAACAATATTCTATCATTGCATCGAACACTTGCCAGGATTATATTGAAATAGATCATTTTTTTTATCGATGTAACAATCATTCCAACAGCAATTTTTATGAGCGTTAATGCGCGTCATCTAGCCAGACTGTCTGGTATTTCTATGGATTTACATTTGTTAAATTGTAAAGAATATCACAGGTTTCAATAAACGATTTTTCTGAGAGAGAATTAGAGAAATAGTTTAATTGTGAAAGATTACTTTTTCTACTAAATTGCTAATTTAACGAATCCTTATTAACCCTTTGGTTACGGCAGACTTCGGTACGGCCGTAGTTTTTCGTTGGACATGCATTTCTGAGGATGTATATTAAAATATTTAAAATATTGAATTTTGTTACATTAAACCAATATTACTTGAAGTGAACAGTAATTTCAAGCTTTTTTTACAATATATAACATAAATATTACACAATATATAATTAATCAAATTTGATAATAAACGGGGTCGAAATTCGATCTTGACGCCTATTGGCGTCTACAGTACCGGGAAGCCAACATTCTTTCGGACGCCAATAGGCGCCAACAGTAGTCAAAGGGTTAAGGAGGAAATGGTAAATACTTCAATGAAAGCAGGACAAGTCAGAATAGGGTGTCGTATTCAAAACTATATTCATAGAGAATTTAGGTTCTAAGGGATCAAAAGTCAAGTCCTTTTTTTGACAATATTTGCTGTGAAAAATTGCTTACTATGCGTATATGTCTTATATGTATATTTAAAATTTAGTTATTTTTATTATTTCATGTAGCTATAGCCAATAAAGTTCTTCAAAAGCTTTGATATCATTATTTAGTTAATGTCTTATTATTTTGTAAGCTTCCACTTGAATAACTGTATTGTTTGTTTGATTACGAAACTATTCAAACTTCACAACAAGCATACAAATTAAAGATTTATTGACCTTTTATATTTATTTCGTACAGTGTTAACATAATTTTTATGAAGTTACTTAGCTGCAAAGGTGAGGAATCGTGGATAACGTCAGAAGCGTCGATCGCTTTCGCATGGAATCGACTAATTTCGTTATATTAGTCCGTATCCCGAGGGATAGTTGCTAGATTGATTCGTTGATCCGTCAAATTGGCAGGAAATAGAGCAGAGGCTAATGTACGCGTAGCGTTCATGAAGTCGCGCTAATTAAATAAAAGGACGAAATCGAGGAGGAGTCGGGTGCCGACCGTGCATAACGGGGCACGTGTCGGCACGTGTGCTCGCCTTTTTCCAGGGCTGTCGACGGTTTAGTATAATGCGTTATTAGTTCACGGAATGCGATACATATTAGTTTTGGGCCCCGGTCCCGTGGAGCCGGCTCCGAGAATCAATTAAATAACAATGGCTGCTCGTTAATCCCTCGCCGAGACCGCAGACGCAACTGTCTACCCGAAACGATCCCGTGATTCGTTAATTACGCCTACTCTCGCCAACGGATCACGGCTGCGGCGTTCTTTTACCGCTAAACTGATCGCTGCTGATTTAGTCACGATGCTTTCTTCAAGACTCAAAATACATATCTGAAGAATTGTAAGGCTGTTTATGGCTATTTATACTAAACTTTAATATCAGCTAAGGTTGCAAAAGCAATGAATTCTGCTATGCACTTTCAATAGGGTAGTGCAGCCTATTATCGTGAGGATACAGTTGTTTGAATTTGAATTGTTTTTGAGCCTAATTAATTTGATATTTATAAATAAGACTTATTAAATTGCTTTATCCTTTCTTTTGTTTATTTTTTAGTATAGAAATGTAATATTTTGTATTCGATAAACATAAAATTAATTATACCCGAAAACGACCCAAAGGCACAGCAATTGTTCGCCTCGCAGTAACCGGTTCCACTACGCTACGTATGGTTACTTCTAAGATCTAAGATTTTTATACAATTATAATACTGTACGTGTTCTTTCACTTTGGATTGCAACATTAACGAATAGAAATAGTGTAATGAATTTTTAATGTCGATGCCTTTTTTTTTAGCTGAAGTCTCTGTGGTGTCATAGAGTCATCATGAATAATTCATTCAATTTCATTGTTTACTTTTAATCTTTATGTCACATGGAAGAAGCTCTACCGGACTGTGATTTTATACTAATTAATTCTGTTCATACATAACATTTGCCTATTCACCAAATTGGAAACCACATTAAGAATAAAATATATTATTCACTTCATAAATTATATCTTTCTGGAAAATAAAGCGCGTATTTGTATTTACTTGTCAATTTGATTAGAAAAACTGTGAGAATTGATTAAATGTCACTACCAGAAATATGTTTAGCAGTTTTTAATCGATCCTACGTAAACACATGAAGTGTATTGGTCACACATGGATGACATTAATTTTGAACTAGATTTTAAAATTAATTTCTATTGAATAAAATAGAGTTAAAGTAATAATTACTAAGGTAAAATTTAACTATTTCCGTTACATTAATTAACTAAATTTAAAATAGTGGGTATTTTTGGAAACAAAATGTTGACATCGAAGCATCGTTTATTAAATTCGATGAAGAGAAATGCCCAATTAAAAAAAAAATAATTTTTTAAATCTCGATTTCAATTTTCATAAAATATTTATATGAAATTAATGTACGCATTTTAATTGGAATATCAACTGAAAAATAAATCTTTCCTTCCCATCGAAATTATATATTTTATATGAAATCATTTGTATTATTTAGGAATATTTTTTCGTGTACAGCATGTTACGTATAATAAAATTATTAATCTGAAATATTTCGTTTCTGTTTCATAATTCAACTGAAACTTGTTGAATTAAATAAAACGGAAAGTTCATATTTCACTTCACAGAGCGTGACATTTTCTAGAACCGGTTTCGCGCAAAGATTAACTTCCATGTGTAATAATTTTAATATTTCCCAGGAAACAACAATCCTTAACCTTTTTTGCGAGTTTAATAAACATCCGTTGAATCAAATCTATTGATAGAATCAATTTATTTAACCATTAACGCGTTCGTTTCAACAAGTGTGTCACGCGATGAAGATTTTTAGTAAATAACCTGTTCAATATAAATGTAATTCCGTTCTTTTAAGCCGGAATAAAATTCTGTTCCCTTATCATCTCAGACGTCTCCTCTAAAAGTTAACAAGTATTGTTTCTCACATAATGATAACGTAGCATTTACAGCGTTGCTTTCAAGTACTCGAATAAATAAATGTTCGTTATATATAAACGTGTTTGTTGGATGTTCCGAGAAAATTCTTCGAGTGCAAGAGGACTAAACAGTGAAGTAAATTTAGGGATGTAATAAATATAAATTTGCGTTTATCCATTTAACACCATTCAAGCGCAAAGGATGCAGTCACCCTTCGTAAACTTTGAATAATCTCGAGGTTGAAAACTATGCGACGTTGTCGTTGCGACATCAATCTTCTATAACTTTCAAACGTCGACATTCGTCGCGCGTTCAAATCGAGAATAACATAAGTAGACGTCGGAAAAAGAGAAGGGTTAAAAACGGGGTAAGATAGAGATAGAGGCAGATGGATAGATAGATGGATAGATAGATAGATACATAGAAAGAGAGAGAAAGAAGGAGTAATAATTGACGGCAGACAGCTGATTCGAGTTAAAATTAAATTCCCTCTCTCGACGACACGTTAGGCGGATAATCAGGATTCGAGGATCACGGTAGACGGCAGCCTCCATTGTTTCATTCGATTTACACCCGTGCTCCATACCCATAATACAGAACCTGCAATTTACAGGAGAATGAAAAGTTAAGCCCGCGCAGAAGGCTCAGGGGTGGCGTGCAGACAATGGGCCCTGGCTTTAAAATCTCTCCGGCAAACAAATGGGAAAGCCCGGCTCAAAACGTAATTGAGATATTGAGATCTGATTAAGATGAAATCAATAACACGGAACCGGTTGCCGCGTTCTGCCTCTCGTCCTACATTCTGTCTGTTCCACGAATCTTCGACGATATCTGATATGCCTGTCCCTCTCCTGTCCCCCTGCCGCCACCCCCTTCGGTCCACCAACGACCCCCCTTCGGTCCCCCATCGGCCTCTTGCCGATCGCGGGGGTGGCGCGTCGCTGCAAGCCCGGACTCGAATACTTTCGATTTCTCTTGGCGAATTCGACGAGTTCAAAGCGTGCTGCTCGAACACAAAAGGGTTTAAGGGGCCGCGCACCGAGCTCGAATGTATTAACTAAGGTCTTCCGCGACCGGCGAATTTTCGCGTAATATTTCGAGCCGACGCACATTGTGTGTCGTGCAATGTATAAAGTTCAATTAGGATAGTGGGAACAGTTACTGTGCGCTAGTCAATTATTATGATTGTTAACTATCCATCTATCGTGATTTGTTAACTTTATGTTTGTCGAACAAAACATGTTCAATCTTTTTATTCAAAGTTAAACAAGATGAAAGAATAGAAAAATGTAATACGTCTTATTTGATAAATATAAAGTCAATTAGTAGAAAGGTACTAAAGGCACAACAATTGGCCATTCCATAGTAACCAGCTCCACTACGTAAATTTTCATATATACAATTCTTACTAGATTGATTAATTCGTTGTCAATGCAAGTATTAAAAATGTGTCCCAAATTGCGAAATATTTTTTTCAAACCATTACTAGTTATACTGTTAATTTGTTTTTTTTTAAGAAAAACAATTTACTTATGTTTGTAAAATACATGAATGTAGACAGAGAGTATGAAAGTGCAAATAATTGAAGCATTTAACACGGAATTTCCAAGTAATTTCTGATAGTAACAATATTTTTTGTAGTATAAGTTAAAAACAAGATTTTTTGTGATAAAAAGATCTGTTTGCGATAAAATTATATCGCACGCTTGATCTAGCTCATCAAAATCGAATTAGGGAAACACGTCTGTTTACAAAAGTAGTATTTAATTTCGTATGACATATTACATTATTACGAACACTGTACTTTTGCGAGTAATAATTGAAAAATAAAGAACAAATGAACAATTTAATTGAATGAAAGTTTAAAATTAATCTTAAGTTGATGATTCCTAGTGACACATAATTAAACTAAAAGCTATGCTTAAGAACAAATGCTTTTAGTGTTCGAACATGTACTGAATTTACCAAATATTTCTAATATTTCACGTTTTAACAAAAAGCGTAAACAAAATGGATGAGTTTTACGAAATTCAATTTTTTGTTATTTCTCTATCATAATAATTAATACAAAATTTGCTTAAATGTTATTAAGTTCGATAAGCACTAATTACGCTAACAAAATATCAACAGCCCATTAATTCTATTTGAAAAGATATGCCGGAAGTCATTCTTTCTGAGGTTGTAAAATATTATTTGGCACACCCGGTACATCGAATATCTCGCGAAGAAATGCGAACGAATTGATTGCGCAATCTAATGAAAAACGATTTAAATATCTGTTTCAGGACAAATTAACTCGTGAACGCGTACGTTAATGCGTCGAACGAGTTTCAGTCGTTACATCGTGTTACGGGACAATAGGTTTTTTAATGCTATTTGGCCAGACGGAAAGCGTGTTTGGTAAAGCGCGACTTTGACGTATTCCACCGACATAAATTAATCGCGCCACTAATTTTCAGCCGGCGATGTGCAATCTAATAAAGCGTGAGACACGAAGGGCTGCAGGTACACTTTGATAAACCATCCGTTCCCCGTCTCTCGGCTGTAATATTACATTACATTAAGCTGATTATCTCTGTCGCGCGGTTGTACATACTTTTTATCGGGCGGCCTTAGATCGTGCCGCAATTCACGGACTCGCTCGCTCGCTCTTTCCGCGAATAAAAATCGGGTTGCGGGTTGCAGCCGCAAAAAGTGACACGCTCACCGACATTTTGCGAGGCCGGTTCGCTTCGCAGTTGTCGCGTTTAACAAAGACAATCAACTCCGCCGCATGAAAATTCTCTAACAAACGTAAATGAACGACCGAACTCGAATTTGATTCATGACACAGTTTCTTTCGGCTGGTAGTCGCCATTTTATTTCTGTTCCTATCTCGTATGCTATAAAATACCAGGCAAGTTCAAATGATCTCAAATTCTTCAATATACGATTATTGATTGTTTAAATAGATTTTTGCATGAAACTGTTGTATAATTAAAAGCTTACTCGTGTTAATTAAGCAATTTATTTCTCGATTTTCATAATTCAGATAGATACCTCAGATAATACACTGTGACAGGCGAATACTTTTTGATAAATCGATAGATAAATTAGCGCAGTGAGATGAATTTCTTTTGATCTACATGTGATGGCACGGTCAGAAGATAGCAACCCATTAATAATAAAAAGAGAGAAAATCAATTATGATTTGTAAAATTGGATCTGCTCGGACGAGACATAAATAATTCTATCATTTCAATGATTTATGAATAGTCTGTGAATTGATTGCATTTACGACAAAAGTGAACACGTGCATTTTAAAAGTAGACAGATAGAACAAATGAGAAAGAATGTCAATGTTATTATTTATAATTTGCTCTATAAGTAGCTAGAAGTCATTGTAATTAACGACAAGTACAAAAGTTGCTTATTTTATTAATCAATTAATTTCTTATACAAAAACAAAAATAATATATAACTCGACCTTAATGCAGGCATAAATCGGTAGGTCTTTGGAGAAACGCACTAGAAAAGAGCATATGTGTATTGAAATTTATGCGCTGTTCAAGCAATAAAATTTCTAACAACACCTAAAAATGAAATAGTTGAAAGATTGTATCTAATAAATTATTGGGAACCACTATGTAATTTCTATTCAAGGAAAAAAACGGCAAGAGGTTAAAACTGCTAATCCTCCCAAAACTCGAATTTAAATAACATTTTATATACGCTATCTATCTTACAAAATATCATTTTATGTCAACAGAAAAATGCATACTCATTTTCATCGACATAATGGGAAAAACTGAGATAATGATATACGTGCTACATTAAAAATGTATTAAGGACATGATTGCGTTTCCACGTAAATGTTTACGTACATCCATTCTTCCCATATATTTTTCATTGAAACATTAGCACATATTCTTCGAACGGACGTTAAATTATCTTAGAAATTTAATAAAAACCATTTGGCAGTACCTACGTCAAAGAAAATGACGCTTTAAATTCAACATTGTATACGGACTCTCCGCTCGTGGAATTGATTTGCCAACTCTGCTATCGGTTGGAAACAAAATCTCGCGATTTATTTATCGCGTCACATTTTCCACGTAGCATTCCTAGCATTCGCGATAGAGAAAAAACAGTGTATTCCCTTGCCTAGATAGCAACCCCTTAACTAAGAGCGACTGGCAATCGATTTAAGCGTCCCGAGAACAGACGCGCCGGAGGTAATCCCCCGTTCCGTGCGAATCGAGCCGTTATCAAGTATCGATGAAATTCATGGCTGCGTTAAACAAAGCGGCCGAGTATATGTGTCACCGGAAAGGCTACTTTTGTTTGTCCGGCGAGGCACGTAACCCGCGCGCGGATCCGCTCGATAGCCGCGGGAGGCACGCGAAACGGTTTGCCAGAGAATAGAAAGAAGAGAAAGAGGAAGAGAAAGAGAGAACAGGGGCACGAGAGTGTCTCGTTTCGTGGCTTGGTTAGCCGGCGCATCGGGCACGGGCGTCGGAGAGAGCAAAAGCTTGTAAGCTTACACCTCTCGAGGGTCCGCTCGTTTTGGGCCGTACCGGAATTACAATAAAAGATACTTTTGTGGCCAAACACTACGCGACGAGATTATTATGCGGCCTCGGTGCTCGGTGCTCCAGTGTACACACGTATACGTATACCGGGTGCCCGCATCTGCCGTGGCGCCGCGGGAGGTCGGTCATGGGGCCCCATTCAGGAGGGAACGATCCAGAGAAATCTCCTTCCACGCTTCCGTGCGGACGAGTCCGTTGTGTTCTCGAGTTCAGATGACCAAGCTAGGTTCTTTGTGCCCGCCAATAGGAGCGCCGTACGGCCCGTTCGTCCGCCAATCGCCGACGGGGTCCCCCGACGCCTTGTAATCGTGTAACCGACCCCCTTTGTCAAGGCCCTCGGTGTGAAAAGCCGTATACATACCCGGTAGACGATGCTTCTTTCCTCTTTCTTCTTCCGTCTCCACCAGCACCGCTAATTATCCACCGAAATCCCCTTAAACGGCCATTAAACCCGCCCCTTAAACCGCCGTAAAAGCACTTTAGGGCTAAACGGATACAGAACCGAGTAGTTCTCGCTCACTGTCTCCCTTTGCTATGCGACCGGCAACGGTTTGATAATGACGGCTAGGTTCTTACCGGACCGGAGATATCTTCTGCCGCGGGAACCACGGTTTCCTTCGAGTCCGATAACCGGCGAGGAACCTCGAGAGCACGCGAACGTCTCGATAGATCGACTTCGATTTTTAGTTAAGGGCTGTCCAAACGCCCTGGATGACGGGTAATGGCCTCCACGAGGACCGGAACCTGTATTTAGACGGACGTTCGAGTGCCACGATCCTCTACCGTGGCTACTGATTCCCCGATCAATGCTAATTGTGAGGACGAGACTGCGATTTCGAAGGAAACGAGGAGACCCGCGGGAAATTCTTTGGCGGTGATGTCTTGGAACGTCGATCTAGAATTTTATCTCTAATTATAAATCATACCTTGTCACACGAAATATACATTAGAAGCAAAATTTAGTCAATACTCTTAAAATGGTATGACTTTTTTAAAATTGGTCTAAATGATTTCAATTTTTCTGCGAATGTTAGATGGTCTAGTATACTATACAATAACAGAATTACTTCTTTTTAAGTTCTATCATTACTTGGAATATTTTATTATTATATATCGGCACAACAGAAATCGATCTGTAAAGTTTGTGCGACGTTTATTATCTTAATAATTAGTTCCTTATTTTTGAATCTTATCTATAGAAAAGAGCCTTGAAATTAAAAGTAGAACTATTCAATAAGAATCGATATCAATTGACATTTTCTTCTTCTGGTATTGAATAATATGTTTAATTTGACATATTAAATAACTCATTTAGTTATAACTAGTCTATCATAATTATTGATAATTGTTGATCTCGATGATCAGACTTTGGAGGGAAGCAAGAGAACGTGTAAGAAATTCGTAGGAGATGACGTTTCGAAACGTTGGTCCTTGATTTTGTTCGTTTGTTCGTGAACGATGAGTCTAAATTGGCCCGTGGTTTAACTTGTCTAACGCTATTTAGAAAGACATGATTGCGATTTAAAAGGAAGCGGCAGAAGGAAGATCGGGTGATTCCCTGGCGGCGTCGGTTCGAAATATAGAACACTGATTTTATCGTTTTAGTTTCGAACGATGAGTCTAACTTGACCTATTGGATAACTTGTTTCGTTATGATATATAGGAAACGAATGGATCCTTGATTTTCTATGTTTGGCTTTGAACTATGAATATGACTTGACCCCTATAAATATAACTTGTTTCGTTACAATTAACTTACCACTATCATCGATGAATGCAATCGAGACTTTTATTTTGAGGTAAGCCAGAGGTGACGTAGGAAATTCTGGGATGATAATTTCGAACGTTGTTTCACGATTTTATTGCTTCTTCTTTATCGATGAAGACTGTTCAGGCAAGGCTGCAATTCGAGAGAAAATGGGAAACGTGGGAAAAATTGGAAAAAACGTGGGAAATTCTTTGGTGGTGTCGTCTTGAAACATTGTCGATCCATGGTTTCATCCTTTTGATTTTGAATCATATGTCTGTCTTGAAACAGTTGACAAATCGTTTCGTTACAATAAACCGTATACATATAATTGTCAATGTATTCTAACTGAGAAGATCAGACTGTAATTTGAGGAAAACTGAAGGGTCAGGTGAAAAATTCTTAAGAGGTGATGTTTTCTAGCTATTATCTAGATTTCATCATTTTGCTTTTCAACGATGAGTCTGATTGGACCATCGGTTAACTCGTTTCATTTTAATCGCCAATAACCCAATTTATTCAACTATGAATAAAAGATGCGTCTTTTAAGATATTTTGAAAATTCAATAATTTCTTCAAGTTTGGGATGATTATTTTATTATTGGAATAATGGGATTTTAAATAATGTAATTGAAAAAACTGTAAAACAGCTCTTAGACAGAAAGATATGGTTGTATGTTGAAGTGTTATATTAACTTGTAGCGGAAATATATTGTAAAATCAGATTTATATTATTATTCTTGAAGATCCATATTCACTTACTTATACTATCTTAACATATATTGAGACCATTACTTTCTCTCACTTAGTGCCATGCTATGTACTGTTCTCATCATAATTTAATTCTAATAAAAGACATTTAAATGACAACTATACAAAAAATATATATTTAAAACTTTGGTAATACTTTGCAGCGCGTATTCTTTTTCTGAATCTATAAATATTCTTGGGTCATGAATAGTAATTAATAATTCTAAAAGAAAAGCGTAGTAACACCTAACGAATTCAGATGAATATCGTACTACTGCAACGTTGTAAACATTTTTCTTTAATGGAACTAATGTTAAAGTGATTTTCATTTCACTTTTTTATTGAAGCCTATACCGACAATTTAAACAATTTGCAACTTTTGCGACATTGTTTAGTAAACTAAACAATCTAACATCTAAACAAATTCATGTCAATTAATGCAATTCTAAAAAATTATTACGTTTTAACTTATGTTCGAATATTACTCTTTATTTCTATGAAGACATTTCCAAGTGCCTATCTTAACAGGCTTGAATTTATTAAAACAGAAATTTGAAGAATAAATATTTTTTTGTCCATGATTATTTTGTTAATGCGAACTATGATAATTTCGAATATTGCTTATGTTGTTCTACTATCACGTAATATTCAAGAAACAGCATTACATGCTAATAAAAAATAATCTGGAAAAAATTTCGATGACATTTGCAACCATGCACGTGGGTGATTAACTTATAAACGGCAGTGTACATAATTGTGTGTCGAATTAGGTAAGCGATGCGTAAGCAGCGAATTATTTTCCGAACCAGAGTTTAATTGTTTAGAAGCGGAATTCTAGTTTAGGATACTCCACTTTGTTCGGTTTTCTTCTGAATTTGTTCGCGTTCAAGATACCTTTAACTCCGTATTCAGACCCCCGATGCGTGTCTACGTGTACGTGCATGGCTTGATGCACCTTTTATCCCGCGAAAACCGCCTCATTCGAGAAAATTGATCGAGTGTGAAAGACCTCGTTCCACGATCCATTAGAATGCCGTGAGCTTTGATCTTTTCAACGAGCTGGAGCATCCGATCGGCCTCTGGCCCCCCGTTTTTCTGTCACGAAAACCATCTCTGATGGAATCAGCCCCGAACCTTTTAAAACAGGATCGGAAAAACCGACCTTTTAACGCGTCACAATTTATCGTTGCCACAGCAGCCCGTTGCATTTTTAATATGAGCAAATTATCTGCGGTCAATTTTGAGCGTCACTCCCATCGAACACCGATTGCCCTCATTTACGAAAGATCGCTGTCGATATTTCAGGGGATCCGATTATTAATTGATGGATCTTTATCAAATCACATTACATGGTTTATAGCTAACAACATTTATTAATACGCGACTGAAAATAAATTCAGAACCCTGGTCAATTTAGGGGCGAAACGATCAGGCGTGCATCATTTATGCGGCTTCGATTGAATAAGTGAATGATCTACTAAAATTGCGTTGTAATTCGATAAGTTATCCAATACCCGAGTATTTTGATACTTGATTCGCGTCGGGTCTCCAGATAAAATATGATCGCCCATATAGAAACCAATTTTAAGGGTAATCTGCCACTGAAACGCATAAAACGGCGGTCATTTTTAGGGGTTTATTACAGGAATACCGAATGATTAATTTGATGATTGTTTTGAATAACTTATTTATAGTAGACTGCGGATAAATAATTTAAAGGATTAATTAAAGTTTATCAAAGTTAATAAAATATAATTCATTCTTTAAAAAACAGAATATTACCAAACAAAACGTAGCTCCTATATTTTGCAATCGAATTGAAAAACCTTGAATTCTTCTGCATAATATTTTGACAAATTCCACTAATTGCTCATTACCGTAGTACTTTGATGCATCTGGGGACGGCGTCCAAAAAATTGTCAAAAGCATCCGGCCATGCGAAGGTTGAACAGAACAGAGAAAAAAAACATTCGGATTGCTGGTTGTTTGATCTGAATAAAGTCATTCGTTCGCCAACATTCACGATCCCGTTGACCGGGATAGAAGGGGTCGCACGATCGCCGAAAAGCACGGTTGCCACGATCAATTTAGCGATCACAGGGTGTCGCGAGACGTGGAAAAAAGGTCCCTGGACCGCAGGTATCTCAATTTCGAGGGCTGCGCGGGAACAGGGTGCCCACGATATCTGGTGTAAGCCTATCGGCGTAAAAGCCATTATTGTCGGTCACCCTTCGAGGGACTGAAAAGACGAAAAGATCGGCTCGGGGGTTGCAGGTCGTTGCCTTGCTGTGCCCAGATGCCCTCTAATGGCCTTAATGAAGTGTGTGCGCACCGCGCGTACAGCGTTCGAGCGCAACGACACTAATTTTTAAGCATAATCGTACACTCAGCTTCACAACGTGTGAACGGGACACGGTTCTCAAACATCCGCATCACCGGCTCCGACTGTCGTCCCGCGTCTTCTCGCGGAGTTTCTTACGCCCCGGGTGTCCGGGCACCGCCGGAAACATTCCTTTGAAATTTTGGGAATACCCGCCGACCCAGCTAGACCCTAATTGGCCGTTTTTATCGCTGCAATGATCTTGCGTCGTTCGCACTACGCTTCCCGAAATTTCCATGAAAGTTTCATTTAATTCCAACATAGCCGCCCTGTATTTTGTCCATTTATTATACTTATCTCCTGGCCGTGAATCCTTATACAAAATTATCTGCATTAACGCTGCAATGGCGGACTTTTCGAAAAAACTGTAACTGAGAATGCTTACGAGCATTTATAATTTTATTTACCGTTTATTCAACGTGTGTTCTGAGGTAGTCGTTTTCAAACATGAATATTTAAACTAATTGTCTAGGTAGTCTAATAATAATGTACTCTGGCTCCAAGTGGGCCCGAATCCGACGTCTGAACGTTAATTGCAAGAACCAGATAATGCACAGAAATTTATTTAGTAAATCCAAAACAGCTGTTTTAACCTATTGTATTTGCATTTAATATAACTTACTTAATGCATTTTATGCATATGAAATAGACTCTTATCACTCATAACACAGTTGTATGTTTACCCATTTTCTAAATACAAACAAATTGGATAGAATAAATATTATTTTAATTTGAAGAATTTGTAAAGAATTATATCCTGAAATTCTCCTATACTTTCGACTATTGCATATTTGGAATAACCATTTTTGTCACAAACGCCTAAAAATCTGCAATTTAATTATTTGATGCCGCTGAATAATTTTTGTTCAGCATTATTTTACAATTAATTAGGGAAAGTCTATAGATAGATTGCAAGAAATAAATATAACATTTATTCAATAATTGACCATAAATCAACAGGCGAACATTCTATAAAGTCACTCAGTTTCTCATTAAAATAAAATTAAAATTGACAATTAGTTTCCCGATATTTCTATACTGATATATACTTTCATGTTTTTCTCTAATAGCATTAAAATAATGTTTAGAACAACAATGTTCATCTCTTAACAGGAAAGCCACACAAATTTTTAAGAAAAAAAGAGGCATTTTAATGTATTAAACGAAGTTGAAAATCTTTCTTTTGTTAATTCACTACAATATTGTATTATCTTATAATAATAACTAAACTTTATTGCCACGACATTTATTTTAATAACAATAATAATAAAATGAGGTTAAAGCTATTACTACTAACTGGTCAAAACTATAATTTTAATATTAAAATCGACGGACATGATGGTTTTTTTCAAAATGCTCACCCATCTTTTGCACATTTGTACAGTCTTGCCACTCAGGATTTACAATAATATTTGACCATGTTTTGCTTATTAAATAAATAATATACAGTAGAAGTTCGATTATACGGAGCTCTGACTTCTGAACACGCTATTATCTGAATAGATTTTAAATCAAGATAGCTGGCTGTAAGACGATCCATACCCAACACGATTTATCCTACACGTCGATAAAGATTCAGTAAGGATTTTATATAGCACTGTATTCTAAATAAGGTATGTGGATGAATTTATAATTGCCACTCCATGTCGGTTTGGTTAAACCAACAGTTTCATTTACTTCGATTTAGCCGAGCAACGACTCGAGAAAAGAGACGAAGACGTAGCCATATTTTCACGTCTCGGGACATGTGGTTGGCGCAGTGCAAGCCCCTCGGAGCAGAACTTAATCTTTCGCGAGAAATTTCATTCCCGGCCAAAGAGAGTCTAATTAATCTCTTCCGGCGGTGCGTTTTCTCTGCAAGCCTCGGCGACTGGAATTATTTCATTTTCCCGTTTCTTTAAGAGCGGCCCGCATTTCCTCGGAGCGTTTAATTACCGGCCAAGAATGTGTTGTGCTTGCGTCGTCGCCGAGGATCGTGTTTCTCGTCCACGGGTTTGCCTCGCGTTTAAATTATATCTACAATTCGTAAGCCGAGCTTGAGAGCGCAGGCGGCGGTTCTTGAAAATAGAGCCGCCATGTACAATGCTATTCGGGATCGGCGTACAACGGAACGATATGAGTCTAAACCATGATACGATTGTACGAGAATTATTTACCTGTGCGCTCCGATGGTAATCTTTCGGAATAGTTTTCAGCTCTTGACGATATTACCTTTCAAAGATATTGCACTCGTAGCGTATGCGATTTTCCCCAAGAAATTATTACTCGAGTTTGTTTAGGGCCGCCCCGCATTAATTCCACGCTGCATACAGTTTGCATAAATCGTGCACAAGTCATCTTATTTTATCTCGGTCGGAGCTACTTCTTTCGCGAAAGTTTAAGATACGAATTAAAATTGCAACGCTGCTGAATAATACAGATACTTTTGATATCTAAGTTACTCCGACACAGTCTTTCGACCTTTAGCGCTAGAATTGATTTGAGGAGTCGTTAAAAATTGTCCCAAGATAATAGAAAAAAGTGTTCATAAATACCACAAATTAAACAATGTAATTGTTTACTTGATGTGCATCAATGATTAAACTTGACTTACAGATGAAGCACTTGGAGAAATATAATGTTATTATAATTATTATATAGTATAATGTATTAATAAAATAGTATAATATTTCGTCATGCTTACTCAGGACAGATCTGTATCCAGTAACAGTATCGAAAGGATAAATAACCTATCATTTTAACCTCTTAGACACGGCTGCATTTTGCGCGAATGAAATTTTTCATAACTAAATTACCATTTTTCTTAACATATATATTTTTGGCAATATTATATCTATATATAATATTAATATATTTAATAATTAATAATACAATTGAGTAAAGCACGAAACATCCGCGAAAGCCACTATAATAGCGCGTCGTGCCTAAGAGGTTAATTGTAACCCCAAGAGCAACTATTACGTGACAATGCAACCGATAATTTGTTAGCCAGCTATTATGAATGTTTTTCGATTTTCGAAAGATCGTTAAAGGAAGTAGGTATCATTGAAGGACTAAAGAAACCACCGACTTCCACCAGTACTGTGGTTCCCGCAGCCCTCGAGGCTCCAACGAAGTTTGGCAGCGTGGATCGTCGCAGAGTCTGCGTGGCTGAGAGAAGAAGCCGTCGGAATAGGTAGTAATCTCGACGATGGAGGTTTATCACGGCAGATGGACTAATTGATGTCATTCAAGGTATCATTAATGCCGGTGTTCTTGGACGCGTATCAGCAGCTAGTGATTTCCACAAGCGGAGAAATCTTTTCAGACCGTGCCACTTCGCGCGACTTTCCGCTTCTCAAGAACGGCTGAAGAGAGACGAACAACGACTCGGAGAGCGAAAGAGAGACAGACAGGAAGAAAGAGAGAGAGAGAGAGAGAGAGGGGGTGGTAACGGGGTAGGTAGGGATGTGTGCGAGCGGGAGCGAGGCCGAAGAAAGAGGGAGAGACGTGTTCGTGGGTGTCGAAGCCAGGAAAAGAGGGCGAGGGCGCGGAGGGGGGCGCGCGGGGGCGGCTGGAAGTATGAAGTGAGCATATTACTATTGAGAATAAGTACCTGGCTTCGAGATGGTGGTGGCTGCGCTCGGGGGAGAAGGCGGAAGGGGCTGAAGTAACGGCACACGGGGTGGTGCGTCGGGGGTACAAATGGGGTGGTACAATGGGCACTAATGGATCTCAAGCCGCCGCGAGAGGCGCTGCTTTTAATCTAATTGTCCTTCGTAGCCGTCGCGATCGCGATCAGTGGTATTCAACTCTGATCCCTCGACCACCCTCTGCCTCCCCACCCCCGCCGCGCACCATTCTTAAAACATATGATTACGCGGGCACGGCGACGGGCGAAAATAAAGAGGAACAAAAATCGTTCCGGCGAGCCCAAAAACGGCGGCGGGAACTTTTGTCGCGACAATTAAATTCCAACGAATAATAAACGTTTATTAAATTTTTGTAATACACCCGTTTATTAAAAGTTTATTACATTCGACGCGTGTCCGGCTGCCGGCAATTTGTAGCCGGCGGAGTCCTTTGCATTTCGCCGCTGCTTTTTTCCGAGACCGAGCGACATTTCCGTGTTCCGCGAGCCCCGGCCCGCGAAAATTGCGCCGCGCCCAATTTTTTGAGCCGCCCGGAATGGAAAGCATTGTAATTTAGTCGGATGCGTTCTGAATGTGGGTCCGGTAGCCTATGGGGAACGTTGTTTAGGCGCCGCGCGTTTTTCGACAGCGTGGATTCTCGGCGTTCGCCGCGGTTCTTTGACGAGTATCGGGATCCGAGTGGGCTGTGTGCGGACAGGTAAAGGTGCGAATGCTTACGATACGCGGCACACCGCGAATGAAAGCAGGGAGAAAGTGGACCCGGAGCGTTTCTTTCTCATTCTAGTGGTTCCATTTAGCGGAGCTTTACTGCATTATGCGACACGGTTGTTGAGCTAAAACGCGAGCGGGGGAAGAAATTTCGAAAGCATGCGCGTGTTCTTTCTAATGCTGCGAATATAACATGTCTGCGGCGTATCTCGAGTACAGCGAGACCGTTCCTTCTGCCGCAGACTTTTCGCGTTCCCTTCGAAAATTCTGCGAGAGAACTGCGATTTGATTAAAATACTTCCCTGAGAACGCAGGTGAGACAATGTGTTTTAAGATCGTTTCACTGCAGGATAATTCTGCGGGAAGAAGAGGTTTTCTTTTTAAGCACGATTAGTGAACGCTGCGCTGGCTCGGAACGCATTCAGCGGATCCGTGGTACTTCACGGACGCGATTCATGCTAGAAATTAAATGCAGGTATCTTAAGTACTGAAGTAACTCAGTTTTCAGCGTATATCCTTCCCGGCAATCTTGGAATAAACGTTTCTTCTACGTGTCGGTGAAAATGCTACTGTAGTAGTAATATGAAAGTTAATTTGAGTTAATTTTGATTGATAACAACATGTGAGAAGGAACTGATCTATTTAGTATCAATAAATATGCAGAAGAAATTAATATTATTAATAATCATACTCTTTAATATTATTAACACTTTGAAAACCCGGTGTAAAGAGGGAAAATATGTATTCATAAGCACCTAAACAAAAAAATAACTGACAATTTGCACGTGAGATACCAATGAAATGTATAATACCATAATTTCAAACAATCTTTACATTCCTAAATTTTTATTTAATAATCTGCTAAACATTGATGTGAGATGTGAGTCAACGTTCAATATCACCTGCAAGAAGAGAATAAAAATAGAAAAAAAGAAAACTTCGAGGTTGGTAGAAATGTGTAAAGTTTTGGAGTTAAAATATCTTCCAGTGCAAAGGATTAACATAGAATTAAGAGAGACGATGATACCTTTTACTGACCATTTCGACATCATTCTGTGGTCAGTGAATTAACTCCACGAAGAATTATTCGTCGACCAGAAACTCGTCGCCGAACCTAATTCGCTCAAGCTATTTGTAATTAGGGGACACCCTCGCGCGTTACAACCTTCACCCCCAATGCGAATGCCCCACGATGGGAACAGAATGAAACGAGCCAGAAATACAGGGTGTTCACAAATATAAACATCTATAGAGTCACCATTGACGGTCGTGTGCAGAAATTGGCGTGATTCAGAAGTGAAACTCAAAACGTTTGTTCATTAGCGTATCCTCCCTTTAAAAATGCATTTAGAAGTAAATGAATCATCGCATTAAAATAGAGATATTAAAGATTCTCGCAAGTTTACCAACAATTGTTATACAAACATGACAAAGATAATATTTAATAATAATGTAAGGTATGCTCCTCAACCATGTATTATTACTTTACTATATTTTCAGATGGTGTATTCAAAGTGTTAAAGAAAATCGCTTTAACTTTCGTTAAAATACATAAAAATTCCTAAATAAATTCTTCTCTCTGGACCATTATTACACTGTGTACAATTAAGATTATACATTTATTATCTGGAATTCTTAACTTTGATGTTACTCTTTCCTACCTTCCTAACTAATGATTTAGTTTACTGCAGTGTCATAGTTCCTTAACGCTAAATCTACCGAGCTCTGAAAGAAACCTATTTAATCGTCTTTTAAAAAGCAGTCTTCATAATTTCAACAATTTGAAAACAGAAAATGTAATATTAACATCGATTATGCTACACCCTTCTCATGTCCTGCCAGCTCGTGCACCTTCGATTCAAGTCTGAACTCAAAATTGGGTTACACAAGCGAAACAGAAATGCACAAGAATTCTCGATAATTTTGCAGTGGTCGAAGCCCATTTGTTAGAATCACGAAGAACGCTTGTGTACATACTGTGTCATGGCAGAAAAGCTTGGCCAGGAAGCAAGCCGCAACGTTTCCCGGGGAGTTGCGGTATCGCATGATCTTATCGAGACGGTGCGATGACGATCGTCCTGCCGCAGGTGGCGCAATAATTACTTCCCCGTGCTTTGGCCCCTCGGTCGCGCGGAGTCGGCCAGTTCAATAACGATAACGATAATTGTCGCGTCTGTGTCGTCGCGATAAATTCCTGATAAGACGGATAAATTGGTCGGATTGTAATTGCCGTTGTGCGTGTTACCAGGATGAGCGGAGCGTGTACCTGACGGGCCACGTGGGAAGCTCGGAGTCTACGGGGGTGGCGCGATTAAATGGTATCGGCGATGTTTACATCGAAACTCCGTGGGAATCGAATTCCTGCTCCCTCCACCGTGCATTAAGGGGTGCAGAAAAGACCTGCGCCAGCTGGCCCGCACAATCCCGGATTCAGGAAATCGTCGCCACGAAATCTTTTCGTGATTAATGACACAGAAACGATTTCGCCGCGCGACAGTGTTAACTCGGTTCTCACAGAACTGGGGGCGGGAGAGCGGGGAAAATACGTTCATTAGCCTAGAATGCGTCTCGGACGTAATGCATGTAATATTATGACGCGTGTGCGGAAGTGTAGGTTACTTCTCGATGGTCTTTATTACACGTACCCTCATTTGTCGTTGACGACGAAAATTGCTTTTCTGTCTTGGATGCGTTATGCTGATATTTTTAGTAATGAGTTCTCATAGGAATATTGAAGTCATTTTAGGGATATGAGTTTTGTTCAGTTCCATTTTATTTGCCTTTCAGTGGTAATCAACTCTTTTTGTAGACAAATAGGGTGGTTGTCTTTGATACATCTGTTTTTCAGATACTTTTAATAATAAGGCGTGTTTATTCGCGTTTCAGTGTCAATTAAACTCCTTCTGTAGGCGAATAGAGTTGATGTTATTGGAAGGTTTATTTTCTAAATATTTTTAATAAAATATGTTCGTGACAATATTGGAGTAACATCGATCCGATTTCATTGACCAATAGCAATCTATTTTGGTCAAAACGTGGTAGTATTTATAAGAATTTATTCTGTTTAATTTTTCGTATTCATTTTAAGAAATCAATATGCAGAGCGTTCCAGTTTTTTCCAACGTAACATTCACTTAAGAATTAAACATATTTTGATAATCGGTATCTTACTACAGCTTCCCGTTTGTAAGGAAAGTATCTAAATATTTAACCCTTTCGTTACGGGTGCCGGATATATTCGGCATTCAAGAGACGATCTGTGTGTACGGCATCCAAATGATGTGTATACAAGTGTCATCCGTGGGCAAAATACAAAAATAATTTTGTATTTTAATAATTGTGTAGGTTCTTTCATATTAAAAATGTAAATATACTTGTTACATTAGAGCAATGATTGTTTTATTCAGCACATTTGTTATTTAAAACTAAGAAAAACGTATGTACAGAAATCACACGCACTATGCATGTCCGGCGTGAACTTTCGTTCAGCGACAGTACTTTGGCGGACGACACTGCCGTAGTGAAAGGGTTAATTATTTTATCTTCATTATATTGTATAATTCATCGTCGCGCCAATTTGAGAAATCGTTGATTTACTAAGTGGATTTCGGGAAAATTGATTGAACTCGAATTTTATTCCGTGTGTCAATAGGTTCTGCAAATAAAAACAGATAAAAATTAAAAATTAGTAGAATTTCCTATTTAAAAAATTCTATGATGAAAAACTATAATAGTTCATATCATAACATATAATAGAACATTTTTCCCGAAACTATCTTGAATTCCCACGAGAATTCATTCTCGCCCACGGAACGAGTCACGGCACGTTTGAAACAGAAGAAACCGTTTCACTGTTGAAAGGTGAAGGGGATAATGAAACGACTACAAATGTCATTAGTATCATATATTTTCTCTTGGCGTAATGAATTAACTACATATGTACACGGGGGTAATCGTACGTGTTTTTACATATACGCACGACAGTGTATTATACATGTATGTTACAAAAATTCTTCGTCCGCTACAGTTCGTACCAATTGTCTTTGCGACTTCTAAGAAAACCGGATCCTCTCTAAGAACGTACGTGTTCAGCTAGAACCGTTCGCATTCGCATTCACTGTTTCAGAAAAAGAAAAATAACTCGAATAAATTACGCGACCCTAATGAACAGAAACAACAAAGTCGACACGTTTTAAAACTGAGTGACCATTCCTATCACCAGATGAGCTTTACAACATATAATTGTAGGTTGTCTCCGTAAATAATCTTTAGTGAATCGTCACACTTAGCAGAAAATAATAAAATCATAACGAATGCCCTTGCAAACCGCCAGCGGTTCGAAGGACACTCTTGGTCAACTTAAAATAAAGCCTTCCTAATATGCTCTCAGCTATCCGAACAGCCCTAATTGCCACACGGTGATAGAATAGGTTGCGTTCCATTCCGAAAAAAATCTCAGAGCCTCGACGCACCCCTACGCCCTAAACCCGACTGTACACGCACATCTCTGTATAATTATCAGACACCAGACTCTGGAAATCACAGTTCAAAAACCATCCTCCAGACCATAAATTCGACATCCTCATTTTCTCACTTTCTAGATTCTTTCCAAATGTTATCAGATTTCAGAGTCGAAGGAATCTGATAATCATAATCCAGAAGACATCCCCACAGGTACAGTCTCTCCTCTCACTCTCAGACCCCAACGATGTCTCTATACATTGATCCAACTTTTCACCAACTATACATACACGTCTTCCTACCATCATCTCATTTCTCATCCTCGAACCTAAAGAATGCGTCACAAATTGTACATAGGTGCATCGACAGACATCAGACTCTAAATCATCACAACCCAGTTCAGAAGTAATCCTCCAGGTTACAGACTTCAACGAAATTCTCATCTACAACGACCCAACCATTCCCCAACTGTACATAGATGTTCTTGGAACATCAGACTCCGGTCTTCGAGGCATCTAACAATTCCAATTCAGAAGCCATCTAACAGGCTGCTGACTTGTTTTGTTGTCCACACTTCCGACCCAAACTTCAACGCAATTCTCATCTGTACGAATCCAGCGTTTTCGCAACTGTACACATATGTCCTTGAATCATCAGGCATCAGATTCCAAGGCATCTGACAATCACAGTCCACAAACCATCGGCTCCAGCGTCCTCGTTCTCCAGTGTCCCCGAACTACCAGACGGACCTCTATTAATTGTCCACTTTGCGCAGGACCTCCTCGGCCTTCACTCTGAGCACCTCCGCGCTCTGTCTCCTGATCTCGTCGTCGGACGACGCCGAGTCCTCCTCTTTGTCGTGTTTCGAACTCAGGTTCTGCGGCAGGTTTTGCACTCCAAGGTTCAGCGGGTGTCCGTGTAGGTGGCTGCCGAGCGTGTGTCCGTTCACGTTACTGTGGTTCAGCGTCGTGGCCGGGTTCAGGCCGACCGGAAGCATCGTGCTGAGAGACGCCAGGTTCTGAGGAAGGGGCAGCCCGATGTACTGCGACAGGATCGCGTGCAAGGGTGGCAGCTTCGGCGCGCTGGCCGGCCAAGGCGGTGGGAACACCGGCGGGATGAACCAGGGGAACGCGCCCGCCGGTCCCCCCGATGGGTCCGCACCTGGTACACCGCCGGCGGATTGAAGTAAACGGGCGTGAAGGGACAACTCGTTCACACCTGTAATCACACCGTTTTGCACGGATTTTAGTTCGTTGTTTCTGCGAATCTCGCCGGGGGTTGTTCAGGGGCTGGAACGGACTGCGCGGCTAGCCCTTTGCGGTCCAAAGGGGACAACTAACTGACTCACTGCGGTCTTGCTGCGCCCGCAACGCGCTGTTCGAAACGAGATTAAAACCTTGCACTATCGCTCCTTTCATGCTACGACGATTAGCATTTATTCGTACTTAATAATTTTCCTAATAGGACCAGACAATTTTTGTTTCCTGAATTGTCTTTATTTACCTTCGTTTCTATACTTTAATGGCAGAAAAATTTATTTTTACTTCGATGTAGAAGGAATTAATAATATTCATATTTAGTAGAGCTTGCATAAAATTTTCACCACGAGTCTGACTCGTTATTATAGTGAAAGGGATTAAAACCTTTCTCCTGTAGACTTCTATTAGCTTACTTTACCAATTTTGTATGCATACAGTGATTGCGAACAGTATTTGTACACTGAATTTCTTTTTTCTTTAACGAAATTGTCGATAGTCTATACGTTATACTCGTTCCTAAATTTGATGAGTCTACCTCTACAATCCTTTGTTTATCTCTAGTCATGTGATAGTTTTACACGTTTTAGCTGGCGAAGAACTGAGGACTTACGTTGAGCCAAAAGTGCGACGAATTGAAAGTCTTCGAAAACGATGGAAAATATTTCTCTTGGATAAATAAACCATTGCTTTGAAGATTGAAGATTCTGCTTTGTAATGATCGCCCAAAACTTGGTGCACGAATCGTTTTAATCGTTATGTAAAATGTATACACGTGTACCTCGTATTACTGTAAAGTAGGCAGTACACTGCAATTCATAGATCTTAACGTAAAATAAATGCTTGTGATCTTTTTCAATAATTTCGATTTTATATAATGTTAAAATTGTATGCTGGAATTCTAAAACTCTCTTAATCTGTCTATCACTTTTTCAATTCTATTAGGTTGTGTAATTTGAAGTGAGTAACACGAGTTTCTTCTTCCTCGCAAATTATGAGGAAATTTTTTATAACTAACCCTAAACCCTAGAAGTAAAAAATCTGCAGATATTTATTCAACCAACTGGTGCATATTTTGGTTAATAAAATATTCATTTAAATTAAAAGAGAAAAGCACAGTTAGTTCATCTTCGCATAGTCTGACATTGCGCATTATATTATTTAACATATCGGTTCTAAAGTACAATAGTTCGAGGATGGATTCCTCATATTCGCTTCGTATGGATCTCATAACAGTTTTTAAGATCCCTACGGCATATGTCTTTCAAAAAGTATTCTTCGTCAATCAAAAAATAATATGTTCTACTGTTAAAGGATGAGTATTAACGAAATTAACTTTCGATGTAATTTATTTCCGAATACTTTCAAGACTTAGCAAACAAGTAAATAATTTTATTTACTATATTATTGTAGCATACTATATTTATAGTGTATTATATCTATTAGTACATACTATATGTATTTATAGTGTACCAAAATAAAATGTTATTTTTTCACACATCAAACATAACCGTACGTATCTGTGAAATCGCGACACTAAAGGAAATGACTGACACTATTTATTCAATACAAAATTATTGAATTAAAATTTATGTGGTGATGCGCCCATTTAGCTTTCTCACATTTCGAAGGATTCATTACGAAGGAATTCATTTTTAACCTCGAAGACGTTCATCATCTACGCCTATGAACTGCTAGATCTCCTGAAAATTGATGGCCATCTGTTCGCGCAGAGATCCGTCTGCATGCAACGGAAATTGTGCGGCCAGCGAACGGAGCAAAACGAAATTAACCCCTTGTGTCCCGAAGCTATACTGCAGTACCACTTTCATCTTTGAATTGAATACACTCGGATTTTGATTTTCGATTTAACCCTTGGATGACGGAAGTTTTTCCTGGATTTTATAGACAACGATGTTCGCGACTGTTTAAAATATGAACTTGTGAGGTATGACACGTTGAAACGAGCTCATATCGTCTTAAATCGAAATTGTTTACGTCATTATTGTTAAGAGGTTAATGTAATATCGTGAAGAAAAGTAATTAAAGTCATTATCGTAATAATGTAAAGAGATTAATGTCATATATAATGTAATATAATGAGATATATGACTGTACGACTCTACTAAAAATATATTATAGATCTATCTTTGACAAAATAACGAACTAACAAGACAAAAATTGTTATGTAACTGTAACTTTGCTAAAGAAATAAATTCATGAACATTTCGAAAAAAGTCCAAATGACACAACAAGGTTTACCTACAGTTGATTAGATGATTATACATCTTAGAATCTCTTTTTCAATGGACATATTTTGACATACTTTTCTAAAACAAAGCTTTCTAGTTTCGTAAAACATGTAATAAAACGGATAAAAGAATTGACTTTATGATTTAAATCTACCCTTGTAACAAGTACGATAAAAAAAACTCTTTCGTAGTGCACTTTAATATGAATTATGCATTCGAAATGATGGATAATCACAATCATATTAGCTCCATATGAATCAAGATACGACTTTCATTTATTTGTCTCGCGAAACGTTGAACCTCGTTGTTTCACATCGGCTAGTAATTAGTCGAATGAAAAAAGAAATGTACATCGAAGAAAATGCACCCGCATTTCCCAGGGGTCGTGGCTCCCGTACACACAGGTTTCACGGGGCATCAAGGGGCCGCTTTTCATGAAAAATGAAACGGTCCGTCGCGCCTCGCTCGCATGCGATGACCGCGATGGCCGACACTGAAATTAGGTGTAATTGGCGTCGATTGCATCTACCCCTCGTAACGTTTCTCGCGCCTTGCTCGCTCGTATATTAGCAAACAGACTGCGCGCGATTGATCGCGTCGCAAACGGCCTGGGGTTTACAAAAATTTTTGATTTCCTGAGCAAACCGAAAAGCGAAAGTCCAAACAAGCTGGTTCGTTTGAACGCGGGAATCGGGATCGCTAACCCTTCCGCTCTCAAGAGCCAAATATGTACATTTTCAAAGGGCTACTAAAGACAACGAAATAACAGTAACACTAAACATACCAGGTATTGAGGATAGTAGCTGATATTGGTAGTTTCATAAAAATTATGAGTTGGTATGTACAGTGTCAAAAAGTTAATTCGAAAGATTTTGTAATATTCGGTTTTAACTCACCACTCTGTTCCACGTGCATGAAACTGGTGTCTCTGCCGAGCGCCTTCTCCTTCTTACGCCATTTTGCTCGCCTATTTTGAAACCAGACCTGAAAGCAGAAAAATCAAGACGTTAGAAACTATCACAACAGTCTAAAATTTTCTTAGATGAAATATAAATAAAATAAAAGAATAACAAAGTTTAATATTTCCTATTCGATAAGAATAATGTTCATTATACTCGAAAACGAACTAAAGACACAACAATTGATCACCTCATAGTAACCGGCTCCACTACTCTATAAACCATATTTTCACATATGGAATTAAAGGAATTCGAGCAACATGACAAAAGTATAGTGGAAGCATATGCAAAGTTTCAGATTAATTAATCGCTCTTGTACTCTCATGAAAATGCTAAAAAGGGTCAATATTGTTTAGGAAAAAGAAAGAGAAATGCCTCCCTTGGGAGAACAATTGTCGCACGAAATCATCGAATTATTTCTCGGAAGAAAATACGCCAGCGACGCATGAGAACCCTAGCCAGCCGTATCAGAACCACCCAACAAAAGCTTGCTCTCGAGGTTGATTAAGCTAATTGTTAACAATTATCCTGATTTCCTCCGTACCCCTGAGTGCCGGCAACCCCTGCCCTCGCCCCTCGTCTTCCTACCAAACCCCTGGCCCCGTTGCCATATAAATGCTTTCGCTTTCCGCTTGAACTGCTCTGATTTTTCGTGGCCACCGGCAGACCCCGCGAATGAGACGGAGAAAGCAGAGACAGATTGCGTTTTACATCCTGCTCCTATTGTGTCGGATAGCCGACGCTTTGCGCAAGACGATGGTCACCGGTATCGATCCTATACGCGTCGATCCTCACGTCGATTTCCGTGTCATCTCCTTACCCATCGCTGATTTCTTCCCGAATCCCACCGTCAATCGAACGGATTGTCAATTTTTACAAAGCCGAATGCCTACGAGATACCATTCGCTATTATTAATTCGAACTTTCTCGTTTCGGTTGCATTCATTAAATTACTTCGATTTTGTAAAAATTTTAGCGTTGATTTTTTTTAATTTGTTACAATTGTGGTAGAGAATTTTTATTTTGCAACAAAAATCCACAATTCAGTTATGGATTCAGTACTGAACCCATCATTTTGAGATCAATGTAAATTTTCGTATTGGACTGAATAGTTAATTAGAACTAAGTACCATAAAATTGGAAGACAGATGGAACGTCTGCAGTTCTGGATCAAAATAGACACCATATTCGCCATCCGAAGATTGATAATTTAGAAAATTTTCTTTCTTTTTCAGATACAAAATAATTTTATAGTTTCCATCCCTTCTAAATTTACAATTATGAAAGATTCGTTCTTCCATTATGTCACTCTAGATAAAGTGCTGCTTACGAAGAAAATCATTATAATTATCGAACTGTTTATTAAGAAAAGCAGAATTTCTGTTTTATGAGAACTCGCTGATTCTTTTTATAATATGCACACGATTGAATCAATTTAGTCAATAATGTTTCACAAAATCAACTTTGGAAGTTAAATAGAAGAATGCTACGAAACCATTGAAACTCTGGTACAATAGTAACAAGAATATCGACTTTTTCTAACAATTCAACGAAACAGTTTCTCAAAAATATGAGAAAATTACCCTTCCAAATTTTATTTAAATCGATCATTGCAATAGGAACTGGAAGCTGTCGTCACAGAAATTTAAGCAGTGATTAACTGCGGGACACCGTCGTCTGTTACTAAAAAGACAACAAAACAAGTAGAAAATATAGGCGGCAGAATTGTAGGGGGAAGTTTGAAAGTGACTGGAACCGCGCGGTCGTCGGCGCGGCGCGACGCGGCGCGGCGTCGACGAGGGAAAGAGGCGAACGTCGCGAGGCCGGGGCGGGAAATTCAATTGCCTAATTGCTGTTAATTATTTAATCGTTGCTGAATACCCCGCTAACGCCTAAGTGCTCGCAAACCTTGCAGTGCGTCGTTTAAGCGACCCAACGCGAACCCGAAAGTTTGAATCCCCCTCGGCACACCGCCGTCCCCGCGGAGCGTGTCCCGTACAATCCTCGGTGTAACGTTTTCACCGTCTCCGCCGCAAATTTCCTGTTCGCGCCCTCCTCTCTCCTTCGATCCTCAAACTTTCCATCTCTTTCTTGTTCATGTCACCCCACCTCGAATCCTGCTCCAATCAATCTCGCGAAAAAACGCGATCCTTTGTCTCCGGCTTTTGTTCCTTCGACGACAATATACCGGAGGGGGCCTCGTATTTATCGGGGCAAAAATCGACAGGCACGCGGAGCACGAAAAAAAAGGCTAGCGACAGAAAGGAAGGAAAAAATCGTGGCCGTCGAATTGGAAACGCGTCCGCGTCCGTGTCGGCGTCGGCGTCGGCGTCGGCGTCGGACACCGTCAGAAAAAGCGAAAGCGAGTGATACGAGAGTGTCGCGCGTAGAATAGGAAGCGGACAGAAACGATTCGCGATTCCATTACCATCGACGATGGTCCGATCGACGATCGAACGCGATACATCCAGTCTAGGGGGTGAGGGGGGAGGCGGTTGGGTGGCGGCGGGGAAGAGGGCCGACCATTAATACCGAAAAATGGGTAATTTCGCATCTGGAATTGAGGGCGGTGAGGGAGGAGCAGCGGAGGATTTCCTAGATTGAAATAAAGTGGCCGTGGCACCACTGCGCCGCGGCGGATCATTTAGCGGTTTTGTCGAGCGACGGCCAATTGCCGGCATTGTCGCTTGGCTGTACCACAATGGGCCAATCGGAATGCTCTCTGTCTCTTTTCAGCTCCGCGCCACCCTTCGACGACTGCTCCATCCACGACCCTTCTCTCCGATCTATATACGTACACAGCCGCCCCCCTTGTATAGGTGTGTACAACGCTCTTTCTCGCTCTCTTCGTCCCTCTTTCGCGATCCTCTACCCCCCGTCCTTCTTCTATCCGTCTCTCGGTCTAGCTATCCTCTATCTAGCCACCCTCTCGCTCCGACTACCACGTGCGCCACTCTCTTCCTCTCTTGCTCGCGCTTTCTCGCTCCGGCACGTATGGCAGAGGGTGTCAGGATGGTTACGCTAATCGAGTAACCGATTTCCATCCATGGAAAAGTCATAATTTATGGCGGAACCCGCCAATACCCGCAGCTGTCGTCGCGCGACGATTCCGCGTCACGTAGCTCGGGCTCGTTTCGCGACCGATCGACTGATAATTCAAATGAATGCCGGCCGATATTTATCTCGCAAGCGATCGCACGATTTTCGTGTCCCCTACCATTCGCCGTCAAACTAGGGGAACCTCACGAAGAACGGGGGATTTCTTCGATAACGCAGGAAATTTTGCTATTAATTTCGTTGTTCTTTTTTTGCGATTTCTTACTATTTATTTTATGATCTGTGCGATCAATATAATGCGAATTTGATGCATTCGTAAAAAAACATTCGTAGGTATGATTTTAAATAGTAGGAAGAAACCATGAGCTTTGATGCATTATTTTCAGTATAAAAAAGTTTCAAAGAAGGAAGAAGCTTCTACTGTTTGCTACAACAGGTGTTAGAGCAGCTTATAAATGATGGATGGTGACAATTTGCATTTTGCATAGGGATTCATAGTCGAGCAATCACGAATCTGGAAACCATTTTCCAGCTTCGTTTCTTGAGAAATTCAATATTGATAAAAAAGAAACTGCTGGCTTTTGTGTTTTATACTTTCATTCACTATTTTATACTTAAACACTGACTTATCTACGTTTTATACTTAAATTAACTATTATAAAGGTACAAAGGTTTTGCAGTATCTTGTACAAAAGATATAAAATGATCAAGACGTAATAAAATATATTTTTTTCTCTATTTCGTTGAAATAATGTTAAAACCGCTATCGTAATTAACGTTCTTTTATTCGTTAAAAGTAGGAAAAAGTTGAGAAATATGAAGTTATTCTTGCAAATTATTTGCAACAAGTAAAAAAGTGTTTTTAAATTCTTTTATGAATAATTAAGATTATATAATATATATATCATTAACTCTAAAACTACGTAGCCCTAAATGTAACCAACCTGTATCACTTTATAGATATGAAGAGATTGGATTTACTTTGAGCTTTCACCATTTTTATGATAATATATACTTGACTTATGAAATTTATCCAATCGTTTTCTATGATAGAGTCTTTAGAATCGTAGCAACCGTAGAAAAAGAATTGTGAAACCAGTCATTTCAATCAATTCGGTTGATTGAGAGTTTATAAAGCCTGTATATTACCGACTATGAAATAAGTACCCAACATGAAATATTAACAACAGATATTTTTCTAGGAAACAAACAACGGATAAATTTACTTTTTATATTGATAGAAGCACTACAATGACAAAATCACATTTGAGAAACTAAACAAAGAAACAACTGTCTGTGAAAGCTGTGGCGAAATAAACTGCTCCTGTCATGTCACTAGCGTCCGCCCGAAAAGTCACTGCGTGTCAGAATGAATAAGTGTGCGAACCTGCAGCCGGTTGTCGCTAGACCGTGTATTATTATGCAAATCGTCTGCATTAAATGTAAAAAAATAGAAACAAAACAATAACTTCATTCTTCCTTTCATCATCTTAATAGATTAAAAATGCTGTATTGAGGTTTCAGAATTCTTTTCATTTTTACGCTATTTTAAATTGTAAGTGCCCGCTGTTGCCATAAGTGCGTAAAACGTGCAGTCTAATTATCATATATCTCTTTGTTGGACTTTGCAAAATCCCACTGCTCGACCACCTTCCTCCACTAATGAATTAACAATTCCAAAAAGTATTAGCACGCTTGTGGAGGCGTGTCGGAAGGAGTCGTTGATTTCAATCCTTCTGTCCTCCCTTAATAGGTTATAGGTTCGTAATGTTGCTCCAGTAATAAAAATACATTTGTTAATGGGGGCCCAGGGATTTTTTCTCGGATTAACGTCCTATTGCGACTACCGTTCTCTTTCCGTGTTTCCGATGCTACTCGAAACGAATGAGCGCGACCGGAGGGGAAAAAAATGTCAAGCAGATTAAAACGCAATTGAAGTCGAGGAGACACCATCCGCCTATCGTTTTTAACTGCGTGTTTTATCGATCTAGACCAGGCTGCTGCACGGAATATACGAACGTGTTTATGTATATAGAGAAAACCAGTACGAAAAATCCGGCGAAAAACCAGTACGAAATGTTTTCAATGGCGAGTTGCATCGACAAGAGACAAAGAAATAATGCGCGATCAAAGACGCGCGACAGTGAATCACCGGTTATTTAGAACGCTTTAAGTTCATCATTGTGGACTGGCGATTGCACTCTGCACGTCGATTCGTATTCTCCTTTTGCTCTCTTTCGTTCTCCTTTTTTTCCCTCGCTCTCGTCTTGTTGTCACCCTTATTCTTCTTTTTGTTTGCTTTGAAACATACGCACGCGCTCCTCTATTTCTCCCTTTCTCCCTATACCTTCCCTTTTCTATCTCCATCCTTCTATCTTATTCTCTCTCTCTCTCTCTCTCTCTCTCTCTCTTTCTCGTAGCCGTTAAAAGACGCGGCTGGAAAATAATTTGAAAGCAGATTACGACCCCGTTGCACGCTCTTTATCGTTCGACTGGCTCGCATGAAATTAATCCTACCCCCTCGTAGCATCAGGGCCACGATTTGGCGCGCGTCTTTCGCGAAATTACTGACGTCGATGTGGAGGGCCAGATTTTCAGTACAATAGTGTGTAATTAGTTGAGAAGCCCACACCGAGGTTACCACTCGTTCAGCCCCGACGCCGCTTTCGACAGGCGAATATCGTGCTCGAAAAGCTGCCTCGAGGATTTAAAGATTGTTTCAAGGACTTCCGCTAACCATAATTCTATCAAACTCCTCGCTGATGCAAAAAGACAACCTGATAAACCTGTTTGTTTCCGAAAAACGTTCCTGGAAACGGAAATTTTTGCAGCTACTTGTAATTGCTTCACTCGAATTTTACTGCGCGATTGATTGGTGCAACAACTAATTCGTTTCTCTAATAATCATCTTATCCTTTGTTCTAATTACTTGTTCTGACGATTCTAAAGTCTTTATTGATGAATAGATTGTCTAATGTTATCTCTTTAGCGATATAAATAATTGTAATGTGTAGATCATAAGATACTTCAAATAATTGTTTTGTCTAAGAATGTTAATTAGTATCAAATGCCACAAATAAATTTTTAACCTTCAAAGAAATCAGAATAATGAAATATTCAATTTTGATCTTTCTCAAGAACAATTCTGGTTCTTTTTAACATTCATAAGCAAAACATGTGTGCAGTATTATTATGGCATGAACTACAACAAAAGTCTCAAAAATTTCAAAGTTAAACACATTTAGTAAAATGTTTAAAAAGTTTTGTTAATAATCGCAAGTTTATCGTACTCAGAGTAAACGATTATAATTTAAAGTCACTTGTACATTACATAATCTTCTTCGCGAAGATAATTCTTTCTAATTTATCAATGATGATGAAAAAGCACACGATTGTGTCAATAAAGAATCCAAAGTAATCCTAGAACCCATTCACAAAATTAACAGAACGTTTGAAACATTTCATGGAATGGAAGATCACTATCATCGTGCGAGTAATTGAACTGACCTGTACTCTAGCCTCGGAGAGATCCAACCTCATAGCCAGCTCTTCTCTAGTGAACACGTCCGGGTACTGCGTATTCCCGAAAGCTTTTTCAAGCTCGTGAAGCTGATAGGTGGTGAATGTGGTGCGGGATCTTCGGACCTTGCGTGGTCTGTCCGATTCTCCAAGGTTTAGGGGATCGTGCAGGGCATCGTTTATTTGGTGATCGCTCAGATGACCGAGCTCCGTATCTCCGTTATCACCTATCGCGTCGGATGACGCTGCATGATCTAGAAACAGACGAAAATCGCGTACGTTAAAATTACGGTTACCTTCGTTCAGCAAAAACTTCCCCCAATCACCGAATTTTACGCTCAAGTCATCGGATTCGATATAATTTCTGCAAGCTCACACGCGCGGCATCAAAACCGATTAATTACTTCAATTCGTTTTCGAAAATTAGAATGTAGGTAGAATATTTATAACTCTGGTTCAGGAGAGACCCTGACAATTAAAAGTAGTATCTTGACTATCGGGTTTCATAAAGAGTTGCTCTTTTTCCTTCGATTTCCTTAGATTACTTAAGTAATTGGACAACATTAGTAAACGCTTATTAGAGCATATATCTAACAGTAAATGAAGAACATTTCAGAAATCGTAGAAATACGTTTATGTATTAATTATATAAATCGTATAGAATCCTTCATAAATATATTAAACAGAGACCCAAATGAAGACACTTCTAATCGTTTTTAACAACATTAATTGTCAATTTTAACTACAAACCAATTTCCCAAAGATCGTCGGAACAAGAATACAAAAGCCAAAAATATGTTATCACATATCTCCGCTTCTCTGAATCTTCTCAAATCCTCCTAATTTCGGACATCATTAACGCCCCCATTTAAATTAATAGCAAAATCAAACGTCGCACGAACGGTGTAATACATTGGCCTCACATTTCATGAGACGAAACGGGACAGATGATTCGGACGAAATCAGGGACCGAGAAACCCGGGCCCGACTCGTTAGCGGCGTCCCATGGGGACTGGCGGGTTGGATGGTGTTAAAGTCGCGCGAGTATCAAAGTTTGAATGGGTACGCGCAGCAAACGATCGCAAGGCCTTCGGTGCTCGAGCACAAGAGAGGATCGGGGCGATTAAGCTAAATCGTCCACGCTGCCAAAACGAAATTGACGTTTCGCTGGTACACACACGCCCGGAGAGAGAGAGAAAGAGAGAGAGAGAGAGAGAGAGAGAAAGAAAGATAGAGAGAGAGAGATCGACGAGAAGTGGACCAGGAGGGGACGGATGGGTTGGAGATGCTGCGGGGTCGGTCGGTGTGGGTGCAATTTCATTTTTAAGCCGCGCAACGACTGCCGCCCGATATATGCCCGATACGCCGATCATGTCCGATCGGCGGATTTGCCAATTTTAAGCCTCACCCGGCGCTTCATTTTTTGTACATCCAGCCGTGTATGAAATATGACGCATCGATGCGAGCCTGTACACTATACCTACACACTCGATAGTACTTAAAAACCGTTGCCGTCAGTGATTAGCAAATATCACGAGTGCATGTCGTACATTGGTGGCCCCGCGGGAGCACCCCCCGATGCAACCCTTGCGCGTAGCCGTGAAACACACGGCTCGCTTCGGCTCTCTGCCCCCCCCCCCCCCCCCCGCCAACCCTCTCTCGCTGCCATGTCGGGTTCTACCCCCCGGTTTTTTTCCACCCTGTCTCGTTTCGCCCCGGCTCCCGTCTTCACCGGAGCATCGATACCCGTTCGAAGGCTCATTACAGCAAACTACACGTAACATGCAAATTTTTCCTCGGCTGCGACAACAATTAGCTTCTTACGAGAGGTTTAACGGAGCGCAGGGGGTAACCGATACGTTTAACTTGCGTGAAAGGGATGGAACGGGGGCGCTTAGGATCTCTGGTCATCAAGAAAGTTACACCAGCTTTGAGGCTCCGGTGTTATTAACACGTTAGCGTGTTTTAATCATGAAATTGAACGAGATGATAAAAAGGTGTACAGTCTTTTTAGATTCCGAACAATTTGTCATGGGAAATTATATCAATTGTTTGCTGACATAAGAAACTATTAGCGACGCATTTTTACGTCCTCTGTACTCGATGTATTCGACTGTCAAAAACTTTAATAAATACATATATACATATATATATTTATTATAAACATATGTATTTATATAAACATATATGTATTTATTAAAGTTTTTGATATATATATGATGTGACGACACTAGAACTACCAAGCGTGACAAAATGATTGATTTCCAATTGGTTACAGAAATTGTAAAAATATTTGCATAAGAACATTTGTTATGATTTTGTTTGTTTACAAAAAATAGCTTACAGTGTACTACATTTTTCTCTAACAATACACACGTATAAGATGTACTTTCTGATAACAAGAAAATTCTAAAAAAAGAAATATAGAGGACGAGAACTAGCAATCAGTAGGAACGTGAATAGGAATGACAGTGATTAGATAATATTTGATAGGATCGTTTATATTACTATAGAAATTGAATGTTTAATAGTTTTTGTGTTATAGGATACATCAGTTGCGATTAGTCTTGGTAGTTTTAATATTAAGTCGTTACTAAAAATGTACCTGTCAAGGGGCCAAAATAAATATAATTATAATGTATAAATTATAAATATTTATTTTTATTAACAGTTTGTGATTGCGATGAAGAAGTACCATTAAATACTATTATACTGTAGGTCGAAACAATTTTCACTTTTCCCTGTCATAAAATATTTTTGGTTACATGAAAATTTTGTGTCCTAAAATAGTACTGCACTATTAGTACTAATAGTAATACTATTAATAATACTAGAACTATTAGTAGTTCTAAACGTAACCTCTACATGATCATAATATGCATATATATGTTTGAAAGTTAATATCAATTTCTAATGAATGAGAAGATTATAGTATTTTAAGGGAATTTATAAAATCATAGAGCACTTATAATTCTATTAACACTTAATTGTATTACTATATTCCATAGAATGTATAGTATTTCATTCACGAATAATTTTCACATGTTAATTATTTTACAATTGTGACTAATGGTTTAGCTCCATTTAAGTGTTAGCATAAGTTCTATATATACACTTTGTACATCTACAAAAATTAGTAAATAAGTAAATTTTTCTTTCAGCAACACTGTATTTTAAATGCAAGATGAAATACTTCTACATATTTTTTGCAGATCTTATATTTTAATTGGTTTCAAATGTGTTTATCAATTTTGTAATAGCAATGGCAAATGAATTCGTCGAACAAAGAACGATGCATATAATTTTTTTTTTATGCACATATGTGCCTCTGTTAAAAAGTTGTCAGTTTTGTATCCAAAAGAAATGCAAAACATTTAATTATTGTAATCACAATGAAATATTGTAATAACAAAATTGTGAGAAGATAACATTACTACTTGTACCTACCGTTTGTGCGTACCAACTTTTACCAAATTACTTTTATAGTTGTTACAGATAAATTTGAAAAACCAACAGATTTAAAGTGATTATATATCTAATGACTTCTTTAGTATTGTGTTGAATTAAAATTTTTAAAGTTGTCTTCCAAATACTTCGTTGAAAACAGCGTTAATACGGTACCGATATAACACGAATCCACTACAAGTAGAACAATTTCTTTAAAACTAGAAAGTTCTCGTGAAAACGCGGAATATTAGACTCGAAAATGCGCTGCCTCGGTAAAAACGTAACCCTGGCAAATTATCGATAGCGAACGCAAGGTCTCGGCAAATGATCGCGACGGTCACTTTTCGATCGCTCGCGCTTAATTAGTGAGTCGTCGAATTCAATTCCCCAGCGGACTAAAATTACTCACGGAATTAGATAATAACGCGATAACGACCGCCGTCGTCGGCTTTGACGGAGTTTCAATGTCCGTCCCACCCCCAGTGCCGGTCCCGTCATCCCCTTATACGCGTTTGCTTGAACTAATTAGACGAACATTTACTACTCGTGCGTAATAACGTTAATCCTACTTCTCGGTGCCGCTCTAACCGGCAGTTACGATAGATTGCGTCGATGCGATTCGTTCGAACCGGCCGCGTATGTCAGCGTTGCACGAATAAATGGAACGAGGAGAGGGGGCTGGAGAGAGCGAGAGAGATCGCGAAAGGTGAGAGACAACTGTATGCAGCACGGGTACACGCGTCTCTCCGTACGTGTGCGCGTAATCGCACTAACATTTACGCAAACAAACGTCGGGATAATCCACGGTGAATAGAGAGATTTTTATGTTTTCATGCTAGGGCACAATGGGGCACCCACTTGATGCCTAACTCTCCGTTGCTTTTTATTAAATCTACGGACCCACCGATAGGGGTTGGAACCGGGGGAGAACCCGGCCCGTAAAAGGCAGTCCGCTAAATTAAAGATTTATTTACCGTGCCCCGCTGATGACCACATGCTGGATAGTCGGAACCAAGATAGACATCCCTGACAATACTGGCAAGATGTTACTTCCTGTTAACCCGCAGATTCCAGCTCGACGTCTAAAAAGAACCTCATCGAAACACGCTTCTGATCGTCTTGACAGTGTGTCTCTTTCGGAAGCATTTATTTCAATGATCTGCTTTTACACCGTCATATAACGTAACGTCAGACCACGTAATTAATTATATATCCTAATTATCATTTTATTAATGTTTTATTCAAGTATATTCTCATTTCTTTTTTTTTGCATCATGATATTAAGTATTAGATTCTTTTATCTATGAAAGGAGGCGCACTTTATAAGTGGCGGTGTGTCCTTTTCGAGGAAAATATAAATACGGCGACGACGACGAACATTCGACAGTTAATTGAATTTTTGTAGCCTCCTGCGGATAAAATATTAATTTTCACAGATTCGTTCGTCGCGCTACGCCGGTTACATCCGTCGACAATATTGACCGTAATCAAATTGAAAATGAAATTCCGCGATTACATTATTACTCTTTTGACGGGCCGTGACCTCGAGCGCGTCGATTTGTAAGCAATTCCCGGCGGATCGTATCGGTGAACGTGCAATGCACGGGTATTATCAGACGCATTAATTATGTTAGACGACTGTACGCTCGAAATCCGCAAACACATCCTGATTTCTGCGCGCCACAATCGGCCGGCACCAATAATCGGTCCACCTGTATATAGTGATCATCAGCTACTGTATTCCTATTTGTATACCTACATGTATCACGAAATCCACAGAGGCGGCCAATAGTCCGCTAACACCTGAATCACTGTCTTTCTTTGTGGGAGTAGTAACGATACTTAACACCGCGCGAGGATTCAGTGATCCAGGATTTTCACCCGCATCGAATGCAGTAATCGACGATGAGCTTTATCCTTACTTTTTAATCGAATAAATCGAGCGAATCAAGCGATTCAAGTAAATCATTCCCGCGTTACAAGCACTCTCGATCACCTAATTGGTTTCACAGCTCGTCGTTTCTAACTCCAAGACGAAATTAGTGCGGGATATAAAAAAAAATCACGCCCGCATTATGCGGTAAGTCAGAAGTTTATAAACTTTCTGCAAGGAAATGAAATTCGGTTTTTATAATTTAATGGTTCTAATGCGAGAACGGAATAAGGTAAATTCAGTATTCAAAGTTTTTGTGTAATTTCGAGTACATTCCATAAACGTTCTTTATAGTAGTGATGTGTTGATTATTCAACTGATTCATCGTTAATTATTTGAATACACAGACAGAATCAAACGAATAAAGGAATCATAGCAGATTCTTCGATCATGCTACATGAATAAAGAAATTGCAGATTTTTTAATCAGACACATTCAAGTCTACCCAATACCACTTTCTACTATAAAATAACTTAAAATTTATTCTTGAATGACTATCTTATATAATGGTGTCAATTGTCTAATGCCGTGGAGATATGAAACTCTATCGCGTTTATGCAATGAATGTAAAACAGAGGAATCACAATAATACGATTATTATCATCACCGGCTGAGTAATTGCCTGATTCAAATTGCTCGATTCCATCGTCATCTCAACGTACCAGGACAGAAGCAATCATAAATTAATTAACGTGACCGGTCGAGGATCGCATTAACGCCTTTTTAAATCGACCCGAAAAAGGAGCAACTCCCGTCGGAATTTCCTCAAGACTATCAATCCCATTAGCGAGGCGGCGCGATCCGAAAGAATGGTGGCCGCACGCGAGCACGGGTAATCAATCTACGGCGCGCAACTCTGTCCTTTTTCCCCCCATAATGTCTGAATTTCTGAGCAACGCGCTTACGGGGGTGAAGTCCGCGCGCGCACCGCGGACAAGATACACGCCGCCGCCGGCTGGAACGGATTACACGAGGTCCGGCGGAGTCTTTACGTTCCGGAAATCTAATAAAATCCGTAAGAGGGTTTACGGGTAATACGTTCATCGTTAAACTCCACGGGATAATCGTTCCGCCGCAAAAAATCGGCTGGCGCTAGCGTGCGCGCGCGCTCGCCGTGCTTTCTTCTCGTGGCAACTCAATAAGTGTAGGTTTACGTAAGTTTATTAATTTCCTATGGCGGTTCCCGACCGAGTTAACGTCCCGCGGGTGGATTACAAGTCACGATCGACCCCTTATCGCGTTGCTAATTTCTTTAGACCGTTTTACACGGTTATTTTTATTCGCCGGCCGAGACGCGCACACAAAACCGGTCGACCGGTCGTATGCTGCAGATTTTATATATATTTGTAAAAAAATTTGTTTAGATGATAACCTTGAGAATATAAATTTTAGTCCAAAAGGACTAGCCATATGTTTTCTTTAACTTCTCTTCCGTATAAATAATGAGCACAACTTTTATTTTACAGAATAATCTACAGTTGAATTATAACATATTTATAGATTTTCATAAATATTTTCTTAAAGATTTTCATAAATATTTTCAAATATATTTTTCGTGCTTTCTAATATATTTATAGTGCATTTTAAAATATATTCGTAATGTATGTTCACCTGTACTGTGAAAAGCGTATGCTTAAACATATCCGTAGCGAATACTCAAATATATTCACACGTCGGATTGTTGATTGTAGTAATGTCAACGGTTATTATTTCTGTGATCATAGTAATTCTCTAATGACACGTATATACTCATACCACTTGTATAATACACTTAGTTTAATATGCTTGAACATCAATAACAAGAGGATCAAATTTTGTTCCGACTTGAAAGTATCAATATACCTCCATAGCCGCGAGTTTGTTGAACCAGCGTCGAAGACCAGTGGACGTTACTTTATAAGTTCATAAGTTCTGGAATTGGTGTGTAATTTTGCAAAAATTACAACTAAAGAAAAGATTCCTTCGTTAATTAAAAGATCGTTTACTGTAAAAATAAAAATAAAAATGCTATTAGATTTTTGATAATTTTGCAATTTATAAATCTGCACCTGCCATAAATAAATAAACATCCGGAGTCAAGTAACGACTGTAGCAGATATTTATGGACTAAAATTCCTCATCTACTTTTCTTTTGCGTTTATAGCAAAAATGAATAAATGAAACTCTGATCAGTGTTCGGACGAGAAGAATTTCCAAATGCAGTTGCATCACTGTCACTATATTAACATCAATAAAGGAAGAAATACATTTCCATCGAACTCCTATTTCATATAATCGAGGAGGAAAACTTTAACAGTAATGACTAAACTAGTAATAATAGAATATATAAAAAATTTTCAATATTCCACCGTTGCGTTACCTTTCGAGGTATCATCTCTTTCCAGATAAGTTCGTTTCCCTTCTTTTACGACTACGCCGATACCGATTTACACCGATATAGACACAATCATTGCCAGGTCAACACAACGCACATTTGTCCTCCACATCTTATCCTTCAGACAGCTAAATTTTATAGATAATTTCTATTCGCACTTCGAGAATGCCACACGTTAGCTCTGATAAACAATAAATTGCTCGAGTAATGCCCGCCTGAAAAACCACCGAAGTTATACCACCTTTTCAAGCCTTTACAATGTGTTCCTCCCTTAATTGTCGGTGTGGAGGTTCGAAACGCCGCTCGACGTCGTGTCCCAGTCCCAGGACAATGCGAGCCGGCGACTTTGTGCGGGAAACGTGGTAATTGATCGCGAAGCGGCGCGCGTGCCGGTCGCTCGGGAATTGCCGCCGTTAAAAAACGTAATCGCGGTTCCTTGAGGAGTCAGCGGGCGGTCCGGACGTTTTAATGAAATAATTGCGTGCCCGACGCGCTCGCCCCAGCGAAATACAGTCAGTCAGCTTGCAAACAAGCGTGCGCGAGCCGCTCGCGTGCTGTCGATCCCGTCGTAAGTCTTCGTCGCGCCGATCGTCGCCGGAGATTTCGAGCCCCGACCTAATTAGCCTTTTAAAATACCCACGGCAATTAACCTGTGTAAACAAGCGGCCGGATGCGATTCCGGATCGAAATTCGTACGATCGCGATATCTCGACGCACCGCGCCGTTTCTTACCGATCCGTTGCGAATCGATCGGTTTTAACGATTTTTTAGTAGAACGGCGCTCTCGCCAAATTGACATACAATTACCGACGTTATCTGATGCGACCGACGATGGGTTAACGGTGATAACCCACTTTGTTGCACGGCCTAACTTTATTCTTATCGCAATCGCGACCGGATCGATGCGCCGACAATAAAATGTTGGTAAACGAGACCTTAGTTTACTTAACGATATTAGATATCAGATAATAATGCAATATTACACTCGCCAAGCTACTGCCGGGTAAAAAGAGACCCGGTACCGCTATCGGTTCTATAAACGCTGTTTGTTTCGACCAGGTGGGATCAATTCGCAGTCCGTTAACCTCACCGTTGTTGAAGATGGCTAGGGTTAACCGTACTCATAGTTTTCGTATCTCGAAGATCACTGTAACCGTACAGGTAATAAATTTCTTTGTTACTCGTCTTATAGTGGCGGTCGAAGGAAATTGTTCATCAAAATTTAAACACTTAAATTTATTACACTGGACTACGGATCTCTACACAAGCTGTGCCACGCAAACCTTATTCTTTGTACTCGAAACTGTTTCATTTACAACATCTAGAGATTTCAATTGTGAAAATTTGATTGAATCAAAATCATTTTATGAACCCTAGACCATAAGGAAACGAGGAGTTAACGCATTCGCTTATACCACCGTTATGTTTTCAGTCATTCAATAAATAGACACAAATTCAGTCGTTCTACTGTCAGCATGATTTTGGTAGCGCATTGGAGTCGCTATACTTGTACATGAATTTATTTCTACGATCAGAAAATTTCTCACGATTTAAGTCGATCAAAGATATCATTAACATTCATTGGTATTTGGGTTTTCTTGAATTTAAAAATTCGGTACGGGGAACGGTTAATAAAACTATTACTACTTTCGTCTCGACTAATGTGAATCGTGATGAACAAGAAATTGTTTAAAACAGAGTTCGGATAGTTGAGAACTCGGATACAATCGGATAATTGAGGCTCCATTGTAGCATAATCCAGCTGGCGGTGGTAACAGACTACATATTTTTAAACATACTACTATTCAACTTTTTTTTTTTAAATTTTTAAAAATTTTCGTACAGGGTACAACTTGTGTAACAACAAGAGGATAATGATCCAATGGACAGTTTTAACCACTTTGCAGAATTTCTCGATAGCCTTCGTATTAAATTAATTACGATAAATATAGATCCCTAAGTCCGATCAAACTGTATCACCGCCGAACTGCATCAATTGTAGACAACTCGAACAAACGTGCAACAATTCGCACAATATAACAAACTAACAGCACACGTTGACTTATGCGACGTTGTAAACGATCCTTTCGATCGGCAGCAAAGGTCAACGATAGCTGCACGATTTTCCGCCGACGAAGCGATCGAGTAAAAACGATTCGCTTGGCACAGGTCGCAATAAAAGAAATCGTACCTTCTTCCTTACCGTGTCCCAGGATCTGGTCGATGCTGTACACGTTCTTCTTCTGATTGTATGTTTGCGCCATGCTTCCAGGCGGCGTCTCGCCGGATGTCACTGTTGCAACTCGCAGACCGTACGACCGTGCGGAAAGGCTTGTTCGATTCACGACGCGGATCACTGTTGGCAAACGATCTATCTCCGATCGAGGATCCGTGGAAAATCGTATTTCCCGCTGGTCACGCGGCAGATGGAGCTCCCGCGAGAAAAACGTCGTCGGCGCGCGCGTTGGACAATGCCGAGTGGATCCGAGGAGATCAGTCACGGAATTGAATGTGAGATTAAAAAAAAAAAACAAATAATTAGTCGAGAAAATGAATAACTGCGGACGGGGCGACAGGTATCGTTGAACGTCGCACGCGGCTCTCCGGGCTCGAAAAGAAAATGCGTCAATCGACGGCGCACCACGAACTGGCTCGTCGGACATGAAAGCAGCCCTTAATATCGCATACAGTCGCCCCACCTCGCAGCCCCTGACACCGCCATATTAGCCTCCCCGCCAATGAGGGCGCGCGCTTCTCACCCAAAGCCACCCCGCACTCGGGAGTTGAATGAGGCCTGGGCGGGGAATATTTTGCCCTTTCCGCGTAAATCCCCGGATTTTTTTCCACCTCCTCCTCCTACCACATCCTACCGGACCTTCTTTCTCCGTTCAACCTGCCAGCTCCCTCTACCTCTCTATTCACCTTTTGCCGGCTCGCGTATGTCCATCCCTTTGTCTGTCTTTCGTTTCCTCGTTCCCCCCGACACGCTTCGGGTTTCGATCCAACGAGATATTTCTTCTTCTACTTCACTCGGCCCAACCCCCTCACCATGCTGAAAGGGAACGCGAGATTATTTACCGCGTCTTCGGGTTATGCGAATTTTTCGGCCGCCCGATTAATCCCACCCCCGCATTGCGCGACCCGCACTCGGTTACTTGGCCGGTCCTCCTCCTCACTGGGGGCTGCTTTTTGTTGTTCGTCGGTGGCGGATACGTTTGTTTACCCTCCGAGGATGTCACGGATGAAATTTAAACCGCACGCGAATTTTGAAATAGAAAGTACTCAAGGTGAAAGTTCACACATTTTAGCTCGTTTGGATAGCCTCGAACGTTTGACTTCCTTCTGTGCGATGTACGATATGTTGAATTATAATCCTGGTATCTCATAGACAACTACGAGAAAGCCACTTCGAATTTATTAAAATCGTAGCAAAATTTTACAGTTTTTATATTATACAAGCACAAAGATGGAAAACACTTATTCATCTTGTACTTTCGATACTTTTCTTCTATTTATTATGAAAGAATTTCATAGAATGAAATGTATAGAATGAATTTGCCCGTTAAAAATGCTATCTTATACTCAAAAATACACAAGTTATACAAAACCAATATATTTTAAAAATTCAACGTATTTCTCTAGTAAATGTTATGCAGACACTAAAAATATTTTTCTTTAGTTTAAATTGTGGGTTTATGCCACCGAGATAAAATTTAGCACTGTTTTTCACACATTCTCTAATTATCCCCCCTGAAAAGACTTTATAAAAGAAGTAAACAAAAGTACGCTAAGTAGGGGGAAGTATCGTAAAACGGGATAGGGGTATTAAATGGAGTACGTCTATTCTCTAAGAGGTGCATACGCAGCCCACGCGTGGTATTAGATTGGGATCAAATCCAAGACAGTTTGCCATCAGTCACAGACCTATACATTGAACAGTTTTCGTCTGAACGTATTTCGAAAATTTAACGTGATAGCTCCATAAAAGCATTATTTTCTTCCTGAATTTATCCTAACATTTTGTCTTTTGATTCATTGATTTATGTTAGGTCGAATCGTAGTTATATTACTTTTACTGAAAATCTTCGCTTGCCGATGAAGCGAGGCATTTGGGTATGGGGTAAAATTGGGTACTTCTATATCTCATACATTTTCTTTATTGTAAATTATCATTATACATTTTCTTTACTGTGACATTAGACAGTTATAATATACTTTTTTTTTGTTTTGTATTATTTACACGGATATAGAAAATGATCGTTTTCTTGTTTGACATTTAGACGCTGCGAAATTATTAGTGAAAATCTGGTAGGCAAAGCTGGCCTTAGAACAAAACATAGCTGAAACAATAGAAGTAGTTTTAAAGAAGGAAATGGGTTATAAAAAAGTATCGATAGCATGTAACATTTCTCAAAGCTGAAACAGGCAAAGCAAGGAAAAAAGCAGGAGTTATTAAAAGCTAATACTAATGAATTAAATACAAAAGAGGACTGGATATAGTTTGCATATATGCAGAAGTAAATAGTGACAACTTATACATGATTTTTGCAAATATTAAATTATAATAAGTTGCAATAAGTTTATAAAGTAGTTTACAAGTAAAGTATAAGTCGCTTGTAGCAGATTGTATTCTCACTGTTAAACAAATTTTTCGTTTGGAGAAAAAGCATTGATTGATAATGGTTTAGGATTCGCTGAATTTTATGTTGTCATTCAACATTTGTTTTGCCGCTTGATTTTTTGTTAGCGTCAAAAATAATTTTGCATCCCTGATTCACCTTACATTCCCTTACATGAAAAGTTCGATAATAAACAATTACTATAAAATCATTTCTGCAAGTAATAAGAAAACGAGTAGTAGAAAGACTTACAAAAAAGTGAAATCGAGACAAGTTTCAAGTACATTCCACATGTCTTTTTAATTATTTAACTTTCTCTTCTCTATCAGTTACCGAATTTTCGAATGAAGTAACAGGTAAAACACACAAACTAATAAATTAAAACCATCACGTACTTGACCGCTCACAGCTCATATTTTGTTATGTTTATTTACCAACACTTTCGCCTTTTATAACTAAAACTTCAAATGTTTCATTATTTCCCCAAACTGAGACCATTTAAGGAAAACTAGTTGTATCCAAATAATATATTGCAATGCATACCATACAATAATAAATAATACCCAATAAATGATTTCTGATATATTTATATGATAACAATGTTATATTAATACTATAAAATTCGTATGAGAACGTTTATGTTGTTAAGATAATGACGTTATTTTCGCATCAATGGATCAAAAAGATTCATTGAAAAATTAGGATAGTAAAACCGATTACTGTGGGATAAACGCAGAAATTAAAAATTTGTTTATTCTTTTATTTTGTTTATTTTTGTAAATTTAATATGTCTTATTCGATAAATATGAAATTAATTATATCCAAAAGAAAACCAAAGGCACAGCAATTGTACATCTACTGTTACCGACGCCATTGCCGTAACGTGCCTAGGTGGAGTACCTCAACAAATGTGATATTATTAATTCTATTCACCATCTGTACGTTAAATAATGAAGTTAAGAGAAGGCTTAAGAAAAGCTTCGCACAAAAGTTGTACACATTTTCAGTCAGATAAATGCCTAAAACTGGGAGCAGGAGTTTATCCTAATTTCAACAACTATCCAGGCTTTCGTGAATTATGGTACAGACCGTTTTCTTTCCTTGGTAAATAATTCACAGAAAACGTGGAACGAGAGGTCCAGGTAATTCTAAAACTACCGAATCCCCGGGTGTTCGTGATGATTACGAAAAATAAGGTTGCTGCATTAATAGTTAATCTAGAAAATTTGCTTATGATTATCCTACTTTTTCTAAGACAACACCTTTCTGCTCGTTAGCCGGAATATAATCCTAAGACGCCTAAACAAAGAGGTGGCGCGTTCCTGTAAGCCGCGTCACTTTCTCCAACGCTCCATTCTTCCTACAAAATCTTCTTTGGTAATCTGTCCCCATTAACAAAACTCTCAATAATCCAGAGAACGGACCCTTTGCTGATCATCTTTCCGGATCTTAGCACTAATTGAGTTCCATCGTTCTGCGACAACAACCTGTTGTATTTGTCAACGGTCACTGCACAGGCCATCTCACCTGATGCTATTGGGTCACATCTCAAGCGAAGATGTTTTCGATTTCTTAGGTTTAAAATAATAACACTTATACAAACCGCATCGATTGAATTAAACGCTTTAAATGCTTCACTTGCTATTTATAACTTTTAACGGATAATATTTTGATTATATTTATCAGTGAAATAATTAAATAATATTATTGGCATTATACAATATCATAATATTAATACGACGATGGATACCAAAATTGAACAGAAATTGACACTAGAGAAAATCAGTAAAAATTGATTTTTACAGATTTGCTTACATTATTTTTATAAAACCACGTGCCATCGTTAAGGATAGATAAATGAACGATGAATATATAATATTTTTAGTTTTGACTTTCTTAGTTATATCCATTATATTTATTTTTAATACACAAAATCAAATGAAGGTCATGGTTGAGACGAAACAAACTCAGAAAAAACCGTAAGATTAAAATATAACGTTACCTGTAGTAGAATAAGGACATGTCTATGTTGCGAAAAATTATACGAATAATGTTGATGAAATAAAAGAGACTCAAAGAACGCAGCAAGATTCACGCGAAAAAATGAAACTGACTTTTACAAGCCATAGACACGTCCACAAAAAAAGGATAATTAACGTTAAAATTCGTTTCCATGAAAGACAATCATCATTTATCTGATAAGTACATTTGCATCAACGATAACAACAGTGACGTGTGTAAATTAAGATGGTAATATCAGATGGGTCGGCGTTCTCGAGCTAGGAACAACTGGAAATATATTTTTGCTCTCCTCCCGTCCGATTTAAAATACAACGGGTAACGATGTTATCGACTTTTTAAAACATTATGCGAAAGCCTGTCCAGTGCGTCGCGCGTCCACTGCGCTCGCGTTATTAAAAAGTAAACCCGACGTTTTTAATCGGAGTCAATCGGATCGGAAGCTTCGACGGTCATAAATCATTCGACTGTAATAAATCGACGCCTACCTGTAACGGACGAGATGCAATAAAAGCCGTGTAAGGACGGGCAACAGGAGTGATCGCGCGCAAATTAACTAAAAATGACGGTCGTAAATTACAGGAGGGGGGGGGGGGCGCATGCCGCAAGTACAAGTTCTGCTACCGTGTTCTATAATTTTTGTTTCATTTCAGCCAGTCATCCGTTTTAAAAGAATTTAGCGCATTGTGATAAAAAAACAGATATAAAATAGCATTGGATACACACGTAACATTTCCGCATTGGTAAAAATTTGCGTTACGTTCTTGCATCAAATCTTTCCGAATTTAACTAGACTTTATTCGTTATACTATAATAACGTCGTATAATATTATCATAGAATGTTTTTTACATTTCTACTTTGATTATACTTTAGATGAATCGTTTTTTCCATCCTTCATTTATTTGTTTCCATTATGTTCATAATATTAACAAGGTATTATACGACGCGTATAACATTGCGATTTTTGCATACTTTATCGACAAGCTCAAAATGACCACGTGTGTCGTATTATTCTTAATTAAATTTGTTTAGCGTGAATTAAGAAATAAATGTTACATTAAATCAAAGAGGTGTTTTCGTTTCGGTCTTCTTACTATATTGTTGCGACAGTTTTATATGGTGTGAAGATTTGTCTACATCTGAGCTTAATAGATACATTACACTAAGTTTATTCGAAATTAAGGTTTCGATCGAATTGTACGATAAAAAATAAAAAATAAATATCACGGTAAAAAATAAAAAAATATTTTATATGCAATCCCAACGATATGAATAGATGAATACCATGCAAAGAATTCAAACAATTGTTAAATTTAATCGTCTATCATAAAATTAGACACAATAGCAGTGAAAATCGTTTTCCAACAAACTTGGCAAATACAGATGAATTTTTTTCGTTTTCGCTGACCATATTTCCAACTATAGGATGGATATACCAGCGTGCGGATGGGAACCTGTGACACACCCAGTGTATCGACTGTCAACAGGTAAATTCAGATAGAACTTCGTCGAATCGATGTACGAACACGATCTTACCGCGAGGATTTCGCGACGCGAAAACGCGTTCAGTGAAATCGTCCAATTAAACCGTAAAATTCGGTATAATTACTGAAAATTCGATCGGCGCGACGCGGGACGCGGACAAATATTAAATTTCCGGGATTTATTTAACGAAACGGTGTATCTTCTGTCAATCATATAAAGGTGCGGGCGTACAGTGTCGTCCACGAACCCGTTCCCTCCGTGCGCCGCGATGCTTTATAATGCAAATAAACCGTTGGGTGGGTCGGCGCTCGTCGCTCGTGACGCAACAAACCGGATTTTTGGGAATATCGTGGCAGCGTATCGCGCGGAGGGGAGAAAAAACTATCTCTTCCGTGGATGATTTTGAAAAACAAAATGCCTCGTTGGCTGAGAGAAAAAAGCGACGTCACCATTTTACATACGGCCGAAAAATGGAGGGAAAAACGCGTTGCGAGAGTTGATGGACGTCGTAACGACGTTAAAACGTTGTTCTAACAATGTTCGCGGAATAATAGGCTGAATTGTAATGCGAAATACGTGCTTACTGCGAAATACTATGGTATTGAAAAATCTTGACGTTGCGATCCATTCGCAACGTATGTAATCGGTTACGTTCGCCGTTCGTGCATGGATATGCGCAAGTTTTATATTAAATATATTTAAATCCAAAATCTATAAAGCAAAGTGAAGAAACATTGGTTTTGCTATTATACATGTTTCTGTAGTGAACACACTGTACGAGTGAACAAAATGGATTCTTCGTCATTTTCAGTTGATACAAAACATGCATTGTGAATCATGAATAATAAATACAACCTTTTATAATCTTCGGTAAAACAACCAACAAGTTTTAATTCCAAATCCGATTACACTTGTTAAAGAAATAAACTATTGCTTAACAATCCAAATACCAATTTTGATACCAAGTTGCAAATTCTATATTCAATTTTTATTTTCTAACAGTTTTCTATGACCGAATATGTGAATCATTTTATTCTTCGATAAATCATACAAAATTAATAGGAACCTGTAAAAAAGAAAGGTCTTTAATACATTTGCTTCGATTCGATAGCTTCTATTTATTTGAATACTTTCGTTAATGATGTGCAAAGTAAGAACAATTTATTCTGATTATTTATTCACCACTTTCATGTTAATAATTCATAATTCGATGGGTGTAACTTAATAAGTGTACTAGTTAAAGGTCAAGAAAAAGTTTTCGTTATTGCAACAATTTAAAAATAAAAAATGTGAGACTGGTGATTGTGACTGTCATGGTAGGTTGAAGATCGGTGCTTCATCACAGCGATTTTACGATGATATCTATATTTTGCCTATCCCCTGCTATTAGTAAGGGAAAAAGTAGGGCAAAACGGGGACGCAAAGTTATTTTTGCTGCTAACAGGAAATCGGATGGCAAAACAAACATCGAGTGCCACTAAAATATTTAATGGACCTTAAACTATTAGGAAATAATGCATTTTATTCAAACAAGAGATCTGTTTAATAATCGAAGTATTAGAAATTTTCCAAAAGTGACGAAATTCTTCGTTTTAGCTCACGAGTATGTTAAATGGTGTTTAAATAGTTTAAATCTATTTAAAGTAATGCAAATTTTATGATAACGAGAAAATCATTCGCTTCTTCGCTTTTTAAAATTTTTACTTATTATAAAATTATTGTAACTTATTTACTAATTTATTGTTTGCAAAAATCATATATAAAATTGTTACTATCTATATCTGCATTTATGCAATTTTCATATGAGCCTATTCATAGTAGCACAAACTACTCGAAATAATAATAACAGAAATAGTTTATTAACAAAATTACGATTAGTCTAGAGAACAAGGCAACTTCTCACGATTTACAATAGTAATAACAATAGTAACAACAGCGGCAATAACTATGATCGCAATAATAAGAAAGGTGTCAAAAATGCCGACGAGTATAACAGGAACGAGTTTACTGGGTGACGGCTATACGTCTAATACCCCGATCCTTTCATTCAGCTCTTCCACCCTTATAAACCTTTTCCTTCATTACTCCCTCATTTTCTCGCATTATTTCACCATTCATTTTCTTACACTCACTATTTCTCAGCCTGTCTCACTCAACTCTGTCTTTGGTCTTTGAAGAAACTAAACAATAAACTCAGGTCATTCAAAGCTGCCCAAACACTCTACAGTTATTCGTCCGATATATTAAGTATTATACGACATTCGTTCTCTCACAATATCGGCTCGAATAATATGAAACAAAAAGAAATAGTACAGTATAACTGTCCAATGTCGCTAAAAAGGACATATATAACAGGTATCGCTGTATGAGATACGGGGAAAATCGAACGTACCCTGTTTTATTCCATACCCAAATCCCTCGTTTCATCCCCCAAGCGAAGATATTTATTACAGCTAAATAATGCTGCAGTTATTGTAATTCGTCCTTTATAAGCATGATTTTTATGGTCTCTAGATCACACGCGTAATACAAATCTTCTAGCACGTTAAATTTTCGAGGTACGTTCAAACAAAATCTGTTCGTATGTCTATTACTGATGCTCAACTATTCTGCGTTTAATCTGAGCCTAATGCCACGCGTTGGCTGCTCATTGCACCTCTTATCTCAGAGAAAGAGATGTATCCCGTTTGACCCGTCTACCCCGCTTTAGCCTACTTTCCTTACATCTTAAGCTGCAAAAACGGTTCTCATAAATGAACGAGTCAACTTTCTTAATCATAGCCTTACCCGAGAAACAATCGCGCAGGAATTGGCCTGATCCCCGCACAATAATGGCAAACAGTTAATACTTTACAGATGTGGTTAACTTTCCCGCCGGGGTGAAGCGGGGAGCATTCAGATAATTGGGAATCCCAACTTCAGCGGTATATGACGGTCCCTACGTTAGTAAGATTATCGCCGTGCGATTTACTGCCATTAGCCAAATCATCTACCTGTATTGGGAACACTGGAGACTCCGGCCAGCCAGCGTGATTTTGATTTTCCTGCGAAGGTTTCGTTGCCCAGGTATGTGAAATTGAAAAGAGACGACCGAAAATATGGTAGGGCTTTTAATACGTGCAACAAAATGATTCGACAGGCTGGTGCACGTGCAACGAACGAATCCGTTCCTCGGCCAATGGGACGCGAATTTCATCGTCGTTTAAATTGAACACCGCATTAGAACATCGAAGTTCGTAAACACGATAACGTCTGGAACGTAATCAACTACTAATGAGCTTAACTTCCCAGCCAAGTATGAACGGTAAATGCAGAGAACTAATTAACGTTTATCCGTACGTGCGTCGCGCTCTTCAAAATTGGATATCCTCGGTTTGCGCTGCTCTTTGTAAAAAAGAAAACTCTTAAAACACCGTGTACGCGTTACACCTATTAGGAAGCTATTAGGAAGTCGCATAAATCGACGTGATTTTCGTAATGATTAACAGCTAGGTTTCTGCATCTGTAAACGATCTAGATTTTAGAAAAGTTTTTGAAACAGAGACAGGAGATTAAAAGCTTCTTAATCCTTATCATCATAGTTTTGTGAACATGTTTTAGCCCTTCGCAGACGAATCAAAAGCTTAATGGAACAAGTTAACTATACTTTGAATTTTTTGATATTTTATAGAGTTTAGGGTTGAAGAATTAATTTCCGTCGAAGCAATGGATCACAATAAGTTTATTTTATTGTTTCACTGTTATATTTACAGTAATTAATAATTATATATAATATATCAACTTTATTCGAAATCTCAAATGACCAGAGCGAACAGTCAAGTAAAAATCGGTGCTTACAAAATCGTAATCAATTAATCACACAATACCAAAATGTTCAACAGTTTATTACATAGAATATGTGATATAAAAATAATCATAAACAAATGATATTATAATTTCTAATGACTATCCATAGTCGTTCCCTCCTACAACCAAATCTGATTGTGCATAGCGAGAAATCGTGTCATGTGACTGACACAGCGTCTCGGACCTTGCACGAGACCTGTTCTCGTCGGGAGGATCGACAATCGAACAATCGGTCGCCCGGGCCAACAAAAGGAACGTTCTGCAAACTTTTCGTCTCGCTTTTTCTTACCTGTCGCGACGAGGATCGTTTTCGTTCCTCGCGAGCGGAGACGGGATAAAAACGCGGAAGGTGTACCTTTGATGCGATCGGCGAGACTGAGGGGGCGCGGGCCCCCTGATAACTCGTGGGTGTAATTGTTATATCATGAATCTGCCGGCGTGGAAGGGGTGAGGGTGAATCGGGACAGGGGCGAATAAAGAAGGAGCGACGCAAAGAGGGGCGGAAGAGCGGGGAGGGAGGCGGCAGGAAAGCGAAGAGGAAGGCATGCAAGGCGACGTTCTACAATAGGCAACATTAAATCTGCAAAAGAGAGAAGATTCTCTCCCGCGCGCGGCACAACGGGGCGAACGGGGGAGGGTGGAATCTGGCGTAAAGGAAGCAGATACAATTCACAATAGACCCGGCGAACCGGCTCGAAGATCAAACGCCGCCCCTGCGAGAGCTACCGACGCCCATAACTGGCGTAAGACTTCGCGAGTGTCGAAAGTTCGGTCATATCCGATCCGCAACCAGACGACGTGCATAAGTGTCTCGTAATAATCGGGTCCGAGGCGTCGATGATCCGTTGGATCATCGGCTTGAAAGCCGGATACTGTTGATCACTTGCAATCCTGGCGAAAGGTATTAGGTTGGCCAATAAATCGTTGCGTTTTTCCCTTAGACAGCTATACAAGAAACCGCTATGATTTATTGGTTAACCTAATATTCCGTTCAACGACATCTAAGGGTATTATCTTCACTTCAGAAAAGCCGTAAAATGGAACAAACAATACACCGAAGAATGTTACGCGACATGATAATCGCTTGGAAATATTATTTACGTCTTGTTTTCTAAAATTCTTTAATGGAGATTAGAAATAACGTAGAATGTTCATATCGGATAAAAAAATATACAATTATATAAAAATAACTGAAAAATAAAGAGATTTAAACCTACCAAAGCATTTCTCATTTATGAATTTCTGTGACCATCATCATCATTCTAGGCATTATAAAATGCTATAATGCTTCTTATAATGTTTATGGCGGTGTAAGCGTTATATTATTCAGTAAAATTATACTTGGCAGAATCTCCAAAGCTTTTATCATACCAATAAATTCCTTTTTAAACTCTCGTTAACTGCTCTATCATTTTACTGACGCAGTATATTAAATGTTATTTTTTGTATTTAATTAACGCTTAAATAATTCTTTCAACAATCAAATACATGACATTGATCGAATATTTCCTGTGAGGGGTAGTCTTTGGAAACGGAAATCGATTTCAATTATCTTGAAATATGCTATAAATAGACCACAGGTCTTTACGCAACTATGATACCAATTTATAATGACGTCTAAGAATACGTGGATATCAATACTTAATAGTTCTTAATAAATTACTAAATAACCCATTCTAAATCAGAGATAAATAATTTACGAATTTTTTAATAACCTGTTCAACTCCGATAGCAATTTCATTCCTGAGTTATTCATTTCTAGAATTGCTATTAAGAAGAAAATAATTAAACTAATAATAACATCTATCACATTAAGTTTATATGACATTGTTATCTTAGGTTTACAATCATAATCTTTTTGTTAGTATCAAAAATGTTTTCATACTTGATTTTTCTTTTTAAATCAATTCTTGAAAATTAAATGTAATGTAATTGTAAACGTAAACGCCCTGAGAAATGTTTATTTGTCTAATATTTATACGATCGAACGACTTATTCAGATTTGGAAATGTATTTCTGCGCTGATGAACCGGTGTACCAATATCAGAAATCGTACACTAAGTTTTTATTTTATTGAATAAATCGTTTTCGATTCATATAATTTTTGTATATAACAGTGTAGACACCCAACAATCTACCATTTACGTTACAGTGTTGCAGATGGAAAAATGAAATGATTTCATGCGCTTTCGTTTAGCAAGACAGCACGCTATTCACATTTGGCAAAATAATTGAAACATAAAATTGGAATTGCGATAAGATACCAAATTTTTTAATTAGTGGATCTTCTTCCATACAAAAAGGATAGTGAAAATATAAATTATCACCCAGAATTGTAAAATACTGTGGATCTCGAAGTGCAAGTACTACGTTGACAGCATGTTCTCTGCGCGTCCGCGAGAGGTCATCACAAATTGATCGCGAACCCGAGCGTCGAAATTTCGATAGTGCACAATTTGCCACAGTACAACGTCGCCGGTTGTCGATCCTGCATTGCAAAAATGACGAATTTTCCTACCCAGTTTTACACCGCGCAGTAGCATTCTATTTCATTAGCGGCATAAAAGGGGAAAAATCGTTTGGCGGCTGAATCCGAGCGATTAACAAAAAGGCTTTCGTTCGTTCCCTAGAATCTAATTAAACGTAATTTGAAATACAATTTCATCGATTACGATTAAATGATGTTGGAACGCGGGAGTTCCACGCAGAAACCTGACATTTTTTTTTTCTTATACAATTTTCTGCCCACTTGCAATCACTATTCTTCTGCCTTGTCTATACGCTTTTCCAACCAACGGATATAATACAGTGAAATTGATTAAAACACTTCTGATCAAGTATTTACGCATTGGACTATAGTAATTTAACTCTTTTATATGTACAAAACTGTAATTTATACATGTGAGACATATTTTCGAAAATGTTGTTTTACGTCTGAAAATTTAATCTACACTTGCTAATATGTTCGAAAGACAAGAGAAATAAATTGTCAAGTTACTATAAATTCACTTATCTCTCAATTATCTTAACGATAAATTTGATCATTAAGCAATACACGTGTTAGCAAACAATAACATTCCTTGTTTCTCGCAATGAGGAAAATGCGACACGCCACTATGATATTAAGCCACTCGTATCGGATGGCTAAAATCAATGGTTGCTTGAGAGTTATATATTTTTGATACGACTTGATTAGTATACTGATATAGTTTACTGTATTGAACTATTCATACATAGCGGATTAACCTCTTTTTAGTGAATACATTTATAAAGCAATATTGGATAGCTAAAATCAATGATTGCTTGCGAGTTATATATTTTTGATACGATTTGATAAACATACCAATACTGTTTACCGTTAGTTATATACTTACGAGTGATTCAGAAATAAATAATTATCAGACTGTTGGAAATTGCTAGAACTATATAAGGATGACGATAGTTCTTCCATTTTTACTGAAATCTATTATTTTTCAAATTAATCCCTGTAGAAATAAAGTCTTTCTGGAATAACACTAAACTTCTTATTCCACTGAATTGTTATTAGAATAAAACCTTATCCGGATAAATTGTTATCTACATAATATTTTATTCGTAAATCCTTACCTCGTATCCGTCGTCCAGATAAAATTTTGCTAAACTTTTTAGTTATTCGAAAGCTACGACGTATACCGTCCTTAAAATTATAGTTTAAAGATAAAGGGTTTTATAACTTGATGGTTTCTATTATCCGCGGACTTAATATTACCGTACCCTTTTAGGTCACAGGGCGCGGGATTGCAGCGTCGCAAGATACAAACCGTCGCGGATGAAAAAGTGGATAATGGACAGCGGACGAATATTAATAAAGGGACAAAGCGGAAGAGACGGTGGAAGAGCGTCATCAATAATCCGCGATGGGAAAGCGAGAGACGACGAATATTAAATGAATCAACGGCAACGATAATTGCGACAATAACCGTCCGTTCTCTTCGTCGTTGAAACGACGAGAGGAAGGTCCGTCGTGGGTCCGGTTCATCGGAGAGTGTAAAAACAACGAGATAATGCGATCCTCAAATTGGCCAGCGTCCTATTCTTTCAGAGAAAAACGTCGCGGAGGGAGGAACGAGTTTAGCGTGGATTCTATAAGGGAAGTCACGGTATCAAGGACGTAGTTATTATCCCCCGGGGGCACGCGCGTATTGTTACCGTCGAGCGAGCCCGAGAACCATTGAATTTTCGGAGACAAACGAGGCGAAGATTGCGTGTTTAAGCAATCGACGTGACCGGGATCGAATCGAGCGGAAAGTAGAGGAAATAATCGGCAGATTCGAGCGCTTAATCTTACAATTATCCTGCCACTCTGCTCATTAGGGACGTAGTACCCGTCCATTTATCGAGCAGCCGCTGTTCGAACGCGTTACACTGGATAAGTACCCGACGAAAGCATTTTTAATTCATCGTTCCTAGATGCAGGATGACGTACTACGTTTGTATATGATTCTAACCCGATATCTCGAGTATAACAGCGAAGATTATTTTATTTGGTGACTCAAACGAATTACTCTAAGACAAGTCAACATTAAAATAAAATTATTTGGACTTCATTCGAATCTGGTTAAGATTGACCAATTAAATAAAAAATGTTCAAAAAGAGCTGACTTGACAAATACAAACTAATCGATATAGTCCTATAATGCAATTTAAATAAGGAACATGAATTGACAAATTTAACAATAACGTACCCGTCACAATCTACCTAACTTAATCCAGATCTGATTTAATTAACGTTCTCAAACACTGAACTTTTCCGAATGCAATATATTTAAGAAAACAGATTATACATGTTGATAATAACTAAATACAAGAGTTCAATTCTATTCAATCATCTGACATACGAATCGCATCGAACCGAAAGAATATTATGCCTAGACTAGGAAGAATATTATGCAAATATCTCAATTTCCTGCGGGAACTCCATAAGAAAGTATCACTATTCTATCTCAATAACGAGCATCAATAAAGACCGGTTAACGAGCGAATAAAACAGTAAACTGAACAATTAAATTCGTCAGCCACGCACATTGACGATACTAAATAAGGAACGCACGTTTGTATGATGCAAGAGTTAAATAGAATTCGATAAGACAATGAACGAAACGCAAAATAAACCAATTCCATTTGAATGGAGATCGTCGGAGATCTAACGGCACATTTTAAGTGTCAGCCCTCGTCTTTTTGTAAAACGGGCGAAAGAGTCGAAGTGGAGAAAAAATGCAACGGCGGTACAATGGTAACCTTTTCGAAAACTATTCTCTTCCCGTTTTTTTGTTAATCCCGGATTCTTTTCAAGCGATAACAACGCGGTCGAGCAGCCACGAGGAGGTCGGTGGTCGGGGTTGGACGCTCTTTCGTGGTTGTATATCAGGGGCGTCGCGTTATTGGCCCCCGAGGCGCCACCGAGCTTTGTCGGGTGGCACGCCGTGCGCCGGATAAACCGAGACCGAAGAACCACTGACTTTTATAGGATAAACGGGGTAAAGACTACCCCCGGCCCCGTCTCTGTGGATGTACGCGGTTACACGCCGGCGACGACGTACGTACACACCGCAAAGTACGTTTGTACAGTGTCTACGCTCTGGGATGCCGAGGGACGGAGCTTCAGAAAGGGGAAGACAGATCGGTCGAATATGAATTGTGCTCGTGTTACTTTCGCCGACCTCGCTTTCAACGTATTTCGTGCATTTCGGGGAACAGCACGACTTCCCGACGTCAAAAATCGATTTTACTCTGTTTTCATCGTACAATACAAAGTGGTACGCGTAGGGGTTGCACCTATTAGTTTCAGGCGCAAACTGAGCTCTATAGTGATTCTGTTAGCTCACGGAAAAGTATGGAACATGTTTCCCCTGATATTAATAGATTTCACAAAAATGTCGATTTCGCCTTGTTTTAATCAATATAGTACAAGATAACGCGTATAGCGATTATTAAACTACAGATTTTATACATACATTTATGCCTGAAAGGTATAGTTGTAATATATAATTGCGAAGACATATGGAGAATTTAATGATGTTATTATATTGTTCTCGACTTATCAAAATTATTGAAAGAAATAATTCAGTTTTAGTCAATTCATATTTTTTACAAACGTGTTGAACAATTTTTATCTTGCACAATAATTCGCAGTTTAGTAATCATATCCTTTAGTATTAGACGAAAACTGTATATTGATTCTACTAGGTCAGATTCTACTTGTGAGCCACGTTTCTTTCGAAATCAATGGATTTTACAAATCACAAAACAGAAAGGAAAATATTTATAAACACGATAGCTACCATCGATTTTTTAAAACATTTTATTTGAATAAAGTGAGATATTAGAACAATGTAGTAAACAAATATTATGAATTTACTGACCATTAAACTGTGTTCGACGATTTTAAATATCAACATGCATAAAATTAGTTCGACTATTTTTACGTGAAGTGTGAAAAATGGATGTCACATGAAACCCTGGTAACGAACGTGTCAGTATGACTTATCGGTAGACTGCAGGTTATATAGAATACATGATCAAAATTATAAAAACACTTATACAAAATATAATGTTACATACTTATAAGAAAATTAGGTAAGTAAAATACAAAACTACGAGGTCGGAAAAATTTAGGAATCTGAATTTATTGTAACTATTAAAAGAAAAAATACAACTCTGTTTAACAATTGCTACAGACAAGTTTTATCTTCCCTAAAACTCTACAGTCTAGTTCTAATAGAAATGTTAGAGAGTCTAAATAAATTCAGCCACATGTTCGGTGTTAATAGCAGGTACAGTTGTCAAAGATTCGGTAATAAATTGAAATCCAATTTTCGTTTGATTTGAAACTTGATGGAACGCTGTATCGATCGAACTAATTTATGTTTAATCCCAGCTCCTGCAAATTGGGCCATAAAGATTTATATTTGCGTTAACATCGACAGTCTATTTCTAATTTGACTCGATTTTGCTGTTTCCCATACATTAAATTCTGCTAATATAGTAACCGTTCTATAGTTCAGGAAAATATAGATGCTTTTGCATCTACTAAACCGATATGTATCTCATTTCATTTGGCTATTCTTAAGAATTGAGAAATAGTTTAAATAAATTGAAAATAATGTGATAATTATATACAACTTGCTACAAATGCATGAACTTTGTAATCTACTGATTTACGCTTTTGCATCTGCTAAACCGATATGTAGCTAATTGCATTTGGCTATACTTCAAACTTGAGAAATAGTTTTAATAAATTGAAAATGAAGTAACAAGTATACACAAATTGCTACAAATACATGAATTTTGTAATCTACTGATTTAGAACATTTGACAATGTTTCTAAAATTAACCTCGCCATAAATATGAGCCAGTTATTCGTTTCAAGAGATTCACGAGTCCTCAAAACCGATCACAAAGAGTAGAACATAATATGAACTTGTAATAAAATTGTATTATCCGAGTATCAGCCACGGAACATTGAATAAGAAATTGTGTCTCTGACGATATTAGCTCCACTTCGGACGACCTACGCACGATAACTAAATTAAAAACGTACTTCGACGTTACGGAGTTAATCGAAAGACGCGTGACGTTTCTACAATTTAAATTGTTTCCAGATTCGAAATTGCGGGACACGTCGAATACGAATAGCAATGCAAGGAGCGCCGCCGCCATGGCGTCCCGTAGAATTCGGTAGTGTCAGCGAGACAGAGAGGAAGATTAAAATGTACTTACCAACCGCATAGATAGATCGACAAAAAGGAAGGATGGATGCCGAGGGATGGTGGCTACGCCTCTGCTAAATAAACTAACCCCCGCGGGGGAGGGAAGGATCAGTGGAGACAGAGGGGGTGGGTACTGCGCGCCCCGGCGCGGCTGCCGGGATTTTATTAACTTCTGCACAACGACGACGCGCCGCGCGTTTCCCTCGGGTTTGAAAGAGACAGAGGATGCGGAGACCTCGTCTCCGACAAACAGCCAAATAAAGAGATAGTAATTATTGTGTTTGTGCCCGGTTTATTTCTTCGTTGGCCCGTGCCCTCGTCACTCTACCGTTCTCCTTGGTTCACAGTCGATCCTCTCCAACCTCTGTTTTTCCTTAAAAAATCACCACGATCCTCTTGGAAAAGCGTCCCCTCTAATTAATCCAGTAAAAGCCGTACTCTCGTCGACGTGTTGCAAACTCTACGCGAGAACGTGCTAAGAACAGTCGATTCTATGAAATTAACACGAAACCCTACCTAGCCGGTCGAAATAACCGTTTCCACACTTTTTGTTTTAATATTGCTGAAATTATAAAAGCTCTTGCATAGAATTCATTAATAAATTTCTTAATTCGAATAAACAGTATAAAAAAAAAATAAAAAATTGTAAGAAATGACTAAATATAATGTCTTTCCATTATTACAAAGCAATGATTACTAATTATTTTTAGGGCTCGGTAGATGTAATAGTGTTACGTCATTCTTGATTTAACTGAAAGTATTTTAACATCGGTATATCTTACAAAGAAAGATAATTCTTTCTGTATTTTGGCTATAGCCAATTCTGAAAAAAGAGAACAACACTGCTTTTCAATACCCAAAATTACTCTAAGAGGTTACATTTGATCCACGAAGATTCAGTTGTTCTAAAATTTTATTTTGCAACGCAAACGTCGATAAATAGGTCAACCATTCTATAGTTGCTTAAACGATTAATAAATCAAATTAGAAGACATTTTCACTGCAATTTTTTGTATAACATCTCAGTTTGTGGGGTACGAAATAAAAACGAAAAGCAGTTGAACTTGCAGAGGTTGATTTTAACATCTTAGAATAATAGAAAATTATATAATATAAAATGTTCATGATTGACTCTGATTTTTATGACATTTCTTACGTTATTATATTATTGTAAACGTAATTGTAATATTTCGTTTTCTTTTTCATTAACAGTTCGACCTTGGCTAAGATGATGTGTGATTCTCGTTAAATATTTCTTTTAATTTCGTTTAATATTTCTTTCTCGTTAAATCTAGTGTCCATGGTATCACAAATCAATATAGAGGTTGCCTTAGATATCAGCACGAATACATTATACAAGATCAAGAATATTATTATATCGTTGAACAAATGCGGATATCTTTCCATATAAATGATTATATATGACCATAAAATTGTTACAAAATTAGAATAATCTGCGACTCTTTATTTATTTTGTCATATCGAATATAAGCAAAATTGTTAAACGTATTTTAGGCTTAAACACAAGCGTTGCTTTATTAAGCATTACCCTAAAAAACAATTTTCATATAGAACAAATATTGCTATAAAACTTTTCGCAAAAGAAACATTGTGGCATCGATCTGAGCAGTATTTATATGAATATCGCAAATACGGAACACATACCGAATATCAATTTAACAATAACATTTATAAATTATCTATGTTTCATAAATAGTATTCAAACGAAAACTTTTTCGTCCAAGAACTGTCTTTTATCTGTACTCGCAGAATCATACACTGTGAGTACATTTTTCAAAAATGCTGCGTGGTTCATATTCGGCAAAAAACCTATTTAGAAACTGCAATAACTGCTTCGCCTATTCTAAACCACAATTACTTTTACCCGCTTCTAATAGATCCGAAGAACCATTCCTAATTTTGACTTTCAGGTGCCGAACGATCTCAGCTAGACCACAGAGGGTGTCTGGATCGAGCGGTCTTCCTTTTGCAGACAATCGATTAGGGGCGCACGGAATCCGTCGACGCGACCAAGTGTGTAAATTGAACAAAATTCCCTCGGTGCTCGATAAAGACGCCAATTACCGCAACGGCCGGGCTAACCGAAGGCCCTTAACGAGGGGTATGACGTTAAGAGGACAGGATTGCCACCGGGGAAGGTATAAACGAGGCGATCGACGGCGTAAATCGCGCGTGCATCGTCATGCAGCGTACGTGGACGGCGAGATAGAAGGGATGAGAAGCCGAGGATGAGCAAGAGGAACATTCGGAAGTCCGATCAGGGCCATTGGCTTTGATCCGTTACGTGGCACGGGCTCTGCGCGTGGCTGAATATGCTCCCCCGCGGACCCCGCCGCAGATCCAGAAGACACCCCGCCGCACCGTTGCCTCTTCTAAGTCCCTGTATTCACGGGGAATTCGAAATGATCGCGAAATAACCGCTCACTTATATCAATTCACCGGCTGCTCTTTATAAAGGCGCATTCACGCGTGCCATCCACGAACGATCCACCCCTACGCACGTTAAGGACTCTATATTCCTGGCCCCCTGTCTCTTTCTCTTTCTCTTTCCCTTTCTCTTTCTCTTTCCCCGTCCAGCCTCTTTCCACGGGATCCTGCGACCTCCTTCGCTGTCCCATTGCGATCGTCTCTGTCCAACCCCCGTGTAACCCACCAAACGTTTCCAACCCCTCGCCGAGATGGGGGCGATCATACATAGCGGGGCCGCGTCCCCCTTCTTTCTTTTTCAACCGGCTTTTAGCGTCGACCTCGAGAGGCGATCGGGAATTATCTTAGTCAATTAACTTGGACGCGTACCACGCGCTCGCCCGATTATCGCGCGTTAATCGCTCGCTCGTTCAAACCGGCTGAAAGGAGCGGCTTCTGCGCGAGACCGACGCGGTGCTCCGCTTTGTTTCGCGCCCACGCCCGCGCATGATCGTCCAGCCGCATGGTATTATGTTCTCCACGGTGTATATCGCGTTTCAAATTAATTGCCGAACATTCCTTTCGGTGAATGATATCCGTATTATTCGGAAAAATCACCCGGAATTACCTGTTCAGGTGGGGTATAGTTCTTGGAAATTGCAGCGAAATTCAATGTTCATTTTGAATGAAGTGGTTAACAGGAACTTTTGAAGTGAACGTTCACATAGCTATAGCAATTGATATGCATTGAGTAAGTATCACATGTTATTTATAAATACATAATTGCAGATAGAATTATTAATCCTATGTCATACTTCTTTACGAGTCTTGCACGTAATAGAGATTTCTAGGAAAAACCTGTTATGTGCGAATGTTCTTTTAAGTTCGAAATATAATTCTATTTTCTTGCCATCAATATTTAAGCATTCAACTAAATGCAGGCACACAATAAATATAAATCGTCTTCGTTTAACTCAGAAATTATTACAATTGAAAAACTTCTAATCCTTGTAGCTATGAAGAAAATGGTATGGCTAGGGGTTAACTAAGTAGTTTTATCTTCCTTTCCAAAATTGGTCACCAGTAACTCAATAGTGTAGTACCATTCTATTTGAAAGGATCTTGCAAAGTAGTTCATTATATTTGTTCCCATTTATACCTTATTCAAGGTACAGTTACAAATCTTTCTACTTCTTGTGCCACGATCTATCACCCAGAATGTTAATTAGCTGGGATTCACAATTAGTGAGCAATCTTTACTGTTTCTATCATTTTTCCAATGATTTAATAGAAATGATAAATAATTTCAAAATTACTCTTACATAAAGGAAGTTCTAAAATCCTGGAAAACGAAGTGCTTCTTCCGCATGCTCAATTCCAAAATCACACAAGCAACTGCAACCGAAAATATTAAGAAGTGGGCGCGGATCAGCGAAAACCGTGAAAAGGGGGCAGTGAGCCAGCGATGGTAGGGAAACCATGCTCCGGATGGCTAAAACACACAGCGCGCAGGTGCGACACCGTTGAAAGGCTGCTGATTGTGGAGAGTAGATTGATTGGCATGCATGGAGGCGTTCTTGCCGTCGGTTTTTCCGCTTGCAAGGAAAGCGGCCGGTGTCCGACGGCAATTTCGCGATTAATCGCAGCTCCCCGGAGTCGTTCGTGGTAGATTGGTCAGCGGCCATTAACATCGTTAAGCGGTTATTAGTTTCGCTGGACTCTTCGTGATTTCGTGCGCCGATTAAGATCGTTCTTTTTTGGGTGATCGCGTCTGTTAGCCGGGCCAGGCGTTTCTCCCGCAAACGGTGTAGGTAAATGTCGCGCGGACACAAAGAGGCTCGTTTGCGGACACCCGACTCCCGGCACCGTTGTGGGATCCGTACGCAAGAAGAACGGAAAGAATGATCGAATTAACCGAACATTGATACAAGCGGAGTAACGAGACGAGTCGATTACCCGTCGAGTGGTTAGCGGCCGGGTGGATAGCGTCCGGGCTCAAGGCTGGGAATCGACGGCCAACGGGGAAGAACGGAGACTACAGCGCGGAACGAAGACGAGGAAATGATCGTCGCCGAAAGGATTTCTCCGGTGGGTGACGGTGGATTGGTCGGTGGCAGGATTCAGGAGACAATGGGCCGAAGGAACGAGGAGGAAATATAATTGAGCGATTTGAGACGTCGTCGAGAACCGTAGAGCGGGCCGGGGCTGGTGGAAAAAAAAAGAGGGGAACGATAAGGGGCGGGATGAGGGCGGGGAAGAAAGGGAGGAGACAGGACCGCCGCGATAAAGTATAATTATTTTCCGATAGAGTGGAAATTATTCGGGAACGAGCGAGGAGTTATTGGCGATATTCATACTTTTATTAAACGGCTCTCTCTCCTTCTGTCTCCCCCCTCCCGACGCCGTCACCGCCGCACCCGCCTACGCTCGCCCAACCCCCGTCTCGCAGACCTGGCACCCTCCTATCACTCTCTCTCTCCCTCTCTACTTCCCTATCTTCTTCCTTTTTCACTTGAGCGCCGATCGAAAAGATGTATAGTCGGCACTCACGGCAAATTAAGCCCTCTGCTACTATTTTATTCCCCATTGTCCTTGCGGCCGAGGATACGCTCCTGCTCGTTCGATTGCTAAGAATGTAATTACTTCTCGTTTGCCAGACGAACGGTATCGGTGACTGGGCCGCGACGATGCATCCGCGGTGTAATTGCTTAAATAATTAGTTTCCGACGATTAATTCGAGCCTGGCCGCCTGGCGCCGATACAGGATCCGCGATATCAGTACAGGAAATTTCATTATTTTCCGTTGACTTAGCGGAAGAACGCGGGGAGATGAATGTGCCATCGGAATCGGAGGCTTCAGTTCATTCACAACCTGGATAATCAGTTCAACTCCGTTACCGATTCTGAAACGCCGTGCCGCTCGCTCGTTCCTCTTCGTTATCAGACAGTTTTTTAATTGCTTGAGTACTTAGCCACGAGTTACTGTACAATATGCCAATATGAACGTAGCACACTCGAAATCGTTGAGTTCGTTAAAGTGGACTACGGATTTCTTGCTTCACGATCATTAGAATACTGACATATTTTAGAAGCGATAACGGCGCTTGAAAAATCGAACACGAATTGTTGTGTTAATAAATTGTTTCTTCTCGTAAACGATAGAGTCAGTATGATAAAAATTGTTTAATAATTTTCTTCTGGATTTTTACTAGAAAAATCAATTGAACCGATTTCTGTCGGAACACGATCATTGAAATTTTTGGATTACCAACAACTACTGTCCCAAAAAGTTTTACATAATTAAAATAATTTGATTAAGGAAACTGAAACAGATAAATTGAGTGTCAGCGCATTGACTTGAAATAACTCATCGTTGCCGTATCTTCCAAATATTTATCGAAATAGATTTATCAAGATCTTTAACTGATGATTAGATCAAAAACGCATTCGCGTCGTCTCCGAGACGCATAATTTGTTTCTACCTGTTGGATGTACTTACGATCGACGGAAAAAACGTTCAAGTAGAAATTGATCGCTCGATCTCGAGGCAAATGATAATTTCTTTCGATTATTGTCTGTCATATTCGACGCGCTAGTAAAACCGAAAAAAGTTACACATCGTTTGTGATACCAGAATCAAAAGCAGCAGAGAAATGATTGACAGCGATTATACTTATGGTCGACCGAAGAACGTTCGATATAAACGTAATAGAAACTATAACCACTCGATCCCAAAGTAAACGAAACACCTGCCTGCGCACATTACCCCGCGTCTGCCAAGCTTCCTTCCTCCGCCATGCTGTCTTACTTTATAAAAGCAGACGATCCTCGTCCTGCTGATGACACGTTGATAATGATACTCCGCAGCTATTCAAGAACGAGTAACATTGTTAACTTTGCAATAAAGCGGGGGTGATACCGTCAGCCAGGGGACAAAGGTAACCGGCGTGGAGGGGCGGGAAGCGATGAAGCAGCAAGGGAGAGAGGGCGAAAACGGGATGGCAGCGGGGTCTGGGGGGGATAAAGCGACACAGAGAAAGCGAGATCTCACCCATTGTAAGGTAAGGGATGATAATAGGTTGACATCTGCACTCAGCAGCCCCCGGTTCCAGCAGCTCGTTGGAAACGCAATTAATATTCGTAATTATGCCACATCCCCACCTACTCCTCTTTCTCCACCTCCACCTTCTTCACCCTCGCCGTTCTCCCAACCTATCCACCGCTTCGCTTCTACGGTTACTTTCGTCGTCCTGCCGAAGAACGGGATTTAACGAGATAAGTTGCAATCACGACATCGGCTAGGTATTAATTTCCCTCCGTTCCAATTTGTCTCGCTTTTTTCACTCGGCGGTGATACTTCTTACCGTTCCAGTATCCCGATGCGATTAACGCCGTCTCGTGTTCCATATGTGGGTCATGGTGATTCTTAAGTAAACATTTCACAGATCTATTTTAATCCGAAATGCAAATATCGTTGTTCAAATATCAAATTTCTGACAGCTAATTTAATTATTTATATGATTTATTAACACTTTACTGACGATAGGTAGTCTATAAAACAGATTTTTCTCCTAATCAGTATTCTCTGAATTGGTCGTCAAGGCAACCAATAATTTGTTATTTACTATTGAGATAAAAGTGTAAGATTGTACTATCGCAAGCTCCAATAATATTAATAAAAATGTAAACTAAAATTTAACATGAAACTGCTACAAGCTCCCATATTATTATATAATTTTTTAAATATTCGATATCTTTCACGATTAAAGAAATCAATTAAATAAAAATAAAATAAATAAAATACGTAAAGTAAAGTGGTAAATATTGTTTAATACCAAGGTTCTGAAAATACAAAAATGTTAGTAGATTTAATTATCCTATAATAATAGAAACGCTTGCAACTGAATGATCAGTCCGTAAATTATTAAGACATATGTAGAAAAACTAAATCTACCGATCTCATCAACCTACCGAATCATTTTCTAATCTTACTAATTTTAGATGAAAATATATGGAACCCGTTGGAGTCACGTGTTGTAAAGAGGTTATGTTCTAACAGCGTTACTAAGCGTGAGCCAATTTGTGTTATTATTATATTTTTGTATCTTAAACAAGATTTGTATTTTGTTGGTTTATAATTAAAGTCTATGAACTTTAATCTCTGGTCGTATTTATTTAACATTATCATTTTGACTGACTCGATAGATCTAGCGTTAAAACGCAGCTGCTTTCAAGTTCCCAGAATAATACAACCCATTTTGTCCAAAATAAAAGAATTTATTAGATTTTATAAAATCTTTGGCTTTCTTCAAATTTCAGTTCAGACTTTAAAGTTTAAAATTTAATTTTATCGAATCGAAACTCGATCTGCTGATCCGCGATCGGTTCGTTGCATTCGAATATGTTAGCGACGCTGCCCACGACCTCGTTACTAATAATAATAGAGTGGGGATTTATTTGCGGCATTGAGGTAACCCTCCGTACTTCCGCCCTACTAAAAACTGTCACGTTCAGGGCACCACCTGCTGTCCTTCCTAATTGCCGGGTAGGGAGCAGGGATCGATACGTCGTAGATCCGATCTATACCTCTCGCTAACTCTGGGGTATACCGGAGACAATTTCCGTAACTGATTAGAGAAATCGAAACCATCGTCATTCTATCCTCCTGCAATGTGAATTTCCTTTTATGCATTTCCAATGTGGACATCATTGCAACCGTTACACTTTATATACGACACGAGCCGGCACACATAAACGAAACTACGATGTGCTTCTTTTGTTAAAATTTTCAAACAGAATTAATGAAGTAATTTCCTTTACAACCTGCTTCGTCGTGGAAAACTTCGAGGCATCGTTTACAACAGATTATCTAATATTGACCTGTCGAAAGTACAATGCTCTCTATACCAAACTTTCCAACTATATCTTAAATAGGGAAAATTTAGATATAGGCAAAATCTATAATCTACCAAACTTTATCCAAGGAACAAAATTGATAGACAAAATTGATACATAAAATTTAGTCGACTAAGTTTGAATGATATTCATTTTCTCTAAATCGAAACATTTGACTCTTTCGTTATTGAAACCTAACGATGAAAATAAATGGAGACACATAAGAAACGAAGAGATTTAGAAAACTATTATTACCGAGTAGGTGTCAACCAAGGTAGCAAAAATCATGGTGCAGGAGCATCGATGCAATCTGAAATTTAATTAAAAAAGAAAAACAAAAACTTCTGGTCACGTCGAAATTCAATTTTGTGTTTTGTTGTCAACACTTTACCCTCGTAGTCGGAGCAGATATTGTCTCGTAAAAAATCATTGATGACCAAATTATATTATATTTCATTTTGAGTACCACATTAAAAAAAAAACTACCCAATCGATAAAAATCACCGGTTACATATTTTTTGTATTAAAAATAAATGCAATAAATATCTTAAACACAGCAAATATTCTAATAAAAGTGAAATGTTTAAACGAATCTTTTCATCGTTATGAAGCAACACATGTTAGCTACTTTTAAGACTAGAACGAAAATAGAGGTGGATAAATTTTCGACTTGAGTATACTATAAAAATATACACTGTAGAACTTTTTTCTAAATTAGTCGTGTTACAATTAGTTGTAGTGAGTACTAGTATGAAAACATTTGTTTCAACTGTTTAACACTGTGGAGCACTCTAAAATAAACACTCGTGATTCACGGGTGGTATAAAATGGTTGTCAGCTCCATTCTCAAGGACGTGATCGCCCCGAAAAGTATGGCGAATGCACCAATGCTCACGCAGGTGGCGCGAAATCCGCAGGGCGCGTTTAGTTTTCCAGCGCAGTCCGTCGGAGTCTGCGAAACACATAATTCCATACATAAGAGAGACGCTCAATGGGCCGGAAATTACGCAACGGAATTTGCGACTTCTCGTCGACCGAAAGCCCGCTGTCCAAATAGAAAATGGATTAAGAGCATCGAGGTACAGTTTCGAAGCTGAGTCGCAGATATTATCGGTAATAGCGCAATTATGATAATGGCGGGTAATTCTGCACAAAATTCAGATAGAGGGAAAGAGAGAGCGGGGACCGTCGCGGAGGCGGAACGGAGACGGCATCAGGCGAACTGAGACTGCTAATGAAGGAAACAGTTAGATTCAAACGGCCTCCAATAATTATCCTGCCAGCCATCCATATTATAGTCTTGACAATGCGCGAAATTGTTCACACTTCCCTTCACAGTACATCTAACGCTCCGCAGTTCCTGGATGCTGGATGCAAAGGGATGCTTCGACACACTGGGACGGGCACCGTGTACCCCTACACGTATCCTTGAAACTTGCGTTCTGTTGTTGCTCCACCCACTCGCGTTGCTCGAAAAATTCTACATTTACATCGTGAATGCTTAACAATTCCATCGAGCTAACTTTCGTTTGCGTCATCTACGAATCTGAAAAAGGTGACACCTCTCTGAGACATTCGGGAATAGATTAGCTTTGGGAATTTCTTGTTTACAGGTAATTGTTATATTAAATATTTACTTTTTCTGAGAGGATACAAATGTAAATATCATTTTTGTTTTTCATTTTCTTTTTAGTAAAGATCGTACAAAATGGTGAATTTATCTGTTACTTCCGGAACCTCTTCGCTTGGGGATTGCCGACCGTCACAGTTGGCATGTGCTGGAGCGTACAAATTAAAAAAATTTTTATTGACCCATAAACTAGAAACTATTGTCTAAAATGAAGAGAAATAGTTTCTTTTATTGTAAATTTGACTAGGAAAATATTCTCAAAATTTGAAGTGAATTGGATGCGTAGTTCCGGAGGTTTCGTAACAACTATATTGGAAAATGTAATTTCGAAAAAAATATAAAAGAGATTTTAAGATAACAATTCTCTATAACAAAACAAGATTTTTGTAAGATTAACGAAGTTGTACACCCTATGACATGCCATTGTTAATTAAACTGGAGTAATTTCGTTTAACAACTCTGTGTCAAATTCACCATTCTATAACTTGTTGAATGCAACTCCTAGAAAATGTATTTAAAAAATTTTAAATTAATTTCCTTCGATTTCCGTTATTAGCCGTTATTAATATTTATTCTAATTACGCAGAAATTCCAACAAGTCTCACCCTATACGAATTAAGAAACGGCTTTACAGTCGGATTTAGATTTATTCTAAGACGTCCATCACGTCTCAACTCGAAATGTGGTTTTACTTAAGTAGTTACGCTTTTACAACGGATTATGTGGTTACCGAAATGCTAGGTACGCTAAATGGATTAAAGAATTATTCCGTTACACTCACTGTTTGCCGGATCTCCCCAAAGTATAGAACAATAGAACGCCGGTCACTATTGTCAGAAGCTCGCTAAAGTGGATCTCATTTAAACCGATTCACATGTGCGCTTTCTTTTACGACCTACCAATAAAATTATAGCTTACTATCTCATTTACCCCCTGCGTTATAAAATTTTTGTGTAAATTATAGCTGTACAGTAACTAATTTTAATACCTAGCCGTTTGCTTTTGTATACATAAGCCCCAACCAAAATTCGGGTACTAAATTTTAAGATTGAAACTTCATTTATTCGCGAATTATGGAAACAAATATATGTGGCGAATAAATTGAAATAATGTTAATTAAACATTAGAATTTAAAGGTGTTGCCCTTTCATGCATTTTTACAAGAACTGGTAAACAATTTGTTAAATTGTCTTCAAGCAAACTTGAATTCACATCTCGAAAATATTAATAATATGTTTAATAGATTACAGCTAACAAATATTCAATTCTCTATATGCTAAATCCAGTAAGGTCGCCCCGTTCATCTCAAAGAAGCAGATTAAAAGCGCGCTGAGCGTAAAATTAATACGTAAATATTTGAAGCAAGTTGAGAGAAGCATCCACTTTGCAATAATTAATTTCGTACATAGAGGTTCCCGAAAAAAACCTAACTTTGTTAATTCCCGATTAATTGAGAAATAACTCGTGCAGTCTGGCATTTACGCGCTACCGACGGCAGCGACCCTGTTGTCGCCATTAAGTTCCTTCGAAAATCGCGGTTGTATGTAGCAGACTCGTGATTGCGGACCTCTTACGAAATATAATCAGACCGATGAATGTACGTCGAACGATCGTCGGACATGTAAATTCATGTCATCGGAATTTGAACCTCTGAAGCCGGGAGCCGGCATTCGATGTTGATGTGTTGATATTAGTAGAGCTAATTTGATAGTTTAATCAATTTCCGCAAGCCGACGGGAGTTTAATGGTGATGTCATCATTTTCAACAGGATACAATGGGGTTAATCTCGCTCGACGAGCTAATATTCGGAGAGTTAACAGAGTTTCAAATGCAGGCAGGGCCGTCATTTGCTCGCATCCGTTCGCGGCCGTGTGCGCGAGCCAGACAAACTTTCATTTTTCGATATATCCATGAATTCAAAATCACCGAATAACATCCTAAGAAATCAAATACTCTCGTTTTTTTCGACAATACAGTTCAGTACACGACACAATTTAAGTAGCGACACTTGAAACGGCTGATTTTTAAATTCTTACAAAAATTACGAAAACACATTTCGTTACATTCGGTGTTACCTTTTTCTAATGTGCACACGCGCGTAACACATCTATATAACAATTTTGGAAAAAAGAATCTTCATAATTTCAGTAATGATAAAATAAAAAATTTGAAGCGAATCGTATTGTCTCATTCGATTACTGTTAGTTCAACTATAATATATTGTCCTAGACCGAACTGTTCGTTCTTCTCTTTTTGCATTCCTCGGAATATTTTACATTCCTTTCACTCTTATGTAATTATCAAGAGGATATTCAAATTTTAAGTTAAACTTACCAAATAATACGATGATAGAACATTGTACAATAAAACACTTAATTCGACGAATTAAGAATAAAATATCATTCTTCTACATGATACAGCATAGTTTTCAAAAAAGTTTGACTCACGTTAAGTGAAATGTTGAAATTTTATGTATTCGTGATAAAAACAAATGAGGTATGACATCAAACAATGAGAAAATTCAAGGAAAATGAAAGCGTTAATAAAATAATTCCAACTTATTAAAATTTTTAAAGAAACAAAACATGTTTTGCAAAGAATTCAGTCAAATTTCTGTAGAAAATTCACCCCTCTATTTAATTAAGCCTCTAACACGTCACGTATCTTTTGACAAAAATTTAAAGAGGATATATTGCAAAGATTTAAAATTATCTTAATTTATAAAAAGATAATAGTACTATCATTACCAGTACAATATCTGCAAACACTGCAGATCTCTATGAAAAATATAAATTATCTATGTAGATGAAAATGAAAGAATTCAATAATTCTTCACTGCTAACGATGGCAGTGTGTAGAAGATAAACTATCTCTCACATTTTGCAAACGATACAGACAATTGTCTTACATCCTTCTGTATCTGCCTTATATTGCTTTTGTATAATCCTTGCACAAAGATTTTCCTAATTACGACTAAGAAGAAGTCTTTGCACCGCGGTGTTCGGTGCGCGTGAAACTGGAAAAGAAATCCGACAAGGTTGCACACCCGTTTTACGGTGCAAATTGTATTTGAATAAAAGACCACGGTCCGTCGGACTCGAAAGTTTCCCGCGGAGATGCGAAAAGGCCGTCGAGTGTCTCGAAATTCTTTGAGAAGAGGAATCCCGGTGAAGAACGGCGAAGAGAGGAAAAGTGATAACGTCGGTATCGACGATCGAATAAATGAAAAGTCAGCAGAGGTGGCGGGGGGTGGTGGCGTCGCTTGCAAACGGCGATAAAGAATTCCCATACGATACGCTCGCTTCGGAGATAGCCGGGGGAAAAAAATCAAGCCCGGATAGGCCGGGGGGTGGGCACCGGAGCCAGAAGAGAGGGATGCTGGATTACCACCGACGGAATTAAAGATTCACAGGCGTGTTTCGCAGTTTTCGTTCGAGCGGCCCTGCATGCGAATCCCCGAGCGGGCATATTAGGTGGAGGCACGCAGTTAGGCAATAACCGCTGTCAATAGAACCCGGCCTCTCCTCCTCTCCTGGAGTGGCCCCCACTCGAAAATGCTACTCGCTAAATTAGGTAGGTTATATGGGCTTCGTTTCATTTGCGAGCAAACTTTAATAAACGCTAAAATTGCGTAAAAGAGCAAGGTTTTCAGACGAGCGAATCAGGGTCGGGGTGATCCCTCCTCGTCGACTACGGCTCCGGCATATATACGAGGAGTTATGCCGCTTCGGAAACTACCGAATCGGAATTTTTTCTTCTCATTACAGCCACCCCGGGAGATTCTTGTTTGCAGAGAAATGTAGACGAAACCTCTCCCGTCTGATTATATTTGGGAATTAATCGCGGGAACCAGCTCGATACCCGTCAAAAAGACTCACCTCATCCGCTCTTCGTGCCTTGAGAGCCACAATGTTAATAAAACATTGTCTATACGTAGAAAGGAGAGTACCCTGTTTGCGATTGAGATTCATTGTTCGCGCATCAACTACATAATCAAAGATAATTCGTATTGAATTTCTGGTGATAATTGCTAGGAAAAGTATGATTACTACTTAATTATCCAGTTTCTTTGGTGCGTTAAGTATTCCCGTACTTCTTCTTGCATTCCAGAGAAATACAAGTTATTTAACATTCGAATGATAGACCGTTTTGATAAAAATGTAACAGAGTATGTTTAGATTCATTTACAATTTCATTTATCAATTTATCAATATATATTTCATTCTAGACGCATTAGTCTTCGTCGTATGGACTTTAATTAAACGTATAAAAATTTAAATTAATTGTTAGAAACTAAATACACAAATGACAATATTTATGCTATCTGCAAGTGTTAACATTCAATTTACCGAGGTCTCAAGGTGACTAACAAAAATTGCGTCATCAGAATTACAAGACAGAATTTGTCCACATTTTGCACAATTTTTACTAAATAGTGTGTTTTACTAAAGAAATATATTCAACAATTTTTAATTATAGCAACCTTATCACTTTAATAATTATGAAATAAAAAATGTGAAACCTATCATTTGACCAGCAATGGTAGGTTTACTGTTAAGATAGATTAGACCTAATTTACTAATTAATAGTTAATTCACACTGGCAATAACTGTAACCGATTAGTGGTTCAACCATATAATCGAAAACAATTAAAATTTTTGTTGATAACATCAACGGAAAATTTTGACTAATTTTTCCTTCTATCAGGAACTCAACTAGATTAAATCTTATTAACCCCTTACACTATAATAACGAGTCAGACTCATGGCGAAGATTTTATGCAAGTTCTACTAAATGTGAATACTATTAATTTCTTCTACGTTGAATTAAAAGTAAATTCTTCTGTTATCAAAATATAGAAACAAAGATAAATGAAGACAATTAAGGCAAAAAAATTGTCTGATCCTATGAGGAAAATTATTAATTACGAATAAGTGCTAACCGTTACAGCATGAAAGGGACGATAGTGCAAGGGGTTAATAATTCACGGTTAGTATACATTAAATCTTATTTTATAATTTGCTATATACAATCATAGTTTCGTTCAAATCGTTGAGTCTTAAAGCTTCAATTCAAGCGATTAAAATGTAACAGATCTGCATTATTAATTTGTATTTTTAAATTAATGAAATTATAATAATTATTAAAAATTTAAATAAACTCAGTTTTGTTACTTCTAAAGTAATTCTTTTTGCCTGAAAATACGCATCAGACAATTCATACCACGAATTGTCACAATTCGAACTAATTATGTTTGGTATAAAATAGCTTTTGCACAATACGGAAACGCTGTAGTCATCTAGCGGTAAAATGGTCGAATTAAACCACTGTATAGTGTCGAAAAAGCGCCATTTGATATAGCGACAAATCGCTCAAACTGATAATCAAATGTCAACAATAACAATTATTTATACTTGTATACCTTAACTATTTATACTTTCGAGTTTTTATGCTTCTAAGGGTCCTATTCACCATTTCTGTGTCGCGCACAACAGTTTACGAATTTAGACATATTAGTAAGAATAGTCTATATCTTAATGTAATTAAAAATTAAGACAATTTGGTAAATTAATATCGCAAACATTATCAAACTCATAAGGGCTCAAATTAGAGCTGGAGAAAAGCACTCTACAATAAGAAGATATCCATTTGAAAATAATTGCGATGACATATTAGAAATATCAATAGAATGCGATGTTAAATAAACATTAATGAAACTTGTACAACACTATAATATGAATTTATTTATTATTAATTTATTATTAATAATCGAGCTTTACGCGTAAACTATTAAAAAAGATCGAGTATTTTATATACACCATTTATACTATGAATGAACCTATTTAGAAAGAATCGAGTATTTTGTATACATTATTTCTACGAATAAAAAAAAATCTATGAACATAAACGAGGCCATTGGCATCAGCCAACCTCAATAGTGTTGGGCAATTCTACCACTTCTATTTTGCTGAAGGAAAATCATAAAGCGCTCAGGATGCTCAGAGCTCTGTATCCGATCGTGTGTGTCTGAGGAGGCTAGATTTGCAACATTGCCAACGTTTTTTTTAAACAAAAACTAGGTTTCCACCCGTTTTACTAGCTGCCCTTCTGCTGCAGCGAATTGACAAGTGAGAAATATAAACACAAAAGCTCCTTCTCATCGCTTGAGAACAATACCGCAGGCCATTCTTAAGCCGCAAGGTGAAAAGTTTGGTTTTAGTAATAATATGGCGACTATCTTTGGCACACGCCAGCACCTTTCCGCAACTACCTGATCCGACTCTAATTGTTATATGGCGTCTTTGACCGTCCCCTAGCGGGATGGAGTTCTTTTCTTTCCATTCCACCATAATTCACGTAGCTGCCAAAACTGATGAATCCGACGATTAGGAACTAAAGCCGACAGTCGAAATGGAAGTTAAAAGTTTTATTATCCTATCGCGGCTATAAAAGCTCCTAGGATCCAATAGAATCACGGAAAGTAGATGCATCTTTTAATTCATAAAGGCGAGTGATATTCGTGTTAATAGACAATATATGCCAAATAGGATGGTCGCTAAAGTCCGTTATACAATTGTCATTGTCAAGTTTGTAACATAAAATTCTGTACTAACGTAACTAATAATATTTCATAAAAATTTGAATTATAAGAGTCATATAAATTGTAATTTAACCATAATTTTTGATGACCATAAAAGTTGATAGAAGAAAAAATAAATGTTTGTGTAGGAATTTACACTTTGTATAAAAATCCACAGACTAATTATAACATTATTTGTTATAATTCATAGCAATATGATAAATGAATGAAGTATTTGAGGCTTAAGTAAGCGAATTGCAATACTTGGAACAGTTGCAGTATTTTGTTTTTGTACAGAACTTATGCTAATGAAGTTATTATGATTCCTGTGAATTCTACAACACGTTTTAAAAACATAAACAAATTTGATAATCTATAGATTCATTTGGAATGTGATTTAATCATTTTTAGTCATGTCACAGAATCGCTACTCGGAAGCAAATTGTTAATACTGGAACATGTTGCACTAAACGCGCGTACAGTATCATGTATCAATGAGGAGATTAGATTTATTTATATTCTTGGATGAGGACGTTTATAAGGAATCGGAAACCGGTAATTTCAGTAGTTCTTTTGCAAAAGGACTATTTATTATGTTCGACAAAATCTTATAAGTTTGGGGTCTTGAAGAATACTAAAAGCTTACTGAAGAAGGATCAAGGATGCGAAAAAGATGCAAATAGAAAAAGTTATTTGTTATGATTTCTTTATGACTGTACCACTGGCAAGACGTATCTCTCTTTTATAGTCTAATCGAAGCTCTGTCGAAGTAACTTTCACTATTAAACTTTATACATGCATACATTTTTACAAGCTTTGTAAATGAAATTTTCAGCTCAATCTGTGATCCTACCAGTAAATCTATTATTAAGAATTGGTGTTCTGTATACTATATGTGAACTACAAATGAACTTATTAGAATGAATCGAAAATGCTGTATACTTTACTTGAAAGTCTGCGCTATTAGTAAAAATCGAATATTTAATCTACCTTATCTCCGTTACAACTTTGTACAAATTAGTTAACCCACAGAGTTAGGACAAAGATTTAGAATTCTGTAGGTTAGAACTTTCTGTCTCATTTTTTTACAAAGTTTATAAAATTAACATTATAAATACCCATCTGCATGAAAAAATATATAAAATTATTGCGATATATTTATCACTACTAATTATATAATTAGTAAAAATAATTGTTCAACTATCCATAAAAATAATTACGCTTTATACCTTATTTTTGTATTATATATTTCATAAATACTATTTCCGCCATTTAAGTGTTGCACCGTATACTATATTCGCTTCTTGCTAACGTACCCATTTTTCATGAACTGTTGATAATGACGAGCGCGACACGAAATGGTAAGAGGGTTTTAAAAAGATGGTGCAGAAAAGCTCATAAGATACAATGTCGGTACGGCTCTTAAGTCTGTGATAAATTAGTTAATTCAATAAAAAAGAAATTTCTGTGCTTTCAAAGGCTGAAATTAAAGCTGGAGAAATGCACATTACGATCAAATTGTTTAGCTTTCCAGAAAAATTTGAGATCTCATGGAAAATAAATTGTGACCGTTGTGTCAAAGGTATTACATTGTAACCTTAAAATGTATGATTAATGCGATACTCGTAACTAATTCTAAGTAATTTCTTATACCTGATATGTATAGAAAGATTTAAAGCACGAATGGTTTAATTTAGTCAAACTTTTGCATCGAATAAAATGTAATTTTTATTTACGGAAAAGTCCATGAGGTTCTATTCCTATATAATATTATTCCTATACAATAGAACATTTTACCATATAACTATATTTTTTATTTTGCAATTTGACAAATCTTACCCAACGAGATGATAACATTTTATAGTAGTTCGTGCAGATCACACTGTCTTTAACGTGGCGCTAATGGACAATATAGATACAAGTCTATCACATGGCGCCGCCATCACTCGAGTGTGAAGTGTAAGCATCTGTAGGCAGCTCATGTATATAAATTGCTATATTTCATTGTGTTTATCCTATCAGGGAAATTTTGACGTTCGTTGCGTGCTTTGAATTTAATTAAATTAGCCCGAATAACGTGTTCAACAAAACGATGCGTAAATGCTGCGTGTTGACGGTCGATTCTTCACCAACTCGAATGGATTTATAAGAATTTACAAGAGCTGAACGGTAAACAAAAGTCATTGATCACATGCCACCCATTTTTCAATGCAGAACGGATTTTTCAGCTTAATTACTCCTTGTTATTGATTGCATGGCCTCACTTGTATATTTTGTTACATAATTTCAACCGTATCAATGCTTGAAAAAGTCATCATGCTTGGAAAGTAAACGAAGGTAATGTTCGCTATGTTATTTTGAGGTTAGGTTCTGCCCTTACTATCAATTGTTCTTTGTTATCAATAGGTATGCATATCAATGCGTTCATTCATGTACGTGACTTTGACGAATATACTTGAAACAGCAAATGATTTTGTTTTGATGAAATGATTTTTAGTATTCGTAAGTCATCGATCTTGTAATAATTCTATTGTACATCTTTATCAAAGTTTAAAATTATCACATGATTTAATTCGGCATAAAAGAAGGTTTTTATATTATATTTTAAGTGAAATTCGATTCATGGAGAATGTAATCAGTCATTATTTATTATATTTTGTGCTCAAGCTAGGTATTTTTCAAATTATTTATTTTCGAACGGTTTCTAAAAAAAGACGAGAAAATAATAGTTTAAAATCTGTAACAATCTTAATCGGTAGATTAGGAACTTGAATTAGAAATATGTAAATATTTAAATAGAGATTAAAACGTTCTGCAGTCTATCAACTACAGATATCTTGAGTGCATTTTGTGAGTTATCGTAAAATGAGCTGTAAAAGAGATAATCTTCGTTCTTTGATACTCGTTTATCGTAACTCGATCTGTTTTAACGTCTCATTGTTAGACTAAATATCTTTCCTTTGTCGTCCCGCTTTTGTAACCCCAATAATAATTAATGTGCAATAGTGACGTAAAAATAGTTTCGGTAATTACGTGGTAATTATACACCTCACTGATTCCGCTGATTTTTAAACATATTGTTAGAATGAAATTTTCAAGCCATTTATTTCTATATACGTATATTACCGCCATTCGATCTTAGTTTCTAAGATAGGTTAACAAAAATATTGTTCAGAATATTAAGTTTTACAACTATCTTTACTTTGCTCGAAATCGTTTTGATGAGGTACTTTTTATGAATAATTACCATTATCTCAAATATTTGAACTTTTTAAAACATTTTAAATCATACAATTTTTGAAACTTAATTGACTTGATAGCATTAGTATTTTATGACAACACTATGTACCAAAAGACATCATATCTCGCACAACGTCTAATGGATCACTTTTGCTAATTCGATCCGCGTAGCATGCTTCCACCGACAACAACTCTTATCAGTTTAATATAAATAATAGTCAGCTTGGTCGTTGTAAAGATGAAATGTAAAAATGTACTCACTAAAGCGAAAAACTAATTCAGGGATGCCTCTTCCTCAGTACAAAATTCTCGCAATAAAAAATATCGTATATAATATTAACGATGATATAAAATGTTATTAATAATTATGTAATGATCGATATTCTTTTAATTAAATAAAACTGCTTGAAACCAAACAATCGTTTCATTGGGACTTCCATAATGCACTGCGATGTACTTTTTATGTCGACGAACCTAACGTCTTCCTACTTTCATTTACGACTGATACTTTATTAATGTCATGGAAAGAATTTTCTATCGTGACGGCCATATTAGACAAAATTGAATACGATATATCCTACATAATAATTCAGATCATTAAGTGCGGTGGAAGTCGTTTCGTTTACCGTTTTTATTGGCTGCCTAACAGATTCCAAATTCTTGTTCAACCAAATTTTAATATTTTGTCACAATAAGCATTTGTGTAATAAGCAGACACAACAAAATTTTTTGTCAAGAACTGCATATCATAGAATATACAAGAAAATAATAGAAATAATACGAATATGTAAAATGTAAACCTTGATGTTCAATACCACCTTGATAAGTATCCATTTCTGATGCTCTAAGCCCTAGCACATCGAACTTTTCTTGCTTTATTTTCAAACAAATGTTTTATCCAGAAAAAGTTTCAAAACCCGTTTCAGTTAAATTATTTTGTCAAAGCGTAAAATTCTTTTCATTTATAATATTCAAAAACAATTTAGTTAATACGTTCGCAGTGTTTTGGTGTTTTTCATTTTTTACTCACTCATGCAATAGAACTGCTTATTCCATCAGAATTATGCTGCTAAAAGGTGTACTTCTTTGTCAATGATTGAAACATCAATGAATTTATTTTTCGGTTTTTCCTGATGCATCTAAATGCCGTGCCTCGATTATTTGAGATCGTGTAATAAAATCAGAAAGAACATTTTAATTAAAATCATTTAAGTTTAATTACATAATTATATAATTAAATGAATATTTATTAAACTTTTGAAAACAATGATATAGATTTTTATTTAGTTGTTGTTTTGTTCCGTAGACATTTTTAGAATCTATTCGAATAACTGAGATTACTATAAAATTCAAAGCATTTTAGTAATGTAGAACGTCTATTAAACCGGAATCGGATAATCGAGACTCTACTGTACTTAAAAGCAGATTCTATTCGTACAGAGCGTTCCATAATTATAAGTTATGATCATCTAATGAAAAACTTACACTATTTTGTAATACTTCCAACTTAGTTCTTTCGAAAGCAAAACTTTAATGGAAAAATGTTTTTTCGTCTTTGTTTTACCTCGAAGTAGTTCAAAACCGCCCATTCCTACTAAAAGGCGAAGACTAAAGTGGCGGAAATGCGCCGTGCAGCAAAAAACTGCACCAAGCATCACGTTCTTAGAGAAATAAGTTACGTAAGGAGTGGGGTAGGCAATGCGTGCGCCGGCAGTCTCGTGGAGTGGCGTGGCGCATCTACCGTGTGAATATTACAATTTTGAACTACGAAGAGTCAGAAGTCCTACATCATGCCGCGATCGCAGTTCAGAATTATAATATTCTCATCATTTTGCATTATGCACATGTAGCAGCTGTTGATTGTCTTACATCGCGATTCGCGATCTATCGTTGCTGTAGAAAAATAACAATCTACGTCGGTTGTATTGACCAATTGAAATGAAACCATATAAATGGAAGCATTTTTAACTAGAGTGGCAATTGCTATTTCCAGACTAACATTGGCAACATCAAAGGGTGAGGCAATAAGAGGATGGCTTCGGATGAGGTGCAAGCTATGGCGGAAGCTCGGCTTGGCGGATCCGTAAATTCTGAAAGAAGTTCGTACACCCAGACGGCTCGCAGTCCGGATTTCATTCTCAGAGAGGATATTATTGCGGGCGCGATGCAGAATGGAAGGATGTCGAAAGTCAGGCGTTCATTCTGCCTGTTCGTCACCTTCGACCTCTTGCTCGCCTTCCTCATGTGGCTCATTTGCACAATGGTATTGTCTCGTTTCTGAGAATACAAAAACACGATACTTTTCTCGGTGACATTCTATCCTCATACTTCTCAAAAATAGTTGCATATATAGGATTCTACGATAACATGTTCATGTATTTTGGCAAAATTGAAATGTTAAACCTGTACACTTGAATCGCTACTCTGGGGATTCACAATTCAAAATAAATTTATTTGTATTCAATAAATTGCTAATTAGAAACAGAATTTCACCGGAAACTGAAGGCAATGATGATGGTATACAAATCGTATCAATGTAGTGAAACGGACCCATCGAAACTTGAAGCACTTGTCTAGAATACGGATTATGAAAACAATACAATTCTATAATTTAAAACGCAAGAGGATATTTTATGTAATAACTTACAAAGAGCATATGAGAACTGAATGTTAATCCTGCAAAAGGCGATGTTTGAACTTCATAAATACTTTTGAGTTACCAACATGTATTGCGTTCTGCAGATTTGAAATCCCGCGGGACGGAACGCAACGCATTCTTGCCGCGGAACTTTAAATCGGCGGAGCATTGTACATTCTATTGTATGGTATTATATACAAAAGCATGTTTTATTTGTTCAAGTATTTCAGATATTCGGTTTAAATCATCGGTTTTACTTACTTTACCCACTTTGTTCTGACTTATAACTGTTTACAGATTGCTGGCGAAAGTCTTGAGTCCGCGTTTATGAATCAAGTAGTTCATTATCACATAAAAACTTCATTGTTCGACATCGTTGTAAGTACCTGTACAAATGACCGTTTTATACTATGGGGACATAAGTCTCAGGAGTTTTACCTTTGCAGATGGCGGCGATCTGTAGGTTCGTAGTCTTGCTATTATTCTACGCGCTGCTTCATCTGAATCATTGGGTTTTCTTAGCTGTGAGTACTGTAGGTTCATTTGAGTCATTCGCTACGTTGGGTTTTACATATACAGGGTGTTTCGAAATTATTGTGATTCCGAGAAATGAGAGGTTCCAGAGGTCATTTGAAGTAACTTTTTCCGAAAATCGAAAATGTAATCCGCGGATTTATTTACGGGTTATTAACGAAAAATAGTGGCCAATAAGAGACGAGCGCAGCTGGCGTGAGAGGCGGCCGCTTCAGTGAGCGAACGAAGCCCAGTTTCGCTGATTGGTTCAATCACCTCGTGCCTACTGGTCTCGCCTCTCATTGGTCACTATATCAATAACTTGTTAACGAAGTCGCGAATTGTATTTGCGCTGAGGAAAAAGTTGCTTCAAATGATCCCAGGAATCCCTCATTTTCCGATTACGTGTGACTTTTGGGACATCCTGTATATAACAGAAAAAGTGTAATGTTTCGCAGGAGTTTATGGATTACTTTGATATTAAAGACAAATATGTAACGCTTGTTATAGCTGACAACTGCCACTACGTGTGCTTTCTTAATCACCAAAGTGTTTCTTTTTGACGTAAGTGCCACACAGTATCGACCACATCCGAATAAAATCGCTATTAACCAAAGATACTATTTCTAGTGGACGAAATGTACTCAGCCAGTATTCCAAGTCCTCCTCATTCTCTCATCTTTCGTGGTACCTTGGGCGGAAGCATGGTTCTTCGATATTCGCGTATTGCCACAAGAAATGCAGGCTAAAAATTGGTTTCGAAGTAATTATTGAGATATTTTGCTACTCTATTAACATAATTAAACAATCCTACTGAATCAACAGAATCTACAAATAGTATAGTTATTAAAATTTTTCTTTATTATCAGATTTCACAGACGATGAGAGGGAACCGTTATTGCGAGGTGGGGCCACGCAGGGAGCGAGACAGTTTCCCGCTAAAGAACCCATCGTTTTCTTTACTCCCATGAACACTCCCGATACCTCAGATAACGAGGATGATACCGATAGCGTAAAGGTAAGTAAAACATTCGTGAGTTCCGTCATCTCAGAAGTAATCTCGTTCGAATTGGCAGCAACTACACTACGTGATGAAAGCGAACGCACTTGGTGATGATTGTCAGTCTTTGCTGCTGTCGAAGGATTGGCAAATCGAAACGAAACTGCCGAACGGCGATGAAATCTATTACATGGACCGTTCCAAACAGGAGAAACTGCGGAAAATAGTGGTAATTTACCAAATCCCAAATGTTTCTCCAAAATCTGCTGCACATCGATGTAATACTTTGTTTCTAGGGAATCATCGACACTCCCGCTTCCGTACTCACGGACTTATTATTCAATGAAGTCGACTTGACGCCAACGTGGAATAAACTGCTCAAGGAATGCACTAAAATCAAAGTAACGCTTTCCTGATCGCTCATTTCTCTTTACACTCTCATGCTCGGATTATTAGATTAGAAGTTTGTTAGTAGTTTAAAAAAAATAGCACTGTTTCCTTTATTTCGACGCTGAAGTACATCAAAGTAAAAAAAAAATGCCCACAATTTCATGTAAAAATCGATTGTCCAAGTGGCAGGTCTTGGATTTGATGTAATAGTTTCTATTGCCGCGAAAGTAGTTTCTATTTCATAAAAGACTGCTGTTAATACAAACCCCAGTAACGAAAATATCGGCATTACGTCTGTTAATTCGTTTCTTTACTAGAGAACAAATGACTATTCGTTGTCTATGTGTTGATTAGAATATCGATGAGAACACGGACATTGTCTACCAAATAACGCATCCTCAAGCTGCCGGTATCATCGGCGTACGTGATTTTGTTATCTTGAGACATCGTCTTCAGTATGAAAACTGTCACATCATTTGCGGGAAGTCAGTATGCGATGATTCGCTACCGATTCGCAAGGGTGTCATCAGGTAATGTAATCTAGTTATTCAAAATATGAAACAAAGACTTTGTTAACCATTTATGAAGAATCACGTTCGAAATGTCTATAATCTTCGAATGTGTTATCAAGGGCGGAGAACAATCTGATTTGCTGTGCAGCGGAGAATCTGCCCAACGACAAAAATAGGTGTCAATTCACATGGATAATTGACACGAATTTAAAGGGCTGGATACCGCAGAAGGTCGTGGACACGTCGATGACGAATGCGTTGAAGATCTTCATGAAAGATGTGCGGCAATATGTTGCCGAGAGGGGCCCACCGTTCCCATCCACCTCAAAAATTTTATGATCGCTGCCTTACGCATCTATGTGATCTTAGAAATTTCAAGTTTTTGAAACATATTTTCGATGTGTCGAGAAAAATCCATATCCATCGTGCAACATCACAGCATTACGTTTTTTGCAAGCGTTCTACATTTTTGTACGTGTATATGAATGAACACTGTGTGTAGAACATCTCTGTAATATCTTCACATCGAACTAGCAAAAGACAATGGCAAGAGACCTTTTTTTATACGCTTATTATTCCATGAACAGGAATTATTACAATACGCGCAATGTATATAATGTGTATGTATAACTTCTTATTTTAGATCCAATTATATATGTACATTAAATTCATACAGGTTTTTTAAACCATTCAATGAAGATGAACATACAGTTTCATTGAGCGATTTGGCCTTACCTCGTTAATGTCGCATCATGACGTCACGTGGTCGGAAATACGAACTACAAATGGATCCAGTGTGTGGTGGGGATAGAAATGAGACATTAACGGGGAAAATAAAAACACACATTTACGCATTTCATTCCTACACTGCAGTTAACTACGGTTTCTCTTATGTTCAATTCAAGACATTGTATGTTTAACTTCCATTAAATAATTTTGGTGTACATACATGAACATAGAGATTATCAATAAGTCATTGACTCTTATTAATATTTGGATATTCTTTAGAACAGAATAATTTCTTTAATTTTGTAATTACAAAACGATATAGAACATTTCGTGTCCAGCGAAATTCATAAAAATTGGTTAACGTTGCTATGTTTTGCAATGAGTTGTTTCTGCATTAACTGCTTTCGATGAAGCTCTCAGTACATGAACGATACAAATTTGCAATATGTATTTTTCAAATAGCTACGTTTAGTATTCTTTCCACGACTTCAACCAATTCCAGTTTTTCTCAAATTTTGGTAACGCATCATCCAACTAATTTTTTTAACTCTGAAAGAAATAATTCAAATCGTTTTATTCAATTTAAAATTAATTATTTACGTCTCGAAGTTGTCGAAATATTAATAAAAGTTGCTATTTATTGTTAACATAAATTGATAAACATCTAGATAATATATAAGAATTTATCTCGTTATCACATATTTATAGTGTCTTTTATATTGTAAGAATATCGTATTATGTAAAAAAAATCTGTTACATTCTAAGATTTATAAAATACTTTATAAAAGTGGATAGATAATTGTATGGGTAATTCGATAAAATGTTCATATTATTGAACTCAATAAATAAAGTTTGCTATATATGAATAATCATATACATATGCGTATAGTGCATGTATATGCTATATACTTAGTATACATATAATTAGGAGAAACATATGTATATTTGCATGTACGAATTGGTAGTGATTTTTTTCATTATTTATCATTATACCTAGTGCAATTAAATTTTTGAAAATATGCATCAAAACGATTATTTTATTCTGTAGCGTCTTGCTTTACGATTTCTGATAGTTGCATAAGTAATGTTAGTTGCTGTTTCTCGATATACTATTCTATAAACCCGTGATAGGAATTATCAGCACACCCGTAATCGCCTCTTTCGGCTTGGAACGCGTCAGACGCGTGCGCTTGTTACTTTATACATGCGTGTGTGAATATTATTTAGACGATCGTGAGTCAGCGACACGCACGACAGAAGTCAGGAGGCGTAGTCCTCGCGATCATTATGATACATGCCGATAATTCCGAGCTTTAGTGTAACCTAAACATTGATGCATGACTCCGTATTATATAACAAACCTATTTAATAAAGTAGTTGCACTAAAATTTGTATGCAGATGATTTCAGTGCACTACATATATTTAACGTGGAATAAGATTATTTTAATTACTCATTCATCATTGCATTTGAATAATGACTTTTTTACATTTTTAATTAATTTAAAATCATGGGTATAAACATTTATGAACTTCTAGTTGTGTTTTATATTTATGTGCGTCTTTATTGTTTTTATAGCAATTGAAAAACTTAATGAACAATATACTCAATTTCCCTCCCAGAAAATAAAGAAAATATGTATTTATAATAGTTATCAAACGAAATATTCATCAATCATTGTAATATACTTAATTTTATATAGTTGGCGTAAATAAATAACGATTATACGTTATTGTATGATGATAATAAAATTGTGGAACTATATATTTTCCTAATGAACTTCATAAAGTTTTATTGCTATTAGAAATAAACTTAATAATCACTATTCGAAAGTATATAAACAAATACTAATAATTAACTTTTGTAAAATAATTAGTTAATTTTTGATAAAGAAAATCTTCCAATATTGTCGTTCTCTGTATCGGCAATATGTCGGATCTCGTACACGCAGACGCATGCAATCGGTGCTGGTAATTAATAGCTGCTTGATTACCGTAATCAGACGCTCTAGCAATTACGACTGACACCCACCATATATAATGCAATGGTTAACAACAATTCAGCATTCCAGTTACAGGACGTTAGATCTAAAGTAGGCGTCGTTTGCTGAATAAATCATCTATTAAAAAATTGATTACTCCAGCAGTTAATAGATATCTATTGCTGCGATAGTGCATCTAGTATTCATACATGAACATGCAGTATTAATGTACGTGTTAACGTAGGTCGCACGACGCGACGGATTAATTCGTCTCAATTTCCGGCGGGATTCCCAGCACGTATTTGCTACACCTTGCGCTACGAATTGCAGCCAACCTGTGCGTATTGTTCCCGCAAATGTAGCATCTCATATGTACACTATGTATTCTGATATGTGACGTTCAGATAGAATCAGCTCTGAGCGCCAACACAATTCGATCGGCCAATCGATTTGCCGTTAACAGTTCTACATTTAGAAGTCAAAACGCCACATGTTCGAAAATATGTTGAATTCATTTCTTAACCCCTTGCACTATAATAACGAGTCAGACACGTGATAAAGATTTCATGCAACATCTGCCAAATATGAATATTATTCGTTTCTTCTAAATCAAAATCGAATTGAATTTTTTTGTTATTAAAGCCTAGAAACTGTAGTGAATAAAGACAATACAAGAAACAAATATTATCTAGCCCTATTATTAATAATATTAAGGACAAATAAGTGCTAATCACCGCAGCGTGAAAGGAGCCGTAGTGCAAGGGGTTAATACTAATTTGTTCTTCGTAGAGCTTTTCTTCAAATTGGTGAACTTTTCTAATTTTGTCAGTAAATTTCTACTTTACAAACGACTAATAGAAACAAACAATTTAAATCGTAACTTTATCGGGAACTCCTGTGATTCGAATAAAAAGTAAATTTTTATTCGATGCAAAAATGTTTAATTCAATCTCCAAGAAGTGGAAAATTTCGAGCGGAAGTGTTTGTTTTGACAACAATATTGTCGTCCGTAACAAATCGTAGTTTTTGATGCAATAGTGAGTCATCTGACTCGAAAGTGTTAAATTCCACAATTTAAACAACCGACGACGCGATGCCTGTGTGACTGCACGACGTCCCTCCATTTGTGTACTATGTTTTCTAAATATTTGCCAATCTCTTACGGCTAGTGCAAATAAATATACGTCAGTTGGTTATAACATTGCGATCCACTGCAATCAATCACTGTCACCTCAGAAATTGAATTGTTAGCATCAATGTTGTACACGCTAGCAAAATATTCGAAGTTTTATAACCTTTCGGGATGCAAATAATACTGTAACAATAGATGACGATATGCGTGCCAATACTATGATTAACTCTTATCGTTTGATTAGACTTCTGGGAAATTGATTGAGATAGAGCCCCCGTTACCTGATTATCCAAGTATTTGACGAATCTTTGTCATTAGACTACTTAACTTCATACTGACTCATAAATTCGATTGTGAGAAATTATTGCGTTTATTTGTTTAAATAACGGATAAAATATGAAATGACTGAATATAGACATATGATGACTATATGTATATAGATATTGATTATTTTTATTAAAATACTAGTTTATGTTACACCATATTGACACTATCGAAGAACCATATCAATAAGTAATTTTTATCTGAGACACTGCAGTTCTCTCTCATGCAAAAATCAAGATTAAGTAAACAAAATCAAACATGGAATGTAATGGGTATCAGTCGAAACTAATTAGATAGAGTAATAAGCAAATATTATACATTCAATATTGAGTCATCCAAGACATTTTACATTTTATATTACGAAACTTATTCTTGTTTGAATTCACTGGAACATTGCGTTAACGTAGCAGAAATTAATCATTTTTACAATGATTACACGAACTCTACCATAGTGAAAATATATTTAAACAGAAATAAAGCTAGATACGCTTATCTATACGTATAATATCAGTTCAACGATTTCAATGTAAATATAAAAGCATGTATTTTTACAACGTTTGCATATGCTGATTAGTTGAAACGAATGACGAACGTAACCGATTGCATCTGCTGCCAATAGATAGCAACGTCAAAATTTTTTAAAATCGTATGTCGCATATTATCGTATTTTCTAATGGAAGTCATTTATTTCTTTTGATATTATAGCAATACAAACACTAGATAAGTACTCCAATGTTCGAACTTGGAGCTAAGTACCGGGTTGTATGTTGGATTAACAAATTATGTTCTATATCTAATGTTTCTGTTTGAAGAAATACATTTTACAACTAAATTGTTAATATTTATGCAAATCCTCAATTCAATATCTTATCTTATAAAAAAAAGCTGAATTAGACAAGAATTTCCTTCGTAACAATGATCACAGTTCTTGTTAATTTTCACATTTTGCATAACACAAATAGCGATATTCTATTACAAACATGACATCTAGATTCTAGTTTCCTAGTCACACGTTCAAATCATGAGCCATTTGTACCAAGTCCAATGAGAGCATCAACATTGCTCTCAAAGAAATACATTTTTAGAATGTTAAAATCGACGCATAAGGATTAAAATGGAGCTACCAATTGTTGCTATAAGGAACAGAGGGTTCTTCAATTTTGGCCTTAAGGAAGATATGAAAGTTGAACCCCTTATCACGGTCATCATTCAGAACTTTCATTCCCAAATCGATAATGACAAAACTCATTATTACCATACAGATACAGTGGTACCGAATGTACACCTCTCCACTTATGGTTCAAAAACAGCCCCAATGTCAAGAACAAAAATAAATTGTCATTAACCCATTGAAAATTTCAAAATAAGTTATCACGAATTCTAATAACAACACAAACAAATTTCATAATGATTCTTGCATATCACAAAATGGCGATCAATTTTCGTATTTCACATTTAATTCTAGCTCTATTAGTTAAAATTGTTAAACAAATCATTCCGTAAAACCTGTATTCAAAATATATCGATACAATCGAAAAATTGATGCACAATTGATTCGATATTGTGAATAATACCTTTTACAACCATGTTTATAATATAATTGCAGCGTGTCATCCATGGACGTTTATTACATTCTCGACACCATGTATAATTTAGGAGACCGCGCGCCGTGTAGAACAGGTGGCGCTGGTGCGGGAACTACGACTGAAATCGCGAGAGTCAGTCAGTCGGTCTCGCGCTTCACGCGTGTGCGTGTCTCGTTTTTTGTGGTTTGTTTGTCGTGTTGAACGTGGTGGACGCTTCCTCGGACACGTTTCCAAAAATCAATTGTCATCGTTTGCCGTGGCAATTTTTCCTGTTTGATTAAAACCAAGAACACAATCTGCACTGAAAAACGGAGCAACGCCGGTCTGCGACAATGCCGGAAACTTAAAGGGACGCTTGAAAGCGTCTGCTAGACAGCGATGCAGAAATGGTAAGGAACCGATTCTTCTTTGACAGCTCGTTGCTAATCGTCAACCGCGTTAAACAATTGTTAAAATGCGTTACGCTATTATCTTCATTTCAATTGTTCGTCCGCGGAACGCTCGTTAATCTAACGGTCACGGAGTTCTCGAGTAGGACTGTTTCAGTTAATTAACTTAATGAAACTGTGACTTATCATGAGAGAATCTGGTGCAAAGTGTGATATAGTATTTCATGGGCTGCAAGGTAAACTTATATGAGCTGGTTTATTTTTAAACTTTTATGTACGTGCGTAGGAAAAGGTCTGCTTTCAGGGGCACGATAAATGTCGATGAAGATCGATTAGAGGCTTTCTGTGGAATTCGAAATTGGCGGGTTCTCGCCGCGGGTCCATATAGAGAATATTTTCAAGTATCTTTGCACGGATTTAAATTAGCATCTGTATTGAATTATTGCAGTCCGTGTTTTAATATAAATTCTCTTACAAGAATTTTTTTGTTTATTAACCTCTTAGGAACGACGTACTATTCTTTCACTAGGCTTTCATGATTGTTTCGTGCTTTACTCAATTGTTTTATTAATTGCTAAAGTAAACGATTAAAGTGAAAGTATGTATGTACAATATGCTAAGAATAGAATATATGTAATTAATACTACATATTGCTATACGGAAAAAATATATATTAAGAAAAATGATAATTTAGTTACGAAAAACTTTATTTGCGCAAAATCCAGCCGTGCCTAAGAGGTTAATGGTTCTTTTTACCCGGCTAAATTTCGTTTACATTCTGCATATTGACAAATGAATAAATTAGTTAAATCCTGTTGCTCAAAGTTGAATTGATTTGCATAAAATTTTGTTTGCAGCGTATGATACGCTTCATAACATTTTGGTAAATACAGTCATATTTCGTGTCTTTTGCATTGCCACGCTGTTTCTCTGAGAAGTTCGTGTCTGTGACATACGTGACATCTTCTTCAAGAATATTCATTTAAGGGTGTTTGAACGCAATCAGTAATGTGTCTCAATGTTTTCGCTTTAGGCTTTATTATGACATAAATCCCAGAGGAAAAGAAACATAAACTTTTAGGTTAAAAAAAATTATTCTAATTTTATTAGGTTTAATGAAGTAAATAATAAATGTGAATATTATGTTAGTCAACGTATTAAAACTTCTCCATGAAAAACAGATTGTTGAATCTGTTGAAACCTTTGATTGCTGACTAAAATGTGAAAGTATAGATGAAACATTGTTTGTTTTTTATATTATTTGTATGACTTCGTATCATTTTGTTCTCATATATCATATCTATAAATTTTTCATAAATAGCACAAAATTAAATCTTAAAGCAGATGATTAAGCGAAATCGTATAATTATAAAACAAAGTATAACGTTGAGATAAAGTTGCAACATCGACGAAACGTTGTATTCCTATTGCCGCCAGATCTTCGATTTTCTAGCTACCAATCCTTGCTAGAAGGAACGACATTCTTGGTAGGAAACCAAGCTTCTAGATTTTGTCGCATGTCTTTCAAAAAAGTGACTCGCGCACTCTCCACCCTTCAAGCTTCGAATTGAAAGGCAAGTCGGACGTCTGACAAATCGCCGCTTCTGTCTATCCATTTCTTACGGGTCTCGAGGCACATCAGGGTGGCATAGTTCGACGCCCATCCCTTATTCTCCCGATCCTTTTGACCTTCGACCTCCGCGAATACCCAGCCAATTGTCAATGTGGAAGTGCGTCTCCTTACGGCACGATGCCCCCGTTTCCCTCGGCAAGACAGGATACTGCGGTTTCGAGTGCATTACTGCCGGCAAAAGTGCTGTCCCCTCTTTTTGCGCCCCTGCTTCCGTTTCGGGGTAACTTAGTTGAAAACTAGTTCCTGGTCGCCGCTGCCACTCGGCAGATTTTTAACGGTGGCGAACTTTCCTCGCTTGTGTGCGCGCTGGAGACTCCTCGGGGTTTAATTGTTCCTCGTTCTTTAACCCGACGAATGCCTGGCCGTGTTGACACGGCTGCTGGAACTCTAACATGGCTGCAGGATGAAGCACCACCCCCATTTTCGTGCCGGATGATAGACGGTATCACGTCACATGTGGAAACATAGACATTCGACCAGAGCTCTACGGAATATTTAATTTCACCTCCCTACGGACACACGTTTTTTTAAGTGTACTTTCGTTTTGTGACAAAGAGACGTTGAAGGGTAATGTGTGTCATAGGAAAATGTCCTCTAACGCTTTTATAAAGATTTCAGATTAAATTTACGAATATTTGTGTCTGTAAAGACGAACATGTCACATATTTTTACTTTCGAGAAATTATTTCTTAATGTTTACATTATAAATTTTTCGTATTAATACTATTTCTTTGTTTTTTATTGTTCTGAATCTATTCAATTTGCTTTCACGGTTTTCGCCCGGATGAATACGTAAATCCTATGTTCTTTAGCTCAATTAATAAATAAACTTAAATTTTATATAAGATATATTGTACTAATCTATTTCGAATTGTAATTGATTACTGAATTTTCAAATAAAGACTTTTATCTTTTTCAAAGAGTTTCGAGATAGAAAATTTTATATTACTGATATTTCTAGAGAATTTAAAATTCTATACACACATAATAACGATGCATTTTCTTTTTCTATGAGGTAATTATTTACGATTGAAACGTTCGAGTTACTGCAAGTATAGTTATGAATGTAATTTCATGCATGAGAGTATCATGATAACTATGTCAGAAATTGTAGGATAAAGGAGTGAAACTAATGTGCATAAAATTTAGTTCCAACCCTTCGATTTTTGAAAATTTGTAATAGAGTTTCGCATTTGTGATTACATTTCTATAGGGTAATGCAGCTGCTGGTAAAATTTACATTTTCAGCCTTTGTGGGCAAATTTTCTCCTTTATTTAACTGTAATTGAAATAAAACTCGTATTCACGGAGTTGCTTCGAAGTTGCAACATTTGTAGTCATATCGTGTCCATCCATATCCGTGAGAACTAGTTATTTTACAATGCCGATGCAGAAAAGAGTTCTAACCACGTACCGCCTCGGTGTCTTCATAAAGGAACTGTAGATATTATGCATTGCTTTTAACACTTAAATGAAAACTATTCTGAATCAGTATCCAGTTATGACTATAGTAATTATAAATAGCCTGTAGACGTATGTACAAAGTAAAAATTGGAAAATTTAGTCGTAAAGAACGTAAATTATACGAAAATGTCTTTGCTCTTTTAATAAACAGCTGATCTTATGGAGTTGTGAGAGAAACGAACAGAAGCACAAAACACTAAAAGCATTGAAGTAACTTAAAAATGTTGTCTTCTATAATAAATTTATTTTCATCATAATAAATCTAATAAATCAAATAGGAAATAATTTTCAATTTCACTCCAGTTTGATGCAAGTACAAAGAGCATTTGAGTTTTCTCATAAAAATCCGCAGGTCAGTGATATGCTGAAAATAAAATAACAATATCCTTGAATTCTTCTAAAGCCTTTACAGTTCTGTATTGGACACGTTCATTTCTCTGACGACTACATAAAATTCGCGGTCTCGTTATGAACCACTTCATAAAAATTGTCATAAAGATCAAGGCAAAAGTTTATCTCACCGCAATAACGTGTAATGTTCCACGAAGATTGTCGTGGGCGTTTAATAGGCTAACTGAAAACAGGTGTTAAACGGCGACGTCCATTGACAGTGTCGTAGACGTTGACTTTTGGCGGTTTTCTGGGCGCGAAATGGTCTGCCAAGGTGAATCGATTCCGCGTGCCGCTTCGATATTTAAATTTAAACACCTAATCATGCGACGAGGTGGCTTCGACATCGCATCGCAGTGCAATTTCGAATGACGGCGCGCAGCGTCTCCGGGAGTGTTTATCAGTGTTCGCAGTATTTGAAAATTTCAGAAAATTCAGGCGTCCCGATTGAACCGCTTAAAAGTTTCGCGAACGAGCAGGCGTGTTTCGGATGAAACTTGTCTCCCGTCGGGAATACTTCGGAGCCGTTTAAATTCTGTCGCGCGACAAGAGATTACGACTAGGATCAAACTGAATATTTATGGAAAATAATGTTTCGTTGGAACTGATATGCATCTGGGAACCCGTCGCGGGGTTCCCTGGTCCCATAAGGACGCCCTTGGTGTTGTCTTCCGCGAGCGAGAAACTATTAATCCGACGTTGGCATTATTTCAAGAGCAACTTCCATGCTTCTCGCTTGTAAATAACCGCGACGTTTCAGTCATGACGTGTCGTCAATTAATAAACCTTGCCCCGGCTACGATTTTCGTAAAGAACTTTTTCTTTCACACGGCGAACACAATCTCGAACAATTTGTTCAACCCTCCGTGCATTTTGCAACTTCGTTTGTTTAATCGAATACTTATTTTTCCGTATATACTATGAGATAATTGTAAGATACTGTGTAGAGAATGTTTGAATCTTTGTTATAGCATAGTTTGTACTGGTGCTGTGTATAACGTTATTTATCGTGTTAAGAGATGACGATTACATTTATGAAATTTTAACGATAAAATTCAAGTGAAGATGGCAAGAGAAAATTTGAATGTAATTGAAAGTATAGAAATGATGACTATTGATTGTATGGACTTGTAATAATAATGATTAGATGAAATTCATCTACGTATTGGTTTCGACTCAGTAAATTCATTAATGATAGAAAAATTGATTCATATTTCTTGCAATCGATAAAGATCACATTTA